>NC_040094.1:36456217-36760990 GCF_003369695.1 Bos indicus x Bos taurus | reverse complement strand
GGACTCAACACTTCCAGTACCATGGCCTGAGTTTAACCCCTGGTTTGGGTAATATGGCACAGCAAATAAATTTCACATGAACAAAAATTAACATATAACATCTGAGTCATTATATATGTCTTTTGTGGCTTATTTGCTATAGCAACTAACTAGAGTTGCCTTAAATCATACATTAGCTCACAAACATGCATTAAAAATCTCTTAAAAGGCATTCTAAATTATCAAAGGTGTGTCACCCCATGGTGCTAAAGAATAGTTTATATCTTTGTTATTCTGGATGATTTTCTGAATATTATTTTGGCCATTATTTTCTCCAACCTAACATTTCCAGCAAGTATCTTGACAGAAACTATCTACGGCTTTCTGTATTTCATGTTTTGTTTATCTGTACTATGACTGTGAAAATCAATATTATTAGATATATGAGTTAACCATCAAGATCATATACAAATTAAGAATCTTTCACTCTTTTCTCAACATACTACTTAGATCAACACCACAGCATAGTCAATGGACTTGGTTTTCTCAAGGCCTAAGTCACATGAGATGGTATAGTATTTAAATGAAAAGTACATTTAAATGTTGGGAAGAGCCATATCTTCACAGTCCTGAATGCCATTAAGTAATCAGTAAGGAAATGAAAAGAAAAGTAGAAGGGATGGGAAAGTGGGAAAGAAAGGCCCATCTGGGCAAAGATGGTAGACAACCCCTAAAATCTCAAGTATCATAAAGCTAACCTATACCTATACTGTTGTATCATATCTGAAGATATGAAGAACAATCTTAAACAAGAAAAGATTGTTTCTTGTCTAATAGTTCTCATGTGAATCCAAACTTCAAAATAATCTCAGAAAAAATCCTAAAATCATATCATTTTACTCAATCTAGCCACAAGCTGAGATTAACTTGAAATAAACAAGATTCTGTTCATCCTTCCTATCCCAAAACAACATATAACTAATCTGCCAATTTTTAAGCTGTTAATATTCAATGGGAGATAAAAATAAATCAAGGCATCAAAAAAATTAAAAAACAAAAAGGGGGGAAAAATAAGAGAAGAATTAAAAGACTAATTCAAAATGTTTCCCTCAGAACAGCTAATGAAGATACTTTAGCCTCATTTTAATTGCTCTTTCTTTCCATTCATCTTTCCAAAGAGCAAGAGGATATGATTAAGACAGGAAGAGCCACCTGCTCTACCTGCTCAAAATCAGAGCTTACCTCCTTAGATTGATGGCCTTTGCCAAGTTTGGAACACCTTTTCCATCTGTTGTCTTCTGCCCCATCAGACTGCTGATAGGCCTATGGGGGGAAGAAAGAGAAACAGACCTGCTAGAACTCCATATCCAACTCATTATTTGCCTTCTCAAAAGGAATCATTAATTCTTACTATTCAAGGAAGGCAGATAATCCAACTGTTACTTGGCCTCAGAAGACGGACATTGGTCTTTCAGAAGCTTTCCTTGAACAATTTAGCATTAAACGTCTCACCACGTAAGCAAGAATCAAATGCTCACTTGAGAGCAAACAAATCAGACACAACCACATCAAAACAGCAATTAAAACCTCTGCTCTGCCAATTAAGTCCTTCACCATGTCCCTAACCTTCAACAAAAGATTTTTCAAACCGATATTATATACCACCTAAAGTCTCTTTGTAGGGAGAATCCATGTTTTCCCTCAGCACATATTCCTATGTATCATCTTCATGACCAAGAACTACTTCCTCAGGATCAACCAAAAACAGCAAATTCATTTTCTCTGATTAAATCTTCCAAATTTACAGAAAAACAACTTGGTATCTTCCTTACTCATTTCTTTAGTAAAGAAGAACCAAACCATTCATGCTTATTCTGTTCTCTAAGCTAAATCACCATCAATTCTTTAGCTCTTACTCATAAAATTAATTTTCCATGAAACTTTATTCTAGGTATTAATTATGAACTTCAACCTTCTCAATCAACAACACGTCTACAGAAATCAAACACTCCAAATACAGATTAAAAAAACATAAAACAGATCTGAAGGCCACATAGGTATTACCTAATGAAGCAGAAGCAATAAAATGTTAGTATTTGCATAAATACTATCTTGCATATCCTGTGACAAATTGCTTCCCTCTCATGTACTCTTTAAAAAAAATCCTTATATAAGGCCTATTAAATATACAGATATTCTTAGTATTGCAAAGAACTAGATTCAAGTTAAATGAACTATAAAAAACTTTCTATATAGTAAATTTTATTTTTGTCATTTTTTAAAATCAGGAAATATAAATCTGAAACTTTAAAGCTACCTTAACAAATATGCTTTCAACAAAAATATAAATCATCATATCTCTTTACATCACTCTAAAAATAATGTAGAAAGGGACTGCCTACTGACAAGATAAAATTAAAACAGAAGTAACTTATTAGAGTATTATTGAAATTCTGAAAGTATTAACATTCTTTGCCAATTGCAAAGTACAGTAAAAATGCTGATAAAGCTCTGTATTGGCCTGAAGCTATTTTTGGTTTTTTTAATAACTTAAGAAATAGTGACAAAAAATATTTAGGTCCTCTCAACTATTAACTTCGGAGAAGGCAAAGGCACCCAACTCCAGTACTCTTGCCTGGCAAATCCCATGGATGGAGGAGCCTGGTAGGCTGCAGTCCACGGGGTCGCTAGGAGTCGGACATGACTGAGCGACTTCACTTTCACTTTTTACTTTCCTGCATTGGAGAAGGCAATGGCAGCCCACTCCACTGTTCTTGCCTGGAGAATCCCAGGGACGGGGGACCCTGGTGGGCTGCTGTCTATGGGGTCGCACAGAGTCAGACACGACTGAAGTGACTTAGCACAGCAACTATTAACTTTGGTGTGAAATTATACCTGTTAACTGAAAACGATTGTTTTTCTTCTGTGTTGTGAAAATTCTACTTTATCAACCATATCATTAACAGATAGCCCTTACTTTTAAATAATAATTCTCAAATGTGAAGTATGTTTTAAGCCATTTATTCCTTTAAAATTAAAAATATGTTAATGATTTTATTGCCTTCCCACTATGTTCCATCTAATGATGTGCTAATTCTTATGATCAATAAGAAGAGCTCTCTTTCCAGTAACTCTTTCAGGTAAAGACTTGAAGGTATTTCATTAGACTAAAATCAATGCCAAACTTGAAAAGCAAATACGGGAGATAGAAGTATAGAAAGGTCAGAGTATAAAACTCTACCATAAAATGTTTTCAGGTGTCAAAAGCATTTTTCCATTTAATTTTAAAAAGTGGATTTTCATTCAAAGGAAGAAAGGGTAGAATCAAAGTTGCTTAAAATCACTAAATCTTGCCATTTTCTACACAATTCAAGAAAAAAGCATCTCTTTTAAACTTGAGGGCAACAAAATTTTCCCAAGGAAAAAATCAAATAAATAATAAACAGCTCTGTAACAACTCTGGGGGCTAATATGTTGTAAATAAAGATTCAAATTCATGAGTTATAAAAAATTAAATGGAGTTTGCTACTAATTCTTACTTCGCCAATTCTGTACACATTAAAAATGGCCAAATACTACTAAATACCAAAACCCACTAAATGTTCATATTCTCTGACCCACTTCTGTAACTTTGCTCATGTTCTTTGACCTACTTCTGAGCCACCAGGGAAGCCCAACTATATCCTAAGAAAATTACCAAAGAGGGCAATCCAGGTGTGACAAAAATATTCATTATAATATGAGTTGCTACACTAGGAAAAAATGTCCAGCCAACCAATAGAAATTTTTTTATTTTTTTAATTCACCTACATTTACTTTTTATAATTCATGTATTCCTTCTTTCCAGAAAGATTTTAGGTATCTTAACAATTCACTATATATGTATAAAATTTGGACCGAGGAAAAAACAATTTAAACACACCATTCAAGTAATATGGGCCAAACCAGTTGTTATGGCTGTACTTCAAAAGTTTATTCTGAATTTCTGAGTAGCCAAGGTAAAAAACCAAAGTAGCCATTAAATAATTCTCAGAGAAAAGGAGAAAGCAAAGTTCCTCAGGGAAAACAATAATTGTCAATAGATGGTATAGCTTCTATTGAGGGATGAGGGGTGTGAGCACACATTTAAAAAATAATTATTAAACATTAAATGCATGAACATTCACATTATAGGGGTCCCAGAAGGAGAAAAGAGAGAGAAAGGACCCGAGAAAACATTTGAAGAGATAATAGCTGAAAACTTCCCTAACATGGAAAAAGAAATAATCAACCAAATCCAGGAAGTCCCAGAAAGGATAAACCCAAGAAGGAACACACTGAGACACATAGTAATCAAACTAACAATAATTAAATATAAAGATAAAATATTAAAAGCAACAAGGGAAAAATGACAAATTACAAGGGAACTCCTATCAGGCCAGAAGGGAATGGCATGACTTATTTAAAGTGATGAAAGGAAAAAACCTACAACCAAGCATACTCTACCCAGCAAGACTCTCCTTCAGATTTGATGGAGAGAAATCAAAAGCTTTCCAGACAAGCAAAAGTTAACAGAATTCAGCACCACCAAACCAGCTTTACAATAAATGCTAAAGGAACTTCTCTAGGCAGAAAACAAGAGAAGGAAAAGTCCTACCTACAGAAAATAAACCCAGAACAATTAAGAAAATGGTAATAGGATCATACATATCAATAATTACCTTAAATGTAAATGGATTAAATGCACCAATCAAAAGACATAGACTGGCTGAACAGATGAAAACATGTTCATGTACACACTTCCACTTCCCACATCACTCTGCTTGACCCCCCCCCCCAAATTGTATGTAATTATTTTTTATTGTTAGGTTAATCATCTTCCCATTATGACTTGCAATTGCAATTATCTTTCATTTTTTATCTGGTTATTGATTATGAAAATTGATAAACATCTTTTACTATTGTGATTATGTAACTATTATTCACTTAATACCACTGTATCATGACTGGTCAACAGAATTAGAATTCTATATCCCAAAACTGCCATTTAATAGAAAAACCTGTAATTATTTTTATTTTGATTGAAAGAAGATTTTATTCAATTCCATTAATTCAATCAACAGTTACATCTACACAGGAGATAACTATGCTAGAGTTCTTGATATAACAATGAGCAGAGAGCTCAGTCTTACCGGATTTGGCCCTTCTCTAGTCAGACAAGAGCAAAATTTGTGGGTCTCAAGATTATTTTTAAAGTATATTCACCATCCCTCCTAGCTTTTGACATTGACATTGACAAATTGATCAGTCGTGCCTGACTCTTTGCGACCCTATGGACTGTAGCCTACCAGGCTCCTCTGTCCATGGGATTTTCCAGGCAAGAGTACTAGAGTGGGTTGCCATTTCCTTCTCCCTGTAAGCACTTTTTAAAGTCCAGATATATATCAGAATTATCTTGGAACTTTTTGAAAAATACAAATGCCCAGTTATTGCTTTTTTTTTTTTTTTTCAGAGCTCCAGATGTGTTTTTAATGAGCTGCTGCTGCTGCTAAGTCGCTTCAGTCGTGTCGGACTCTGTGCGACCCCATACACGGCAGCTCACCAGGCTCCCCCGTCCCTGGGATTCTCCAGGCAAGAACACTGGAGTGGGTTGCCATTTCCTTCTCCAAGAGCAGCCATATTTAAAAACAACTGGACTATATGAGGATCTTTTATTTTTATCTAGTTTGTTTCACTTTTTCTATTTCATATTCAGTGTTCCAATTTCATTTAGTTTGTTTTCCAATTTCTCCATCTATTTTCTTTCTCAAGCCTTTAGTATAGTAGAAAAGCTTTTGTATACATATATCTTAAAAAATATGCATAATACATATATATATTAGAAAACTTACAAATTTTTGCCTAACTAAAAAATTTATGACATTTTGATTCCACTTGTTTGACTTAGTATGAATAGAATGCTAGCTTTCTAATTAAAAAAAAATAGATACACAACAAGCAACAAAGGTTTACTATATAGCACTGGGAATTATAGTCAAGATTTTGTAATAACCTATAATGGAAAATAATTTCAAAAATAACATGTGTATATATATAACTGAATCACACACAAATACACAAAAGAATTCTACTTTTTGAAATTTACTAGTTTTATCTTTCTGTCAGTTTTTCTAAGTGTCCTATGGATGTCTAATAATGTATGAGATACAAAATTTTAAATATATTTGTGTAGGATATGATATTAATTAAATATAAATCTATTATATTTAAATTATTAACATCATTCAATATGCTCTATTCTTATTTTTTCTGCATTTGATAAAATATTCTCAAATGTTAGTATGTCTCACTATAATTATTTTTTCTGATTTTTGCTTTATGTATCTTTCTTGTTAAGGTGTCTAATGGTTTATGATGTCTATCTTCTTTGTGAATTGTACCTTTTGCCATTAAAAATATTCGTTTCATTTAAAACAAATTTTTAAAAATAATGATTAAAGATTATACAATAAGGAAAATACCTATGATAATGTTAAAGATAAAAAATTATGTACACACTATGTAGTGATATAAAAGCATGATACATATGGAAAGGTGAGATGGTCATACACATAACCTTTTTCCCCCACAAAATTATGATTTCCTTTACTGCAATGACCATATCATGCTGTTCTGTGCCAAAACATACCTAGGGGCTAAATGCTAGGCAGACAGTAGTAGTTTAATATTTTTTAACTTACTAAACTGTCTGTACTTACTTGACTTAATCAAGACAGTACTTGGTTTAATAAAAATAGAAATAATCAGTATATAACAGAAATAATACAAAAAGTGTTTTCTGATGAAGAATTCATTGCTACCACTATCAATGGTAAGGTTGACTGCAGACACCTTTCATAGCTGAAAAGCACCAAAAAGGCCTCAATCCACAACTTCCTTATACCACTCCATATGTATTTCAAATTCTTCCTTAAGGCTCACAAGATGTTAACTACCAAGAGGTGTTAATATTATTCTCAAATAAAACAATATGTGTCCTTTTGAAAAATGCTTTATTCATGTTTGAAAAGCCAGAATATTTCTTAGGTAGTTCAAATTTTTTATAAGAGAGCAACCAGAAATCTCCAAAATCAAACATGACCATAAAATTATAACAAAATTTTTGTATCATCAAAAATTTAAAAATCACACCACAAAAACCTGATAGATTCCATAGTATTAAAAGTTGTCAAGTATGTCCTTTAATTCAGTTCCTATTTCTTGACTTTTTCTTGCTTCTCAAATAGCAAGTAACTACATAAAAATTTCCCCCTTTAATACAAGTAGTAGTCTGAAAGCAGAACTTGGACTTTCACTGAGACTGCTTTTTACAAGGGGTATGTGCCCTCAAACACGTCAATCAAAACTGACAGTCTTTTAAAGTTAAAGACTCTAACATATTTATAAAACCAAGCATGGAAACTAGATGATATTGTTATCATATGGACTCAAAAAATAGTACAGAAAAAACTGATCCATCCTTCCTCTCTATAGGTATCATCATCAGTAATTTCTTTGGCCTTAAATGCTTAAATATAGATGTTCAGAACACTAAAAAACACATTTAAAAAAAAGATGTTGGGTTACATTGACTCTAATAAAAATCACTACCCAGTCTTAAAATATAAAATAGAATTAAGATTAAAGTCAAGATATTATGTATCCTATTATACAAAAAAGAATTTATATACTCTGACATCATCCATTTATACATGCTTCCATCTTTTTACAAAACATTTTCCCAGTCCCAGTTTTCCTGTAAGATGAAGCACTGAAGATACTTTAAAATTACCTCTTACCAACAACTTTGTTAAAAAACAAAATTGGAGACCTGGGGAAGCAAAAACTAAAGCAGTAAAATGAAAAAGGTCAAACTATGTTTTCCTACCTACAATTTTTTTCAGATGTTTAAAATGTGGTAAAATAAAGAGAAGAAAAATTTTAGATATTCTTAGATTTCATATCATACTCACTCAGAGAAAAATATGAGAGAGAGGAAAACAAGTAGATGGAAAAGATTCTGAAGTATCAAAGGAGAAGGGAGCAAGTCCCAAAGCATTCATAAAAGGAGGCTCATGATAGCCTTAACTCATGGACCAAGAGATTATTAGTTTTGCACTTGAATGGTCAATTTTGATTAACCACAGTTTTAAGTTCTTTAACTGTTATTTAGACAAGATTTATTTCAAATTGGAAAAGCAGGAAAAAAGCAGAGGATGACAGATATCCAGGGGGAGAAATTCTTAGAATATTATATTAATAACAAAAATAAAGTTTTCCTATCAAATTTAGCTCAAGACCACATCCAATATTTGGTGAATAATTTACTCATCCCTTTCATAAAGAATTGTCAATTATTTTTAAGTGACACTGTATTTTTAAAAATCACCCAATTGTGTTCAGTCACCCAATTGTGTCTGACTCTTTGTGACCCCATGGACTGCAGCACAACAGGCCTCCCTGTCCCTCACCATCTCCCAAGTTCATGTCCATTGCCCAAGTTCATGTCCATCGCATGGTAACCATGGTAACCAGTACAGTACTTTTGAGAGAGAAATGAGGGAATGGATACCAAAGAATATGACAATTCCAAAAAAGGTAGGTATGACTCACTAGACTGGATAAAATATTAATTTTCAAAGCTACTGTTATTATTGCTTCTTGGCCTTTTGGCTAAGATCAAGTGTAAAAGCTACTGTTATCAAGTATAAGGTAATTCTTCCTTTAATAATTTCCTATCACAGAAGCAGCTTATTTAATGCATCAAAAGATTCTAGATAGGGTGTTCCTTTCAAAGTCAAAAGAAAATTTTCGTACACAAAACTTGATATTCCTCAGAAGTGAAGAGGAAAATGTACAGGTAAAAGAGTGAGAGGGTTGTTCTGTCGCAACTGTAGCTTTAGTGTTTTGTTCTAAAATATGTCTCTGATATGAAAACACAATCAAGTTAGTTAACAAAGGAACAGTACAGCACTCAAGGTATCTACAAGCCTAAAAAACATGACACATCACTCACTCTGTCTCATTTTGGTTGTCTTCCATTACCAAATACCCATTGGCTCCCTTCTACGACGTCTGCTTAATAGCCATGTGAGTTCTCCTTGAATTCTAAAATGCTTAAAACGCAAAATCCCAATGATTCTAAGTTTAGCTCTACTGAACTCTTCCAGAGTCCTAAAAGCAGCAGTTATTACACACATTCTAAGCCTGATGAAAGTTATTCTTCATAAATGCCAGTGCTTTTACAGCAGTGTCGCTATGTGACCATAAAGGGTGATGTGGGGAGAGTAACGCTGGGCATCTCTTGTTCCCTAGAATTCTAAAAGTCTACAATTCTGGGAGAAAAAACTGGAGAGCAACCTGCCTGAATTAAACATGAAAATATGCCATGATGTTTCTTTTTTGAATTTTGACTTAATTAGGTCCACTTTCATTAGCCAAAAGGGGGAACTTGTCTATAGAATTACAAACAATCATTATTTTTGAATCAAGAATATATGAAATTATATTAAAAATAAAATGATTTTGAAAAATGACATTCTGTAGCCCTAAATGCCCTCAGTTTTCCATTAGAGAGGAATGAAAGAGAATTCAGTAATTTTTTATACATACTCCAAAGCTAGAGATTCTTTTAATTTTTAAATTTCAAAGCAATACAGAAACCAATGGAACTTTGTGTTGCTGATTAAAATTTGAAGAAATGATCCACATGTACACACTCCAGAATCCTGTATAATGGATACAGTATAATGTTAACTACTATTCAATGTAAACTACAAACAAAACCCGAGAGGTAAAGTGAAGAAGAGAGTCCTATAGGTATCTGACTTGGGTCATTCCTGCAGACATGGGTACAACATGAAAATGTGAACAAAAAATACTAAAACTAGATCTCAGATCTCTCTCTTGAGTCTGGGGTGACAATTCCAAGCATATATCTGGAATCCTAGTCAAATGTCAGGATGAGTCATTCCACTCTTTTAACATATTTTACTTACTCTGGTCAGCATAGTTTTTGGCCTTGAGTTCAAGTTGTCTTGTTTGAGATTCTAAAGATTCCACTCTGGTCTGTAAATCTTTTTTTTCTTGTTCTTGAGAGTCTTCAAATTCAATGAATTTCTAATAAAGAAGAAAAAATACATTATTTTCATTAGATAAATGAAACTTATTAACATTATAAACTCCCGTGTTTCTTGGTATCAAGAATCACAATTAGGCATTAACTACTCAAAACGGTCTCATGTAAAGGTCTAGGGGACTTTCCTGACAGTGCAGTGGTTGAGATTCTGTACATCTACTAAGGCAGCATGGGCTTGATCCCTGGTCAGGGGAACTAAGATCCTACATGCCTCACAGCATGGCCCCCCAAAATTTTTTTTAATTAAGGTTTAACTTCCTGATGTTCAAGCTGGTTTTAGAAAAGGCAGAGGAACCAGAGATCAAATTGCCAACATCCGCTGGATCATGGAAAAAGCAAGAGAGTTCCAGAAAAACATCTATTTCTGCTTTATTGACTATGCCAAAGCCTTTAACTGTGGGTATCACAATAAACTGTGGAAAATTCTGAAAGAGATGAGAATACCAGACCACCTGATCTGCCTCTTGAGAAATCTGTATGCAAGTCAGGAAGCAACAGTTAGAACTGGACATGGAACAAGAACAGACTGGTTCCAAATAGGAAAAGGAGTTCGTCAAGGCTGTATATTGTCACCTTGTTTATTTAACTTATATGCAGAGTACATCATGAGAAAAGCTGTACTGGAAGAAAAACAAACTGGAATCAAGATTGCCGGGAGAAATATCAATAACCTCAGATATGCAGATGACACCACCCTTATGGCAGAAAGTGAAGAGGAACTCAAAAGCTTCTTGATGAAAGTGAAAGTGGAGAGTGAAAAAGTTGGCTTAAAGCTCAACATTCAGAAAACGAAGATCATGGCATCCGGTCCCACCACTTCATGGGAAATAGATGGGGAAACAGTGGAAACAGTGTCAGACTTTATTTTTCTGGGCTCCAAAATCACTACAGATGGTGACTGCAGCCATGAAATTAAAAGACGCTTACTCCTTGGAAGGAAAGTTATGACCAACCTAGATAGCATATTCAAAAGCAGAGACTTTACTTTGCCAACAAAGGTTCGTCTAGTCAAGGCTATGGTTTTTCCTGTGGTCATATATGGATGTGAGAGTTGGACTGTGAAGAAGGCTGAGCGCCGAAGAATTGATGCTTTTGAACTGTGGTGTTGGAGAAGACTCTTGAGAGTCCCTTGGACTGCAAGGAGATCCAACCAGTCCATTCTGAAGGAGATCAGCCCTGGGATTTCTTTGGAAGGACTGATGCTAAAGCTGAAACTCCAGTACTTTGGCCACCTCATGCGAAGAGTTGACTCATTGGAAAAGACTGTGATGCTGGGAGGGATTGGGGGCAGGAGGAGAAGGGGACGACAGAGGATGAGATGGCTGGATGGCATCACTGTCTCGATGGACATGAGTCTGAGTGAACTCCGGGAGTTGGTGATGGACAGGGAGGCTGGCTTGCTGCGATCATGGGGTCGCAAAGAGTCGGACACGACTGAGAGACTGATCTGATCTGATCTGAAGGTTTAAAATCTCCAAATATAGAAGGGAAAAGATGACAAAATAATGTTTATGAAAATGTATCTATTTCATTATAATATGCATTTCAAAGAAAATATATAAATCTTTTAACTTAGCCTATAACATGTAAAACAGAAAAGTACAGAATAATGAAATATCAATAAATATATACTAAATGATTCTCTGAATAATGAAGTCTTCTAAATTACCTGAACCACATGCTAGCACGTGCTAGAAATATCTCAATTAATCAAATTTACTAAAATCACTCTCATTATGGAGTTATCAATAAATCTCTCTTCATCTTGTTTTACGAATTGTTTTATCTGCATCATCTGGCAACTGACTACTCATTTCTCCTTAAAAAAATTTTCCCCCAATTTGATCTTTTCCTTGTTTTCCTCCCACTTTGCTGGTTGCTCCTTCTTGGTCTTCATTCCTCCTCTTGTCCCCACTTTCTTAACGCCGGTAAGCTCAGTCCCTGCACAACTCTTTTTCTTCGTTGTTTCTTCTTATTACCTAGTGACCATAATGTTAAATGCTAAATGAATGCTAACAACCTCCAAATTTCTAACTCAGTCTCTAGCCCAGATCTGAATTCTAGATTTGCAATGTTCAAATGCCCACTGGACAACTTCATCTGAATGTCTAATAAGAGTCTTAGGGCTTCCCTAGTGGTCTAGTGGATAAGAATCCAACTACCAATGCCAGGGTTCAAGCCCTGCTCCAGGAAGATCTCATATGCTGCAGAGTTAACAACTAAGCCCAGTGTCCTAACGCCCTCAAACCACAACTATTGAGGGCTCCTTACAGCTGGTGCTTCACAAGAGAAGCCACCGCAATGAGAGAAACTCATTCACTGCAGCTACAGATAGCTCCCACTCTCCACAACTGGAGAAAGCCTGCATGTAGCAACGAAGACCCAATGCAGCCAAAAATAAATAAATAATTAAAGAAAAATAAAAAAGGAACCTTAAACTTAACATGTCAAAGCTTGCTCCTCCTGGTCTTACCTAGCTCACTAAATTACCATGGTCAATTGCTCAGGCTCAAAATTCTACTTCAATCCAATCCACTGGCAAATCTACCTTCAGATTTGGCCACTTCTCATCATCTTCACCACCATGCTGCTCTGTGCCACCATTATCCATTGCCTGGATAAGTGCAGCAGCAGTATTTTCCAAACTGGCCTCCTACTTCCACCTGTGTCCCTTTACAATGCATTTTCCACACAGTAGTTAGGGTGACCCTTTTAAAAAAATCACATCAGTGTACGCCTATGCTGAAAATACTCTGATTTCATTCTTCCAAAGTCCTTAACCATAGCCTCCACAGGACCAATATAATCAATCATACTCTTATTTATCTGACATCATCCTCTAATACTCTTCCTTCAGATATTTAAATGTCTCATTCTGCCCTCACCTCCTTAATATCTTTATTCAAATGTTAGCTTCTTACTAAGACTTTCTTTACCCATCATATTTAAAACTGCAACACCCACTCACTACTTCTCTTGTTTCTTCTTCTATTGCACTTATCCTCATCTAAAACACTATCAGTTCAGTTCAGTAACTAAGTCATGTCCGACACATTGCAACCCCATGGGCAGCAGCACGCCAGGCTTCCCGGTCCATCACCAACTCCTGGAGTTTACTCAAACTCATGTCCACTGAGTTGCTGATGCCATCAAACCATCTCATCCTCTGTCACCCCCTTTTCCACCACCTTCAATCTTTCCCAGCATCAGGGTCTTTTCAAATGAATCAGTTCTTCACATCAGGTGGCCAAAGTATTGGAGTTTCAGCTTCAGCATCAGTCCTTCCAATGAATTTTCAGGACTGATTTCCTTTAGGATGGACTGGTTGGATCTCTTGATGTCCAAGAGACTCTCAAGAGTCTTCTCCAACACCACAGTTCAAAAGCATCAAGGCGCCCAGCTTTCTTTATAGTCCAACTCTCACATTCATACATAACTACTGGAAAAACCATAGCTTTGACTAGACAGACTTTTGTTGGCAAAGTAATGACACTGCATTTTAATATGCTGTCTAGGTTGGTCATAGCTTTTTTCCAAGGAGCAAGTATCTTTTAATTTCATGGCTGCAGTCACCATCTGTAGTGATTTTGGAACTCAAAATATAAAGTCTGTCACTACTTCCATTGTTTCCCCATCTATTTGGCATGTAGTGATGGAACTGGATGCCATGATCTTAGTTTTTTGAATGTGGAGTTTTACGCCAACTTTTTCACTCTCCTCTTTCACTTTCATCAAGAGGTTCTTTAGCTTTTCTTCACTTTCTGCCATAAGGGTGGTGTCATCTGCGTATCTGAGGTTATTGATATTACTCCTGGAAATCTTGATTCCAGCTGGTGCTTCATCCAGCCCGGCATTTTGCATGATGTATTCTGCACATAAGTTAAATAAGCATGGTGACAATATACAGCCTTGACGTACTCCTTTCCCTATTTGGAACCAGTCTGTTGTTCCATGTCTGGTTCTAACTGTTGCTTCTTGACCTGCATACAGATTTCTCAAGAGGTAGGTCAGGTGGTCTGGTATTCCCATCTCTTCGAGAATTTTCCACAGTTTCTTGTGATCCAAACAGTCAAAGGCTTTGGCATAGTCAATAAAGCAGAAGTAGATGTTTTTCTGGAACTCTCTTGCTTTTTTCATGATCCAACGGATGTTGGCAATTTGATCTTTGGTTCCTCTGCCTTTTCTAAATCCAGCTTGAACATCTGGAAGTTCACAGTTCACATACTGTTGAAGCCTGGTTTGGAGGATTTTGAGCATTACTTTGCTAGCGTGTGAGATGAGTGCAATTGTGCAGTACTTTGAGGATTCTTTGGCATTGCCTTTCTTTGGGATTAGACTGAAAACTGACCTTTTCCAGTCCTGTGGCCACTGCTGAGTTTTCCAAATTTGCTGGCATATTGAGTGCAGCACTTCCACAGCATCATCTTTTAGATATGAAATAGCTCAACTGGAATTCCATCACCTCCTCTAGCTTTATTCGTGGTGATGCTTCCTAAGGCCCACTTGACTTCACATTCCAGGATGTCTGGCTCTAGGTGAATGATTACACCATCATGGTTATCTGGGTCATGAAGATCTTTTTTCTATAGTTCTTCTGTATATTCTTGCCACCTCTTCTTAATAGCTTCTGCTTCTGTTAGGTCCACACCATTTCTGTCTTTTATTGAGCCCATCTTTGCAAGAAGTGTTCCCTTGGTATCTCTAATTTTCTTGAAGAGATCTCTAGTTTTTCCCATTCTATTGTTTTCCTCTATTTCTTTGCGTTGATCACTAACTAGTAAGGCTTTCTCATCTCTCCTTCCTATTCTTTGGAACTCTGCATTCAAATGGGTATATCTTTCCTTTTCTCCTTTGCCTTTAGTTATTTGCCTCAGCTATTTGTAAGCCCTCCTCAGACAACCATTTTGCCTTTTTGCATTTCTTTTTTTGGGGATGGTCTTGATCACTGTCTCCTGCACAGTGTCACGAACCTCTGTCCATAGTTCTTCAGGCACTCTGTCTATCAGATCTAATCCCTTGAATCTATCACTTTCACTGTATAATCATAAGGGATTTGGTTTAGGTCATACCTGAAAGGTCTAGTGGTTTTCCCTACTTTCTTCAATTTAAGTCTGAATTTGGCAATAAGGAGTTCATGATCTGAGCCACAGTCAGCTTCTGGTCTTGTTTTTGCTGACTGTATAGAGCTTCTCCATCTTTGGCTGCAAAGAATATAATCAATCTGATTTCAGTATTGACCATCTGGTGATGTGCATGTGTAGAGTCGTCTCTTGTGTTGTTGGAAGAGGGTGATTGCTATGACCAATGCGTTCTCTTGACAGAACTCTGTTAGCCTTTGTCCTGCTTCATTCTGTACTCCAAGGCCAAATTTGCTTGTTACTCCAGATATCTCTTAACCTTCTACTTTTGCATTCCAGTCCCCTATAATGAAAAGGACATCATTTTTGGACGTGAGTTCTAGAAGGTCTTGTAGGTCTTCATAGAACCGTCCAACTTTAGCTTCTTCAGCATTACCTTAGAAATGAATCGCGGTCATTCTGTCATTTTTGAGACTGCACCCAAGTACTGCATTTCAGACTCTTCTGTTGACTATGAGCTACTCCATTTCTTCTAAGGGATTCTTGCCCACAGTAGTAGATATAATGCTCATCTGAGTTAAATTCACCCATTCCAGTCCATTTTCGCTCACTGATTCCTAAAAATGTTGATGTTCACTCTTGCCATCTCCTGTTTGACCATCTCCAATTTATCTTGATTCATGGACCTAACATTCCAGGTTCCTATACAATATTGTTCTTTACAGCATCAGACTTTACTTCAATCACCAGTCACATCCACAAGTGGGCGCTGTTTTTGCTTTAACTCTAGCTCTTCATTCTTTCTGGAGTTACTTCTTCACTGATCTCCCGCAGCATATTGGGCACCTACAGACCTAGGGAGTTCATCTTTCAGTGTCCTATCTTTTGCCTTTTGATATTGTTCATGGGGTTCTCAAGGCAAGAAAACTGAAGTAGTTTGCCATTCCCTTCTCCAGTGGACCAGGTTCTGTCAGAACTCTCTACCATGACCCATCTGTTTTGGGTGGCCCTACAAGGCATGGCTCATGGTTTCATGAAATTAGACAAGGCTGTTGTCCATGTGATCAGTTTGGTTAGTTTTCCGTGACTGTGGTTTTCATTCTGTCTGCCCTCTGATGGATAAGGATAAGAGGTTTATGGAAGCTTCCTGATGGTAGAGACTGACTGTGGGGAAACTGGGTCTTATTCTGATGGGCGGGGCCATGCTCAGTAAATCTTCAATCCAATTTTCTGTTGATGGGCGGGGCTGTGTTCCCTCCCTATTGTTTGGCCTCCTTCATGCCCTTATCTTCATTACCTCCAATGTAAGGAGTCACTCCGTGCCCCCAACCCTGCACCAGGCCACAGACAGCCCATGCCTCTGTTGGAGACTCCAGGACACTGACGGGCAAGTCTGGGTCAGTCTTGTGGCAGTCACTGCTCCTTTTTCCTGGATTCTGGTGCACACAAGGTTTTGTTTGTACCCTCCAAAAGCCCGTTTCCCCAGTCCTGTGTAAGTTCTGGCGGCTCTATGGTGGGGTTAATGGCAACCTCCTTCAAGAGGGCTTATGCCATACCCAGGTCTGCTGCACCCAGAGCCCCTGCCCCTGCAGCAGGTCACTGCTGACCCATACCTCTGCAAAAGACACTCAAACACAGTTCTGGCTCAGTCTCTGTGGGGTCTCTGGTTCCTATATATTTCAGTAATTTATCTTATTTATTACCTGCCTTGCCTCACTAGAACGTAGGTTTCATGAGAGCAGGGATTTGTTTTGTTTGCTGTTGGATTTCAGAGAAGGCAATGGCACCCCACTCCAGTACCCTTTCCTGGAAAATCCCATGGACGGAGGAGCCTGGTAGGCTGCAGTCCATGGGGTCGCTAAGAGTTGGACACGACTGAGCAACTTCACTTTCACTTTTCACTTTCATGCACTGGAGAAGGAAATGGCAACCCACTCCAGTGTTCTTGCCTGGAGAATCCCAGGGATCGGGGAGCCTGGTGGGCTGCCGTCTATGGGGTCAGAGTCGGACACGACTGAAGCGACTTAGCAGCAGCAGCAGCAGCTGTTCTATTTCCAGTGCAAAGAATGACAATGGTGCATAGCAGGTGCTCAAATATTTGTTAAACAAATGAATAAATGAAAACTTTTTCAGAGTAAAAAAACTGAAACTCATATAGAAAAATGTATAGTTCACAAATAAACTGGTTGTTGTAGTTCAGTTGCTATGTCCAATTCTGCAACCCCATGGGCTTCCTTGTCCTTCACTATCACCCAGTTTGCTGAGATTCATGTCCACTGAGTTGTTGATGCTATCTAACCATCTCATCCTCTGCCACCCTCTTCTCCTTTCTCCTTCAATCTTTCCCAGCATTAGGTCTTTTCCAATGAGTTGGCTCTTCTCATCAGGTGGCCAAAATTCAGCTTCACCATCAGTCCTTCCAATGAATGAACAGGGTTGATTCTGTTAGGAAATAAATATCACTAAATACACTCTAGTTTTAATATGAAATTTGCTATTACCTACTTCATCTATCCTGAAACTTTTTAATCACTGTAGTAGACATTCTGCACACACTATCTTCCTTTGAAGAACTTCTCCCCAGTTTCAGCTCATACAATTTGCCTAGTGAGGACTCCACCTCCCTAGGTCTGGGCACACAACCTGAACCAGACTGACCAGAGTGCTCTCTCTGGGACACGTGCTAGTTTTTGGAAAGAATTATACCTCTTCTCAGCTGAAGAGACGGAAAGAGCATGCCTCAAAACAAAATCAACGTAAAAGAAAACAAAGAACATGCGGCAGAGGCAGCAAGGAACCCTAATGAGAAATACTATTTGAGTCTTAGATTCAATATTTCCTGGAGCCAGCATTTCCCAATTGTTTTATTTTTTCAGTTACATTAGCCAATAAATTCTATTTTTATAGAGGGAAAAGGAGTACATCAAGGCTGTATATTGACACCCTGCATATTTAACTTATATGCAGAGTAAATCAGGAGAAACCCTGGGATGGAAGAAGCACAAGCTAGAATCAAGATTGCCGGGAGAAATATCAATAACCTCAGATATGCAGATGACACCACCCTTATGGCAGAAAGTGAAGAGGAACTCAAAGCTGGAGGAGGGACTAGAAGGAGATAACCCTTCCTTTCCCCTGGTATTCAGTAAGCTTCATCCTTTCACCCCTTCTGCCTTGAAAAATGTGCTCTCTCAGGAAGTGTTGATTGCTCAGCCATGTCCAACTCTTTGCGACACCATGGTCTATAGCCCACCAGGTTCCTCTGTCCATGGAATTCTCCAGGCAGGAAAACTGGAGTGGGTTGCCATTTCCTCCTCCAGGGCATCTTCCTCATCCAGGGATTGAACCCGGGTCTTCTGCATTGCAGACACATTCTTTACCATCTGAGCCACCAGAGAAGCCAGGGAAGCTCTTGCAGGAAATGAACTGACAGACTCATCCACACTGAGGTTTACATGGTGGATAGGGCTTCACTGCTAACTTCTCTTGGGGTATTTTAAGTGTAAATGGTGTGAAATTTAAGAGCTGAACCAGGAAAATTGGAACTTTATACACCAGAAAGTACACTGTGCTTTCTCAGAGTGCACATCCTTGGGGTCCACCCATATGGCCTCACTTCTCACAGCCTCATAGCTGGATGAGCCCCATCTCCTTTTTGAGATGCTTTCCCTATGTTCTGCAAACCACAGGTTCTGGGGGGTCCACACCATTTCTTGGTTGTAAGGCTGTTTGATTCTTTATCCAAGGAGGAGACAATTACAATGTTTTGCCCCAAAGCCCCCACCCGTCCCACCTGGGAGGGCTGGCTGGGCTGGTGTCCCTTTGGTGGCCAGTTGCTCTTGGATCTCCAGATGAAAGCTCCAGGCCATGCCACTGATCTGAACCAGAACAACATTAACAAGAATAGAATAATAGAATTTATTTTAAATACCAAGGCAAACTACCTATGAGGTATTCAAGTGCACCATATGGAATATTTATTTGTAAAGGTGTCTCATTATTTGGAATCTAACTGGTACAACCAACATCAAAGTTAGCAATGTGGATCAAAGTCCTTAGAGAATGAATGAAAAAAGTGTTACTTTTATCATACTTTAAGAGCTTTGATATATTACCTCATCTATAGTGTGATCCTACAATTATAAACTGGAGGAAAAGTAAGTGGGCAAAAGAAAAGCTTTGGAGGCCTATATTAAAATGGCTGTTTAACAGTAATGGGATTTAGGATGACTTTATCTTTTTTCAATAGCCTTATTCTTAAGTAGTCTTCAGACTTCCCTGGCAGTCCAGTGGTTAAGACTTCCCACTTCCAATGCAGGAGGTTCTGGTTCTATCCCTGTTCAGGGAACTAAGATCACATATAGGGTTAGTGAAGCCAACGACAAAAAAAGAAGGAAGTCTAAAGATCCTGGGTTTTCTGTTTTTGCAATAAACATGTAAAATTAATAAAGGAAAGGGGGAAATGCAAACTGTAGGCCTATACCCCTTTAAAGGTGGCTCAAGAGCTAAGGATGAACCTTGATTTACTTGCATTTCATCTCAGAAAAAGCTTGATCTATCAAGCATTCATTAATATTATCATTTATCTGACCAAAAATTTTTGTTTTTTTTCCTAATGTGGCTGCATGTGGTCTTAATTACAGCATGCAGGATCTTAGTTTCCTGATCAGGGATTGAACCCATGTGCACTGAATTGGGAATGTGGAGGCTTAACCACTGGACAATCAGGGAAGTTTCCAAGAGCATTTTTTGAAATGCAGTTAATCAAAAAAATCTGAAATGGAATACTGAAAGAGAGGGAAATCAATGTGAAGGGATAATTCAGTTTTAATTATATACAACTGGCCCCCTGGAGAAGGGAAAAGCTACCCACTCCAGTATTCTGGCCTGGAGAATTCCACGGACTATATAGTTTATGGGGTCACAAAGAGTCAGACACAACTGAGCAACTTTCACTCACTCACTCACTCATGGAGATAGTAAAGGACAGGGGAGCCTGGCATGCTACAGTCCATGGGGTCACAAGGAGCTGGACACATCTTAACTATTGAAAATGTTACATATACACCATGACCGTGTATTAGACCTGCTGAAGTTGAATGCTAAAATACAAGAGTGATGAATTTCAGGATTAGAATATTGAAGTGTGGATCCATTCCAGAAAGCTTATTATTACTATAACTTGCATGAAACAGTACTTTTAGGGAATTCCCTAATGGTCCAGTGGTTAACACTCACGCTTTCCCTGTGGGGGCATAGGTTCAGTCCATAGTCAGGGAACTAAGATGCCACAACCTTGCATCACAGTCACCAAAATAAAAAGAATAACAGCTTTTATTTAGGCAAAGTAAATAGGATTTTGGAGGCTGTACCCTAGCCAGAGACAGTTAAAAAAAAAAAAGTAAATGAATGCTCATAAGAAACCTGTAAGCATTCATCATTGATTTAATGTGATTCAATTTCTTGCCAGCAGCGTAATTTTATAAAAATGGCCACCCTACACATTACATTTAGCAAATGGTAGGGTTAGGGCAATATCAAAATCAAGGCAGGAGAGAGGCAGTTTCTCAAACTACAAAACAATACTATCCTAGAGAATTCTGGTTCCTTTCCCCCAACACAGGAGAGTCTGTCAGATCCCTATGTTGGTATAGGATACACACCTCTCCACAACCCACCTGTTTATCCATCCGTTTTTCTAAGCTACTCTCACACACAGTTTTTTTAAAAAGTGTTAGGGGACTGGGATAAAAGCCCACGAATGGGCTTTTTCATCTTGTGTTACCAATACATTTTCATTAGATACTCCTTTCTCCTTTCAATAACTAATTGGCCAACAACAAATGTGACTCCAGACAAACTCTCTTGGGAGCAATGAGAGTTTGAGAGTTCTAAAAAAAAAAGTCAGTATACAATACAAATTCACCTCAGGATTCAAAAAGAATAATCTTTGTGATGAAGCAAAATGGTTTCAAGTTCAGATGGCTTATAGGAGCTGTTCTGCCACAATGTTCTGGAGAAAAACAAACGTTTGAAAAGGCATGGTCCTTAAGCTAAAAAAAAAGTCCCTAGGACTGTTGCTTATTGGAAAAAGATAGTGAAGTGAAGTGAAAGCCATTCAGTCGTGTCTGACTCTTTGCGACCCCAAGGACTATACAGTCCATGGAATTCTCCTGGCCAGAATACTGGAGTGGGTAGCCTTTCCCTTCTCCAGGGCATCATCCCAACCCAGGGATCGAACCCAGGTCTCCCGAATTGCAGGCGGATTCTTTACCAGCTGAGTCACAAGGGAAACCCAAGAATGCTGGAGTGGGTAGCCTATCCCTTCTCCAGCAGATCTTCCCGACCCAGGAATCGAATCAGGGTCTCCTGCATTGCAGGTGGATTCTTTACCAACTGAACTATGAGGGAAGCCCCAGCGAAAGATATTAACAGACAAAAAACAAGCAAAAAACCTCTACAACCTTTAAAGTAGTAACTTTGTATACAGTATTTTTCTTTAAAAAAAAAAAAAACCACCAAATAAAAGGCTGACTTACTGCTCAGAATCTACCATTACCCACCACCCCCATTTACTCTGCAAAGTGGGGGAAAGAAACATTTCCATTATTTTAAATAATTATTGTTAAACTCAGTTCATTTAAATATAACTGTTTTTCAATATAGTATCTTTTAAGAAATAAA
The DNA here is from genome assembly GCF_003369695.1 of Bos indicus x Bos taurus. NCBI lineage: Eukaryota > Metazoa > Chordata > Mammalia > Artiodactyla > Bovidae > Bos > Bos indicus x Bos taurus. Next base: position 36,739,093 of record NC_040094.1, on the reverse strand, counting down.
AGTACAAACCATATTATTAAGCAATGCCTGAGGAATGTAATTCCCCAAACCCTCCCCAATCCAAAATGCAGAAAAAACTTCTAATACAAATGACTCAGTTTCTTTAAACCTAAATAACAAAGTGGGGGTGTGGGGTAGGAGGTGAGCACTTACAGTATTGTAGGTGAGATAAGAATGCCTTCTTAAATGAACAATGCAAATAAAAAGAGGAAAAGAACAGAATGGAAAAGACTACAAATCTCTTCAAGAAAACTGGAAATATCAAGGGAACATTTCATGCAAGGATGGGCATGATAAAGGACAGAAATGGTAAGGACCTAAGAAAAGCAGAAGAGATTAAGAAGAGGTGGCAAGAATACACAAAAGAACTATACAAAATAGGTCTTGAAGATCCAGATAACCACAATGGTGTGGTCACTCATCTAGAGCCAGACATCCTGGAGTGTGAAGTCCAGTACTTTCTAAGTACTTTCTAAGTACTACTACGAACAAAGTCAGTGGATGTGATGAAATTCCAGCTGAGCTCTTTCAAATCCTAAAAGATGATGCTGGTAAAGTGCTGCACTCAATATGCCAGCAAATTTAGAAAACTTAGCAGTAGCCACAGGACTGAAAAAGGTCAGTTTTCATTCCAATCCCTAAGAAGGGCAATGCCAAAGAATGTTCAAACTACTGTACAACTGCACTCATTTCACATGCTAGCAAGTGATGCTCAAAATCCTTCAACCTAGGCTTAAACAGTATGTGAATCGAGAACTTTCAGAGGTACAAGATAGATTTAGAAAAGGCAGAGGAACCAGAGATCAAATTCCCAACATTCACTGGATCATAGAGAGAGCAAGGGAATTCCAGAAAAACATCTACTTGTGCTTCACTGACTACGCTAAAGCCTTTGACTGTGTGGATCACAACAAACTGGAAAACTCTGAAAGAGATGGGAATACCAGACCTCCTAACCTGCCTCCTGAGAAACCCCATATGCAGATCAAGAAGCAACAGCTAGAACTGGACACGGAACATCTGACTGGTTCAATTTTGGGAAAGGAGTACAGCAAGGCTGTATATTTTCACCCTGCTTATTTAACTTATATGCAGAGTACATCATTCGAAATGTCAGGATGGATGAATCACAAGCTGGAATCAGGAAATATCAACAAAGTCAGATATGCAGATAATATCACTCTAATGGCAGAACATGAAGAGTAACCAAAGAGCCTCTTGATAAGAGTGAAAAATGAGAGTGAAAATGCTGGCTTAAAACTCAACATTCAAAAAACTAAGAGTATGGCATCTGGACTCCTCACCTAATGGCAAACAGGTGGGGGAAAAGTGGAAGCAGTAACAGATTTTATTTTCTTGGGCTCCAAAATCACTGTGGACAGTGACTGTAGCCATGAAATTAAAAGACGCTTAGTCCTTGGAAGAAAAGCTATGACAAAACTAGACAGTGTATTAAAAAGTAGAGACATCTACTTTGTTGACAAAAGTCCATATAGTCAAAGCTATGGTTTTCCCAGTCATGTATGGATGTGAAAGTTGGACCACAATGAAGGCTGAGCACCAAAGAATTGAAGCTTTCGAACTGTGGTTCTGAAAAAGACTCTTGAGAGTCCCTTGGACTGCAAGGAGATCAAACCAGGCAATCCTAAAGGAAAGTGACCCTGAGTATTCATTGGAAGGACTGATGCTGAAGCTGAAACTCCAATACTTTGGCCATCTAGTGTGAAGAGCCAACTCATTAGAAAAGACCCTGACGTTGGGAAAGATTGAAGGCAGAAGGAGAAGGGGATGACAGAGGACGAGATGGTTAGATGGCATCAGCGACTCAATGGACATGAGTTTGAGCAAGCTCCAGAAGATAGTGAAGGACAGGCAAGCCTGGCTTGCTGCAGTCCGTGAGGTCACAAAGAGTTGGGACACAATCGAGTGTGTGAACAACAACTAGTAGGTCTTGTAGGTCTTCACAGAACTGTTCAACTTCATTGGCTTTAGTGGTTGGGGCACAGTCTTGGACTAGTGTGATGCTGAATGGTTTCCTTGGAAACAAACACAGCTCATTCTGTCGTTTTTGAGACTGCATCCAAGTACTGCATTTTGGACTCTTTTATTGACTATGAGGACTTCTCCATTTATTCTAAGGAATTCTTGCCCACAGAAGTAGATATAATGGTCATATGAATTAAATTCCCCCATTCCCATCCATTTTAGTTCACCAACTGCTAAAATGTCTATGTTCACTCTTGCCATCTCCTGAAATAAAAGTTTACTATTCCTCATAGTAAGTGTATGCTTAGTCGCTAAATCATGTTCGACTCTTTTGGGACCCCATGGACCGTAGTCTGCCAGGCTCCTCTGTTCAGAGGATTTTCCAGGGAAGAATATTGGAGTGGGTTGCCATTTCCTTCTCCAGGGGACCTTCCCAACCCAAAGATCAAGCCCGTAGCTCCTGCACTGCAGGTGGATTCTAAACTTTTCTTCAAAACACATCAATTTTTTTTACTAAACAGTTCAGTTGTTACTATAGGGTACTACTGCTATATCCTAATTAGAAATATCTATCAAAAAATTCTAAGCCTGAGATGGCTGGATGGCATCACCAACTCGATGGACATGAGTTTGAGTGAACTCCAGGAGTTGGTGATGGACAGGGACACCTGGAGTGCTGCTATTCATGGGGTCACAAAGAGTCGGACATGACTGAGCGACTGAACTGAACTGAACTGAACTGAAGCAATAGTTAAAATTAAGGGTTGGCACATAACCATCATTTGTGTGGAAAATTTATTCAGCTAGAAGAAATTTTCAATCAGTAACTTAGAAATAAATATTTGTGGCTAAAACTAATTACAAAGCAATCAGAGCCTTCTTTCCTATGAGGATACAGTGAGAAAACTACAGCCATCTATGAACCAGGCAATGGGTTCTCATCAGACTCTGAATCTGTCAGTGTCATGACCTTGGACTTCCCAGCTTTTAGAACAGTGGAAATAAATATTTGTTGTTAAAGCCACTCAACCTATGGTATTTTTGTTATAGCAGCCTGAGCAGACTGAGAGAGAACAGAAGTGGCTGACACCACCTCTTCTCTCTGTTTCTCTTGAAAGCAGCCTCGATGCCCAGACTTCTGAATATTAATTTTTAACCATGAGGTATACTGTAAGAAGTCCAGAGCCTTGGCCTGGACTTTGATGCCAGCACCCTCTATTTCTAAACTTCCTACTGTGAGGAAAAACTTGAACAAACAAAGAAAAAACCCTAACAAAATAACAACCACAAAAACAATCAGAGAAGGAATTCCCTGGTGGTCCAGTGGTTAGGACTCTATGTTTCCACTTCAGGGGGCACAGGTCCAATTCCTCGCTGGGGAACTAAGATCCTTCAAGCTGTGTGGAACAGTCAAAAAAAAAAAAAGAGAGAGAGAGAATCATGGTGCTAACATGATTTTTAAGTAGTCTACAATATTCTGATTTTTAAGTAGTCTACAATATTCTGACAACAGTTTCAGTGATCTTAATATTTCAATTTTTTAAATGCCTAAATATTTCTAGAATATCTAGTATGTATAGGACAATGTAGCCAAAGTGTCCGTAATAACTATACTTAGGAGAAGTCAGTTTTTCTGTATATGCCTAAGTCAAAGGACTCACTGAAGAACTTTCTGGAAGTTGTAGGATAACTTGGTACCAGCAGTAAATAAGGACAATAACTTGAATGCACAAAAGAGAATTTTAAATAGCTAGCATCAGCAATTGACCTCTAGTATATTTATCTATCCACCATCCAACCAAACAAAAAATATCTAGTACCTACTGCACCCCAGTAATTCAGTGGGAGAATTAAAGCAATAGATTAGTCAAACACAACACCAAAAGTACTATGAAAGGAGGACAGTATGCTATGAGAAGATATGAGATGGGTACAACCCATACTTCAGTGTCGTAAAAGGCATTCCAGAATTGAAACCTGAAACATGAATAATGGTAGCCAGGCAATAAAAGAGAAAGAGAGTGCCATGCAAAGAGGCAGCTTTTAAGAAGGCCTGAAGAAACTACCTTTTACATAACAAACTCAAGGGTGTTCAGAATGGCTCTAAAAGGAAAAGATTAGACTAGTAAAGTCAGAAGCAACCAGACTACAAGGCCATGTATGTTAGGAACTTTAGTCAATTCAAGAACAGATTTTAGACATATCCACTAACGGCTTTTAAATGTGGAAACCATCTGATCAGATATCCATTTTGGAGAGATCCAGGCACGGTGTGATGGACAGTGTGTAGGCTGGCAATACAGGATACAAATAGATCATTTATGGGACAGTTTGAGGTGCCCATTTATTTATTCAGAAATATTCAAAGGGTATTTCTTATGTGCCAGACCTCGTATCCAGTTTGAATGAAAGAAGCTCCAGCTCTTCAGAGTAGTAAGCATTACTTTCAGAGTAGTAAAAATAGTTTTGAAAAGTAAAGAGATTCCAGATATATTTAGGAGTTGAAAACAAAAGAAGGCAGCAATGGGGATGAAGGAAGAGAGAACAGTTAAGAATGATGACCTGGCTTCTGGCTAGGTAGACAGTGGTATCCACTCAGGAAGAGAATGAGCAAAGCAAGCTTGTGAGGTAAGTTCAGTTTTGGGCATGTTGGGAGACATTCATGTCCAATAAGCAACAGTAATATGTATCTGAAACCCCAGAGAGAGAGAGATCTGGACTTTAAAGGCTGTTCTTAGTAAGCTATCAGCTCCATGAAGGAAGAATTTTGTTTTACTCACCACTGTATCCCAATAGCCACAGTACTAGGCACACAGCTGGCCTTCAATAAATATCTGTTAAATGAATAAATGAGATACACATTTTGCAATAGTCAGCAAAATGGTCACCGAACTGCTCAGAATGGATCATATGATCTAGGCAGCATACAGAGTGAGAACTTAAGGGGATCTTAGAAAAAGCACCAAAGAACAATGCTAACAAGAGTAAGAAGAATCCACAGATAAGCAAGAGGAAAACCAAGAGATTTCAAAATTAGAGAACCAAAATATAATGTTTCTTACAGAATGAGTGACCAAGAGACAAATGTTGCTAAGAAGTATGAGGAGTAAGACAGAAAATAGAAGACATCGGAGAGTGTTTTTCACTTTTGTGAATTTTCTTTTTTTTTTCTTCTTTTTGGTTTTTCTTTTTTGGTTGAGCCACACAGAACTTGGTCCTCCTACTAGGGATCAAACCTGTGCCTCTGCAGTGAAAACACGGAGTTCTAACCACTCAGTGCCAGGAAATTCCCATCACTTTTGTGAATTTTCAAGAATATGAGGAGGAGAAATTCTATTATGCCTAACATTTCATATCTAAATAATGACTCTACCTATCTAAATAATGAGAAAACTGCTTATCCTTTTATAAACTTGTTTGTTCCATCTAACACGCCTGCCTCTTTACTGTGTCACCTCACCTTTATTTCCTGTGTAACACCTATCACAATCTGTAATTAACTGGTTTGTTATTACAATATAAACTGTAAGAAAGGAAGGGCTACTTTTCTTGTCTGATCTGTTTGTGGACACATTCCCAGAGTCTAGAATACTGCCTGGCTCAATAAATATTTCTTTTTTCTGATCATTCATGTGTCCTGTTTATCTCCCTATGGGAATGGGATAGAGAAGAACTAAAAGATTATGGAGATTCCTCTCAGCCCTTAAAAAAATACCTGCAGGAAAAGCAAGTAAAAATACATTTTAGGGACTTCCCTGGCAGTTCAGTGATTATGACTCCGTGCTTCCAATGCAGGGGGCATGGCTTCTATCTTGGCCGAGAAACTAAGATCCCACGTGCTTCCTGGTGTGGCCAAAAAATAAATTAAAAACAAAACAAACAAACAAAAAAAAACAAGATTTTAAAAGAAAAAACATTTTATTTAAAGCACAATAACAGAATCGAGAAACACAAAAATCCTAAATCCATCCCCTATAGAGGATCTAATCAGTAGAAGCGCAAATTACAAGGAAAAAATTCTTCTTAGGCTCTATAATCCTAGTGGAGCAGGTCAGCAATCAGAAACAAGGTATCCTAAAATATATGTAAGACTTAAAAAAAGTTGCCAGAGAAAACATTAAATGGAGGGTAGTTTCTCAATTTGGAGAAGGCAATGGCACCCCACTTCAGTACTCTTGCCTGGAGAGTCCCATGGACGGAGAAGCCTGGTGGGCTGAAGTCCACGGGGTCGCTAAGAGTTGGACACGACTGAGAGACTTCACTTTCACTTTTCACTTTCATGCACTGGGGAAGGAAATGGCAACCCTCTCCAGTGTTCTTGCCTGGAGAATCCCAGGGACGGGGGAGCCTGGTGGGCTGCTGTCTATGGGGTTGCACAGAGTCAGACACGACTGAAGTGACTTAGCAGCAGTAGCAGCAGTTTCTCAATTTCTGCACTTCAAAGCTTAAAAGGGAAAAAATGATCCATTATACTTTTATACTATAATCTTAAAAAAAATTGAGACAATTTTAATTGCTTTGTAGAACTCAGGTTTAAATTTCTATTTATAGAAAAGTAGTTAAACTGCAGTAATTTCTTCCTTTCCAGACGAGTGCCATTAGTTCACTATAAACACATTAACTTACTCATCTCTATAACTGACACATGCTCTGCTCTAAAAAATGAATTCATAGACCTCCCTGGTAGTCCAGTGGTTAAGACTCTGCGCTTCCAGTGCAGAGGGTGTGGGTTCAATCCCTGGTTGGAAAACTAACATCCCATATGCTATGCAGTACAGAAAAAAAAGAGCAAAACACAAACTCAAATGGAATACTAGATATTAGAAAATGTTCTCCTATGTAAATAAAATTGTCACTATATGGTAGAATCCTTTAATTTTTAGGATAAGTACTTTAAGTACTGAAGGGCGAAGTGTCATAACATCTGCAATGTACTTTGAAATCGTTCACAATGTAAAAATATGTGTATGTATACATGTGTGTGTGTGTGTGTGTGTGTATAAAATTTGTTGTTGCTGTTCAGTCACTAAGTTGTATCCAACTCTTTGTGATCTCATAGACTGCAGCACACCAGGCAGGCTTCCCTGTCCTTCCTATCTCCTGGAGCTTGCTCAGACTCATGTCTGTTGAATCGGTGACCTATCTAACAATCTCATCCTCTGCCACCTTCTTCTCCTTTTGCCTTCGATCTTTCCCAACATCAGGGGCTTCTCCACTGAGTCGGCTCTTCACATCAGGTGGCCAAAGTATTGGAGCTTCAGCATCAGTCCTTCCAAATGATTTCCTTACATTTAAGAATTTGATCCATTTTATTTTTGTGTATGGTGTTAAGAGAATGCTCTAATCTCATTATTTTACATGTAACTGTCCAGTTTTCCCCCCACCATTTATTGAAGAGACTGTCTTTTCTCCACTGTATATCCTCGCCTCCTTTGTCTATAGACCAAGTGACCACTAACTGAAGAGCAAGGAGAGATAAGAAAACCTTTTTCGGTGATCAATGCAAAGAAATAGAGGGAAACAATAGAATGGGAAAAACTAAAGATCTCTTCAAGAAAACTGGAGATACCAAGAGAACATTTCATGAAAAGATGGGACAATAAAGGACAGAAATGGTATGGACCTAATAGAAGCTGAAGATATTGAGAAGATGTGGCAAGAATACACAGAACTATACAAAAAAGATCTTCATGACTCAGATAACCATGATTGTGTGGTCACTCACCTAGAGCCAGGCATCCTGGAGTCTGAAGTCAAGTGGACCTTAGGAAGCATCACTCCACAAAATTAGTGGAGGTGATGGAATTCCAGTTGAACTATTTCAAATCCTAAAAGATAATGCTGTGAGAGTGCAGCACTCAATGTGCCAGCAAATTTGGAAAACTCAGCAGTGGCCACAGGACTGGAAAAGGTCAGTTTTCATTCCAATCCCAAAGAAAGGCAGTGCCGAAGAATGTTCAAACTATCGTACAATTGTACTCATCTCACACACCAGCAAAACAATGCTCAAAATTCTCCAATCCAGGCTTCAGCAGTACATGAACCGTGAAATTCCAGATGCTCAAGCTGGATTTAGAAAAGGCAGAGAAACAAGAGTTCAAATTGCCAACATCCGTTGGATCATGAAAAAACCAAGAGTTCCAGAAAAACATCTACTTCTGCTTTATTGACTACGCCAAAGCTTTTGACTGTGTGGATCACAATAAACTGTGGAAATTTCTTCAAGAGATGGGAATACCAGACCACCTGACCTGCTTCCTGAAAAATCTGTATGCAGGTCAAGAAGCAACAGTTAGAACCAGACATGGAACAACAGACTGGTTCCAAATAGGGAAAGGAATATGTCAAGGCTGTATACTGTCACCATGCTTATTTAACTTATATGCAGAATACATCATGCAAAATGCCAGGCTGGATGAAGCACAAGCTGGAATCAAGATTGCTGGGAGAAATATCGATAACCTCACATAAGGAGATGACACCACCCTTATGGCAGAAAGTAAAGAAAAGCTAAAGAACCTCTTGATGAAAGTCAAAGAGGAGAGTGAAAAAGTTGGCTTAGAACTCACCATTCAAAAAACTAAGATCATGGCATCCAGTTCCATCACTTAATGGCAAATGAACAGGAAAACAATGGAAAGTGACAGACTTTATTTTTTGAGCTCCAAAATCACTACAGATGGTGACTGCAGCCATGAAATTAAAAGATACTTGCTCCTTGGAAGAAAAGCTATGACCAACCTAGACAGCATATTAAAAAGTAGAGACATTACTCTGCCAACAAAGGTCCATCTAGTCAAAGCTATGGTTTTTCCAGTAGTCATGTATGGATGTGAGCGTTGGACTATAAAAAAAGCTGAGCACCAAAGAATTAATGCTTTTGAACTGTGGTGTTGGAGAAGACTCTTGAGAGTCCCTTGGACTGCAAGGAGATCCAACCAGTCCATCCTAAAGGAAATCAGTCCTGAATATTCATTGGAAGGATTGATGCTGAAGATGAAACTCCAATACTTTGGCCACCTGATGCAAAGAACTGACTCATTGGAAAAGACCCTGATGCTGGAAAAGATTGAAGGCAGGAGGAGAAGGGGAAGACAAAGGATGAGATGGTTGGATGGCATCACCAACTCGATGGACATGTGCTTGAGCAGGCTCCAGGAGCTGGTGATGGATAGGGAAGCCTGGCATGCTGCACCCATGGGGTCACAAAGGTTGGACACGACTGAGTGACTGAACTGAACTGACCATGGGTGTGTGTCTGTTTATTTCTGGGCATTTTATCTTGTTTCACTGGTCTATATTTGTTTTTGTGCCAGTACCATACTCTTGATTACTATACCATTATAGTATAGTCTGAAGTCGTTTTGAGTCACTTCAGTCTTGTCCGACTCTCTGTGACCCCATGGACTGTAGCTGCCAGGCTCCTCTGTCCATGCCATTCTCCAGGCAACAATATTAGAGTGAGCTGCCATGCCCTCCTCCAGGAATCTTCCCGACTCAGGGATCAAACACACATCTCTTATGTCTCCTGCATTGGCAGGCAGGTTCTTTACCACTGATGCCACCTGGCAAGTCTGAAGTTGGGACCCTGATTTCTCCAGATTCACTTTTCTTTCTCAGGATTGCTTTGGCTATTTGGGGTCTTTTGTGTTTCCATATAAATTTTAGAATTTTTTGTTCTAGTTCTGTGAAAAGTGTCAGTGATAATTTGATATAAATTGCATTAAATCTAAAGATCACCTTAGGAAGTATAGTCATTTTGACAATATTGATTCTTCCAATCCAAAAACACAGTATATCCTTCCATCTGTTTGTGCTATCTCCAACTACTTTCATCAGTGTCTTATACTTTCCAGAATACAAGTCTCTGGACTCCTTAGGTAGATTTATTTCCAGGTATTACATTCTTTTTGATGTGATGGTAAATGAGATTGCTTCCTTGCTTTTTCTTTCTGATCCTTTGATGTTCATATATAGAAATGCAAGAGATTTGCATATTAATTATGAATCCTACAACTTTACAAAATTCACTGATGAGCCCTAGTGTTTTTCTGGTAGCATCTTTAGGATGGTCTGTGTGTAGTATAATGTATACTTCAAATTGTAACAATTTTACTACTTCTTTTCCAATTTATATTATTTTTACTTCTTTTTCTTCTTTGATTGCCATGGCTAGGACTTCCAAAACTATGTTGAATAAAAATGGTGACAATGGACATTCTTGCCTTGTTCCCAATCTTAGAAGCAATGAATTCAGCTTTTCACCACTGAGAATGATGTTAGCAATGGGTTTGTCATATATGGCCTTTATTATGGCCTCTATTCCCACTTTCTAGAGAGCTCTTATCATAAATGGATGTTGGATTTTATCGAAAGCTTTTTCTGCATCTACTGAAATGATCATATGCTTTCTTTTTATTTTCACTTTGTTAATGTGGTGTATCACACTGATTGATTTGTGGATACTGAAGAATCCTTGCATCTCTGGGATAAACCCCACTTGATCATGGTGAATGACTCTTTTAATGTATTGTTGAATTCAGTTTGCTAGTATTTTGCTAAGGATTTTTGCATCTATATTTATCAGTATCAGTTCAGTTCGGTTTCTCAGTTTTGTCCAACTCTTTGCGACCCTCATGGACTCCAGCACACCAGGCTTCCCTGTTTATCAACAACTTCCAGAGCCCGCTCAAGCTCGTGTCCATCGAGTCAGTGATGCCATCCAACCATCTCACCCTCCGTCATCCCCTTCTCCATCAGTATAATTGGCCTATAATCTTTTCTTGTAATATCTTTGTTTTTGGTATCAGGCTGATGGTGGCCTCATAGAAATAAGCATGGCAGTATTCCTTCCTCTACAATTTTTTTATAACAGTTTCAGAAGGATAGGTGTTAACTCTTCTCTAGATGTCTGATAGAATTCACCTGTGAAGCCTTCTGACTTTTGTTTGTTGGAACTTTAACTACTGTTTCAATTTCAGTACTTGTGAATCAACTGCTGACATTTTTTATTTCTTCTTGGTCCAGTCTTGGAAGGCTGTACCTAAGAATCTGTCCATTCCTTCTAGGCGGTCCATTTTATTGGCATATAGTTGTTTGCAGCAGTGTCTTATGATCCTTTGTATTTCTGTGTTGTCAGCTGTAACTTCTTTTTCATTTCTAGTTTTATTGATGAGTCCTCTTTTTTCTTGATGAGTCTGGCTAGAGGTTTATCAATTTTGCTTATCTTCTTAAAGAATCAGCTTTTAATTTCATTGATCTTTGCTACTGTTTTCATCTTTATTTATTCCTGCTCTGATTTTTGTGTAAGTTTTTTCCTTCTACTAACTTTGGGCTTTGTTTGTTCCTCTTTCTCTAGCTGCTTTAGGGGTAAGGTTAGTCTGTTTATTTGAGATATTTCTTGCTTCCTAAAGATGGTATTGCTATAAATGTCCCTCTTAGAACTCCTTTTGCTGTATCCCAAAAGTGTCGGACCACCATGTTTTCATTGTCATTTGTCTCTAGCTTTTTTTTTTTTATTTCCTCTTTGATTTCTTTAGTGATCCATTAGCTGTTCAGTGACATATGTTTAGCCTCCACGTGTTTGTGTGTTTTTTTTAGTTTCTTCCCCTGTAATTGATTTCTAATCCCATAGCATTGTGGTCAGATAAGATGCTTGATATAATTTCAATTTTTTTTAAGTTATCAAAGCTTGATTTGTGGCCCAAGATGTGATCTGTCCTGGAGAATGTTTCGTGTGCACTTGAGAAGAAAGTGTATTTAGCAGCTTTTGGATGGCATATTCTTTAAAGATCAGTAAAGTCCATCTGATCTAATGTGTCATTTAAGGCCTGTGTTTCCTGATATTCTGTGTGGATGATCTGTTTCTTGATGAGAGTGAGTTATTAAAATCCCCCAAAATTATTGTGTTTCTGTTGATTTTTCCTTTTACAACTGTTAGTATTTGCCTTAGATACTAAGGTATTCCTATGTTGGATGCACACATATACATATATACAATTGTTATACCTTCTTGGATTGATCTTTTGATCATTATATAGTATCCTTCTTTGTCTCGTAACATTCTTTATTTTGAAATCTATTTTGTCTGATATGAGTACTGCTACTCTAGCTTTCTTTTATTTCCATTTGCATGGATACTTTTTCCTATCCCCTCACTTTCAGTCTGTATGTAGGCACCAGAAGTCTTACGTGAAGTCCACAACCTTGTACTGAAGCTAATAACTAAATATCACTGGCCAAAATTTTAAATGTATAGAATTCACACACATATATTTTTAAATATCAGCTTTTTTGATAGACACATTACATACATTATTAAACTGCTTCTATGTTGATGTTTCTTATCTCAACCTAGAAATTTAGGTAATAGCTACATTCATTGTAAGTGCTGAGCACAGCAAAAAAAAAAAAAGGGTGTTTTTAAAATAACTCAACCATTAGTCAAGGGAACAAAAGAAAATGTATTTGGCTACATTATTCTAATACTAGTTCTCCTGGGAACCAAAAGTATTTAAGTATGTAGTGTGTAGTTAAAGGTAAGCTAAGGAATCCAAGAAACTCACTCACCAAACACAGGCACAGAATTGGATCAGTGACCTGTGGCATATACCACAGTAATCTAGTAAGTAGTTTTTACTCAACTAATCCATCCTGGTACCTTAGCCATTTTCATAGTCTCTTTTGTGATTTTAAATAAGTAAAATGTGAATGTCACTATCCCAGGGACATATAATAGATACTTAGATACTTAAATTCAGAAATCTCTGGAAGGTAAATGGTAAACTGTTGATTGCTCAGTTGTGTCTGACTCTTTGCAACCCCAGAGACTAGCCTGCCAGGCTCCTATGTCCACAGAATTTTCCAGGCAAGAATACTAGAGTGGGTTGCAAGTCCCTTCTCCAGGGGATCTTCCTGACCCAGGGATCAAACCTGGGTCTCCTGCTGCAGGCAGATTCTTTACCATCTGAGCCACTAAGAAATCCTGAAAGTAAATGGTAAGATCTATCTTAATAGCTAAACAATAATTATCCCTAATTACCATTTCAAAAGGTGATATACATACCCTCTCATCAAAGTAAGCACCATTCCCTGAAGAACAAACAGATTGTTCATTTCAGAAAGTGCCTGGAAGTAGGGATTGACAGGGGCAAGGACCTATCTACTCTGACAAGGGGCAGTGTGAAGCTTATTTCAATAGTTCAGCAAAAGAAAAAAGGTATTTTCAAAATATGAAAATATGTATTTTTAAAATGTACTAGTTTTATGTAAAAAGTCATTTGCATATACAGAGATCAATGAAGCACTAAAGTGTATTTTGAGCATTCTAAAATTTAGGTTTAAAGAAGTTAAGATGTAACAGTCCAAAAAGCTGTTGACCCTTGCTGTAACTAAATCAAGAGAGAAATGAAGTCAACACCTCAATTATCCTTGGACCAAAAATCTTTAGTTCCCTAACGATACCACAAGATACTGGTTTTAAAAACCACTGGATTTCTTGGATTCCTTAGCTTACCTTCCTTGGTGGCTCCATGGAAAAGATTCTCCCTGCCGATGAAGGAGATATGGGTTCGATCCCTGATGCAGGAAGATCCCACATGCCACAGAACAGCTAAGCCTGTGTGCCACAACTACTGAGCCTGTGCTCTAGAGCCCAGGAGCCAAATCTACTGAAGTCCACACGCCTTAGAGCCCGTGCTCCATGACAAAAGAAGCCAGGCAATGAGGAGCCTGCACACCACAACTAGAGAACAGCGCCCCCGCCCCGCCTCACCACAATGAGAGTTGAGTCCATGCAACAACAAACACCCGGCACAGCCAAACATAAATAAAGAAGATGAAAATAAAACACATGCACAAGTGACTTGAAAACTTCATGTCAAATGTTGTTCAATGGACCAGCAAATTGCTCTGTACTAACAGATCATCTGTGCATATAAATAAACCACCATTCCACTACTGCTCCACTGTAGTGAAATAAAACCTACTTTTAAATTATTATTATTTTGCCTCACTGTGCAGTATGGGGGCTCTTAGTCCCTCCCTCCCCCACAACCAGGGATCAAACCCATGCCCCTGCAGTGGAAGCTCAGAGTTCTAACCACTGGACCACCAGGGGATTCCCAAAATTAAATTCCTTTGATACCAGAGTAACAGAATTAAAACTAAAGAAGCATTATAAATATCAATTCAAATAACAACTCTGCCAAAGAAACTAAATAAACTTAATGTTGAAGCAAATATGGAATTTCTACTTTTAAGATCCTAAGTCCTCAACAAGTAAAAGCTAAAGTATTCAAAATTACTCTTCACTCCTGTCTTGAACTGAAAAGACTTCAAATATTCCTTTCTAAGTGTTTATTGAAGAAGTTAACCTTCACTGTAAATTATTTCACAAAGAAAAAGTTAATTTCCTTAGCATTTTTGAATAAAATATTTTTATGGGGACTTCCCTGGTGGTCCAGTGGCTGAGGCTCTGCACTCCCAATGCAGGGGGCCTTGGTTCAGTCCCTCGTTAGGGAGTGTGATCCCACATGCCGCAATTACAGATCCTGCATGATGTAACTAAGACCAGGCACAGCCTCGATAAATAAATTTTAATTTTTAAAAATAATCTATTTTTATGAAAGAATGAGAACTACAACATCAATATCCACACCTGCCTTCCATCATTCACTCTCATGTGCACAGACTTCCAAAGAAAACAACCTGATTACAAGTCTTCATATGCTGTGCTGTGTTTAGTGGCTCAGTCGTGTTGGACTCTGCGACCCCATGGTCTGCAGCCTGCCAGGCTCCTCGGTCCATGGGGATTCTCCAAGCAAGAACACTGGAGTGGATTGCCATGCCCTCCTCTAGGGGATCTTCCCAACCCAGGGATCAAACCCAGGTCTCCCGCATTGCAGGTGAATTCTTGACCGTCTGAGCCACCAGGGAAGCCCATGAATACTGGAGTGGGTAGCCTATCCCTTCTCCAGGAGATCTTCCTGACCCAGGAATCGAACTGGGGTCTCCTGCGTTTTTTACCAGCCGGGCTACCAGGGAAACCCGTAAGTCTTCATATAAAACATCAATTCTTACTGCTTTAAGTGCTGATTCATTGGAAAAAAAGTTAATTAGAAAATTCTCAGTAATATCCCTCACCTATGCATTTAATCACTTCATTTTAGACAAAAACCCACAGAAAAGTAGTCCTAAAAATCACATCTTCTTCCCAGCAAAGATATTCTGTCGTCATATATGCTTCTACTACTCAAGAAGGATGAAGAGGGTACATCTTCATTTTTATGTGCAATCTCCCTCCAGTCAATCATGCTAAACTCTCACTTTAAAACTAAATTCCCTATGTATAACTGGAGCACTTTGCTAAACATCTGAAACACAGCACTGCAAATCAACTATATTTCAATAACATTTTTTTTAAACGAATTTCTTAAGAAAAGTTTCCTTTAATTCATTTGCCTATTTCAGGGAAATTTTAATTACTCAAAACAAATCATGTCTATTCTAAAAGAATTAGAACTTACACAAACAAAAACATAAAAAACACTAACATTTTCTTCCCAAGAATAACATCTCTCTCTAGATTTTTTTTTTTTTGGTCCGTGCCACACAAATTGTGAATTCTTTTTTTAATCACTGACTTAACAGATCACAGATTTAACAGATCACAGATTCACAGGTTTACTCTGGATAGAGTAGACAGGAAATGTTGAGCTGAAGAAGCAAAATTTAAGCTGAGTCAAAAGTGAGGAGCTAGTCAGGATGAAGCTCTGAGGGAAAAGTATTCTAGGCCAAGGGGGCGAAGGCATCAGACAGTACTTGGTTAAATGGAAAAAAATCTATATGGTTGGGGACTTCCCTGGTGGCCCAGTGGCTAAAGCTTCATGCTCCCAATGCAGGGGCCAGGGTTACGTCCCTGGTCAGGGAACTAGAGCCCACATGCCTCAGTAAAGTCAACGATCTCGTGTGCCACAACTAAGACCTGGCACAGACATAAATAAATATTTTAAATATATACTGTTGTTGTTCAGTCCCTAAAGTCATACTCGATTCTTGGCAACCCCATGGACCGCAGAATGTCAGGTTTTCCAGCCCTTCATTATCTCCTGGAGTTCGCTCAAATTCAAGTTGATTGAGTCATTGCTGCCATCCTACCAGCGCATCCTGCATTGACCCCTTCTCCTCAAGCCCTCAATTCTTCCCCATCATCAGGGTCTTTTCTATCGAGTCCGCTCCTCGAATCAGGTGGCCGAAGTATTAGAGCCGCAGCATCAGTCCTTCCAATGAATATTCAAGGTTGATTTCCTTTAGGACTGACTGGTTTGATCTTGCTGCCCAAGGGACTCTCAAGAGTCTTCTCCAGCACTACAATTTGAAAGCATCAATTCTTCGGCGCTCAGCCTTCCTTATGGTCCAGCTCTCACATCCATACATCACTACAGGAAAAACCACAGCTTTGACTACACATATATATGGCTGGAGCAGGGAGCCCAAAGAGTGGTAAGCTATAAAATGAGATTTCTTGACTAGCATTTGAAGGTGGTTATAAATCTATATAAAATCAGCCCTTCTTCAGACTATTTTTATAGACTCAAAACCAGCAGGTTAACTCCTCACAAGAAATTCAAATTAAAAAAAAAAAAAAAGAAATTCAAATTAAAGCAAAGAAAAAGACAGAAGGTATTCAAATTAAGTAATATTATAATAAAGATTCAATTTCTTATTTAAAGGCCACAAAACTTAGAGAAAATTAAACAGAATCATTTCTGCATATTTTCCTAGGAGAGACTGAATTTCTGAGTACTTGGGTAAAACTTGATCTATGATCTCATATGAAAACTGGTAACAAGATGATTTTACATTTGTGGTCATCTAGCCATCAATATTCTTAGTCTCAGGTCATGTTTCATTACAGAATTTACCAGCATATTTGATAAAGCATAAATTACAAAAGAAGTCATTGGATATCCACTTTTTACATGTCATTTACTTAAGAAATTAATATATAATCCAGAACCTAGCAGCTTAGTCAGTTGTATTTTCTGATTCTGCAACCTGTGGCAGATGGTTTTCCTGGCATGTGTGACCCTGGCATTTTGCCCATGTTTACATGGACTGACAGGAGTTTAAGGCTGATGGGAGTAATTTCTTGCTTTTTAAAATTATTTATTTACTTATGGCTATACTGGGTCTTTGCTGCTGTGTGTGGGCTTTCTCTAGTTGCAACGAGCTGGGTGAGGGGGACAACTCTTCCTTGGGGCGTGCAGGTTTCTCACTGCAGCGGCTTCTCTTGTTGCAGAGCACAGGCTCTAGGGTGTGTGGGCTTCATTCGTTGTGAAGTGCACAGGCTTAGTTGCCCCATGCCATGTGGAATGTTTTCAGAACACAGATCAAACCTCTGTCCCCTGCATTTCCAGGCAGACTCTTAACCACTGACCCACCAGGGAAGTCCAACAATTTCTTTTATCTGCGATAATAAAGTCATGCTGGGCCTGTTCCTCACCTGTGTGTATATTCGGTTAATTCCACAGTCTTCCCATGTACATCCATAAAATAGCAAGGGCCCCTCTGAGCATGAAGATATGGCAAGTCATCTCAGGAGTAGTACATAAGCTCCATTCCATAAAGAGTGCTAGTAAACTAGTGGAAATTGTGATTCCATCCTTAGATTTTCTTTTCCAACCTTTCCTTCTATACTTGGAAATACTTTTGAAATAAAGTCAGTTTTGTTTGGCAAATTCAAGAGCATCCCTTTGAGACAAATGGATCGCAAAATCAGAACTAAAAAGCATCATGCAGTCAAACTTAAGGAAAACAAAAACAATTTGACCTCGTACAATGGTGTTAAGTAAAATAAGTTTACATGGTGGTACTATTTAGTGTCAGGCAATGAGCTGCACATTGTTAAAACTTTTCAAGTATTTCTGAAAGACAGTATGTCATTCCTTCAATATTTAGTTATTTAGCTTCCTTCTATCACCATATATTTAGCCAGATGCTCAGGAAACAAACATGAACAGGACACTTCACCTGCATCAGATAAATTCCCCAGAAATAATGCCAACACATCCTGAAAGCTAGAATCCTTGACCGCCTCAAGAAGTTAAAGACCCATCACTTGCACCCCAGAGCTCCAAAAGGCTCAAAGTCAAGGTTGAGGCACCGAGGTAACTCAAGTTAAAAGCTGAGGTATTATAAAGTTAAAAGCTGGCCAAGTGCAGTCTCTGAAAAGAGTTGCCAACTGTCACCCACATCTCCTTAACCCGCCCCCTACCACTTCCCCGTCCTTTTTATAAATAGTTTTTAAAGGGAACTGTCCAAGGTTACCACCTGACAAGGAAGAATGCATTGATGTGGTATACCAATAAAATAAAATTGTATACTCTCCATATTTACAGAGTATTCCCATACGACATCTAAGTGTCGACAAAGTACCAACCAAGGCACATAACACATAAAATAAAACTTCCTCAGTAGGGTTAAAATATCAAGAAACTGACCGAAAGAGGAAGATATCTAACTTCCCAAAGCAGCAACCCCCAGGAAAGGTACTGGAACCAGCGGAAGTAACATATCCAGGACAGTTGTTTAAAGGCGCTCCACCCACCACCCCAAGGTAAAAGTTTGAAACGCCGTCTGACTACCCCACGGTGGTCGGAAACTTCCCTAAACTACAAGAGGCAAGCACATATCCTAAAACACCGCTCTCAGCCAACCCCAGGTGCCCTCAGGCCAGGCTGTGGCTTCCTCCCCAGGCCTTGCTTCCCCCATCTCACTCTCTTCTCCAGGACACTCACCCATCTCCCTGGGCGTCCAATGCTGGCCGGGGGTACTGGGGCCTCTCGGCCGCCAGGCTCATTCCGACGAACCTCGGACTTAGGCCTGCCCCAAGGAGGCCGGCGCGCCTCCCCTCCGAGACGGACCGCGACCCCCCGGCCCTCGGGCCCGGCCCTCACCCTCCCCTCTGGCCGGCCTCACCTCCTCTGCGTGCTTGCGCAGCGCCTTCTCTCGCTCGTACTGGGTGATGAGCTGCTCGTTGTCGTCCCGGAGCAGCTCCAGCTCCACCTGGTGCTCTTGGTCCTGCGCGAACACCGAGTCCAGGTTCTCCAGCACGGCTACCACCAGTGGCATCAGCTCCTTGACCACCTCCTCGTCGTAGCGCCCGATGAGCCGCTCGAACTCGCGGTAGATGGAGCCGGCCAGGCCGGACACCCGCTCCGACATCACGGCCCCGGAGCCGCCGGGCTCCTCCTGATACACCACACCGTCCTCCAGCTCCATGGTGGCGGGCTGCCCGCCGGCCGGGGGCGTCTCCGGCTGAGGGGGCGACACGGGCCCGCACGGGACGGGGCCGCTGCGGCTGGAGCTGGGGCTGGGCCCGGCGGGGTGGGGGCCCGAGCCGGAGGAGGGGAGGGGTGAAGCGAGCGTATTCAGCCCAACCGCCGCTGCACCAACTGCCGGGGCGGCCGGGCTGCGCGCGCCACACGTCACTGAAGGGGCGGGATCCGCCCGTGTCGGCCCGTAGGGCGGGACCCCGCAGGAGGCCAGGCGCGGTCGGGGGCGGGGCCAATGCAGCACCCTGCGCCAGCGGAGGCGGCGTTGCGTCAATACTGGGCGCCGCGCGGACGTCGTGTAAGCCAATGGGAAAGACTGCGATAGGAGGGTGGTGAGAAGTACCCACCCCAGGCGCGATTTGCGGGGCGAGCCCCAAAGGAAACAGAGGGTTTCTGGAAGAGTGATTAGCAGTCCAGACTAGCTAACATTTTATTAGTTTTTACAGCGCACAAAGGGTTTTCATATTTGGGCCTCGTCACAGGCTTGGTGCGGTAGACGTTTTGGCCTTCGTTTCACAGACGCGGAAAGTAGGCCTGGAGAAGTTAATGGTTCACTCAAGGTCACGCGGCTAGAACGGGAAGGAGGCCGATCAGGGACTCAAAGCAGTTCTAAGAATTTGAGAATTCCGGACTCAGAGTAGTGGAAAACAGGGAAAAGGAAAGCAACCTTAACGGGGACAAGGTCTGCCTCAGTAATAAGGTGGTCTTGAAAAGGAAAGAATTATTTGGGGTTAAGACAGTAAGGATAGCCTTAAACAGAGGACGTGCAGAGCATCCTGGAGAAGAGTAAAACAAACTCCACAATCGTGCACTTTCCCAAACACTAGTTTCTCTCCTCACGGACTACTTGGGAGAGTGGTATTTCCTGGCTCCAAGCACCCTCCTTTCCTCTAATCTCTAAGCAGGGCAGGCTAATGTGGGGTGGAGAGTAGAGGAGGAAAGAGGTGGAGTCACTGGGATGAGTAAGTCCGATGGTACGTGAGGTCTCTCGCCGGCTGGTAGAAAATCACATGTGAGGAATGACAACACCCAAACCTCGGGCGGGCTGAGTCAAGGATCACTTCCTCGTGTTCTGACCGCTGCAAATAGGGCAGAAAATACACCCCAAAGCCCCTTATCTCCGGGGCAGGTGACGGAAGAGTACTGTCGCCTCAACTCCTGTAATAGGGCCAGGGAAGGCAAGATTTGAGTAAAGAATGGTTCAGTGGGGAATCAGCTACCTCCCAGGATCATAAAAACCCTAAATTTGGTATTTACAAGTTTAAGTTCTCTAAGAACTAGTTCTCTAAAGTCTTCCAATCTGTACCCAACCAGAGACCCACAAAAGCAGTAAGGAGGTGAAAAACTTAGCCTTACAAGGACACACGTGATTGAATTTGTGGCCTGTACTGTCCCCCTTTCGCACCCTCACCAAGCAGTCACCCCTTATTGTTTGTGTCTATGTGTAGGTCTTAGAATTGCCGATCAGCTAGTTGGATATGTGCCCCAAAGACCCTTTCTTTTCTAAAGCTCGCATTTAAAAACCAGGAACTAATGTTGCTCTGGATCTGTTTTTTCTTTTCTTTTTCTCTCCTAAGAACTCTTACTTGGGCACCTATATTTATGCCTCTCTCTCTCTCTCTCTATATATATATATATGTATACCTATATGTATGCCTCTGTTTTCCTAGAAGTCCAAAGAGCAGAAAAACTTAGGGCAAGACTTTACTTTGTCTTTCCACACTACTATCATACACATCAGAAAATTTAGAGGGAAAAAATTGGTATTCTGGTCTAAGATTATAATAAAGTCTTAATAGTAAGTGTGCTTAAGTATAAATTCAACATAGAAATATACGAGATACATATTTATATATTGCTTCCCAGATGGCACTAGTGGTAAAGAACCCACCTGACAATGCAGGAAACATAAGAGACACAGGTTCAATCCCTGAGTCAGGAAGATCCCCTGGAGAAGGAAATGGCAACCCACTCCAGTATTCTTGCTTGGAGAATCCCATGGACAGAGAAGCCTGGCAGGCTATAGCCTATAATGTTGTGGAGAGTTGGACAGGACTGAAGCCATTTAGCACATACACATGTACTAATTTTAAGCTTCTGCTAGCTCAGTGATCACATTTGTTTAAAACAATATTCTGCCAAATATCCATCAGTTCTTGAATTAAAATATTATTTATGCATATAATGAAATATTTATTATTCAACAACAAAAAGAAATGAAGTACGTATTACAACATGGAAATATTAAACCTTGAAAATATTCTAAGTAAGAGAAGCCAGTCACAAAGGACCATATGAAAGATCAGTGGTTGCCTCAGGCTGGCTGGTGGAACAAGGGAAAATAAGAGTGAATGCTAAAGGGCATGGGTTTCTTTTGGACCTAATGAAAATGTTCTAAAATTGATTATGGTGATAGATAATATACTAATATAATATATTATGATACTAATTATATATATTATGACTCAGCTGGTAAAGAATCCACCTGCAATGCAGGAGACCTGGGTTTGATCCCTGGGTTGGGAAGATCCCCTGGAGAAGGGAAAGGCTACCCACTCCAGTATTCTGGCCTGGAGAATTCCATGGACTGTATAGTCCATAGGGTCTCAGAGTCGGACATGACTGAGCAACTTTCACTTTTTTTTTCACTTTCTATACTAATATAGACAGTATACTAATACTCTGAATATACTAAAAGTCATTGAATTGTACACTGTAAATGGTTTAATTATTTATGTGCATGGGTGCTAATTCGCTTCAGTTGTGTCTGACTTTTTGCAACCCCATGGACTGTAGCCCATCAGGCTCCTCTTCCATGGGATTCTCCAGGCAACAATATTGGAGTGGGTTGCCATGCTCTCCTCCAGGGGATCTTCCAGACCCAGCAATCAAACCAGCGTGTCCTGCGGCTCCTGCATTTCAGGCATATTCTTTACCAATGAACCACCAGGGAAGACCAGTTTAATTATATAGTGTGTGAATTGTATTTCAATAAAGCTGTTAAAACTAAATGAAATTTATAGCTATAATAACTTTATTCTAACCCAATAGAATTACATAATTTAGTGTGACAAAGTGGAAAGAAAACAGTTTTTAAATTGGGAATCTTATACTTTTAGTATGGACTGGTCATTTTGAAGAACTTAGGCCAGAAACAAAAAGTTAGTGGTTAAGAATCCACCTGGAAGTTCCGGGTCAGGCCCTTTGCCGGCCTCCCTCGGCCCTCGCCATGACTAGCAGCGGTGGTGCTGGGTTGGTGACGGCAGCAGCAGCGAATCTGAATGCGTCCTACTTGAGATTTCAAGAATTTTGAATACTAAATTAGATATGGAAACTCTGTCTATATGTGTGCGGCTTTGTGAACAAGGAATTAACTCAGAAGCTTTATCATCAGTTATTAAGGAACTTCACAAGGCCACAGAAGCCTTAAAGGCTGCTGAAAATATGACAAGCTGACTTTCTGAAGAAATCTTGATGGGCTATGTCAAGCTGTGTAGGAAGATTGAAGATTGCATTGTAGTCAAGAACATAACAGTGAAATCACTGCATGTAGCAATGTGGAAACATTGTCCTTTTTAAAAGAATTATAAAGCCATGGCTTTATAAATCAGTGGAAAGTGGCTTACAGAGAAAACTATCAGTTGTGTTTACATCACATTTTTTTTTTTCTTTAACCACTCTAATGCTTTGGCATTGCTGTGTTCATATTTATGTATTCCTAATTTATAGCTCTGATAGCTTTAATTTTCTAAGCAGTCTGTCCATCAGATGTGCACATCTGCTGTGCCTGGGTGAACTATAGTGGAACCCATCAGCAGTTAATGTTGTAGTTAAGACTTGTTGACATTTCCATTATAAACTTAAATTTTGAATTGTTTATGCAAAATTACTGTGGATTTATGTTGTATTAGGCTGAAAGTTGACAATTTCCACCACCATGTGTGGATTTTTGATTTAGATTCATTATGCATATCAGAATCTTGTTTTTTTAAGAACATGGAAAACATGTTGTTAATCTGCTCTTAACAAAGAATATTTCTTTTTTTTTAACATACAGTTTGAGTGGCAGTTAATAGTGTGACCCAGATCATATTAATATTGATTAAAAAGCAAAACTTTTAGAAAATTTAGATTTTTAAAGGTAATGACAGTGCTTAGCTTGGTATTATTTGTCATTTGATTCATTTAAATTTAGGGAAGATATTAATTGAGAATGTTTCTCTAAGTTTTTAATTCATAATGAAACAATTCCAACATGAAAAGTCTTTTTACTTTTGTTAAATAAAAATAATTTGAGTGCTTACTTAATAAAATACCTTGAGTGGTTATCTAGTAAATCACCAAACAGGTGGTGACATTCAATAAATAATGTTACTATTTTCTGAAGGAATAAAGATTTCCAGTCATTAAACAAAAAATAATCATATTTTCTGCATCAGGAATTCTGAATATGCCTTTCTTAGATCTTTTTTTTTTCTTTTTTTTTTTTCTCTTAGATCATTTTTGTGTGTCATTTTTACCCCGTAAGTTTTAACTAATTGAAATGATGGTTCAAAATAAAATTTAGAAAACTTAGGATAATATGGTTTCTGTTCCTCTAACAGAATCTCCATGAACTATTTTTTCCCAAGACTACTACAAATTGAATCTGATTTTTTAAGATTGTGTTAGCTTTCCAGTTAAATGATAGTACAAGCATATACTCTTTGGTAGCATATTTTGTTCTTCAAATAAACTAAAGTGATTTTAATAAGGCTTAATAATATTTAATGGCAACCTTCTGTTCTATTTTAAAAATCTAGTCTTTTGACCACATTGACTTTTGAATGGTGGCATCTTTACCAAGTACACTGAACGTCTGTTATAGGGAGAAAAGTTTGGGAGACAATAAAGGTTTTGATTATAAGTCATCTATATGATTCAAAAACATTGCAAATACTGCATGTTGTTACTTATATAAAATCAGAAAGAAAACACTCTTGTCAAACTCCAAAATTTGTATATACTTTTAGGTCATAGGAGTTAATAGTTTTATTTACAACTTTGTAGATTATGTTGTTTATGTATGAAACAAAGCAGGAAAATATATTGAGAAGGACTTCTGTTTACAGAGGACTTTAATGTGTTACATTTCTTAAATGTAAACGTGTATTTTCAATGCATACTTAAGTAATACTTAAGGAAACCAAACAAAGTAATGATACAGTTGCATTGTTGCACATGTTGTCAGTGTCTGAAATAAAACCATTTTGGTGATTAAAAAAAAAAAAAAAGGAATCCACCTGGAAGTGCAGGGGATGCAGAGTTCAATCCCTGTTGAGGGAACTAAGATTCCACGCTCTATACAGAAAGTAAGACCACCTGCTGTAGCTACTGAGCCCGCTTGCCACAACTACAGAGTCAGCACACCACAGTGAAAGATCCCTGGTGCAGTCATGTAAATAAACACTTAAACACACACACACAAAGCTAATAGTCACGGAGTGCCTACTGGGTGCCAGTGGCTGTGATAAGGACTGTTAAGAACTGTGAGCCTCAACTTCTTCATCTGTATGATGAAGAGGTGTATTACAGAAACTAGAAAGATTTCTTGCAGTTAAGTCCTATGATTCTGGTTTGTAGGTGGGAATGAAAGACAGGAGAGAGGGCCTTGAGACTGAGTCCCTTTAGTCAACTCCTAATTTTGTAAGTGATAATACTATTTTCTATACTCAACTACCTGGAAAAATTCCCAGCTCCCACCTCTAACGCCACAGGCTGAGATTATTGTTAAAAACCACTAGTCATTCAGGAAAACGGGTTATGTTGTGGATTTAGAGCAAATGTTTACTTTTGGTTCCTAAAAGGAAGGAAATTCCATTTTTGGAATTCTTTGGCCTTGCACAAATAGTGAGGACAGTAATGGGAGCAGCAGAGAGGGCGTGGGGTTGACTGGGGAAGGAAGGGAGGAGTTTCTTCCGAAGCTTAATTACTGTAATCACTGGAAGACTGAAATTGCTAGTCTTGTTGTTTGTCTGGCCTTCAGGAACTTTTACAGTTATTTCTATGTGAATCAATTTCTCTGGTTTCACAAACTACATTTTCCCACATGGGGAGAGTGGGTCCCTGAAAGAGGAAAAGAAAAGAGGGCTCCTAGCGCACAAGACCCTCTACCTATGGTAGTGTGAAATGATACATGATTTATCACCCCTTATAAACTAGAACGTGCTCAGTGAGGCAGTCCAACTGTGGAATTCAGGCTGTTGAAAAGTGCCAGAGAATTTTTCTGAGGCCTCAGTTTTCCCTTTGAAAGCCTTTTATTTATTTATTATTATTATTATTATTTTATTTGGCTGCACTGGGATCTAGCTCCCTGATCAGAGATGGAACCCAGGCCCCCTGCTTTGGGAGTACAGTCTTAACCTCTGGACCACCAGGAAAATCCCCTGATAGGCTTTTAAGGTGTCAGGATTAGATGCCTAAATCTATCCAGGTTGAAGTTGCAAGAAGGCCTATTCCCTTGTAGTACCCTCCTCTATCCCTCACTCCCCACCTAGAACATTGGACTGCCAGAAATTCCCTCTAAAATGAGAAGACTGAACATATGGCTGAAGCAAGAATCCCATTATATGAGACTGTTTTAAATGGGACCAAGTTATGTTAGTCATATTTGTATTTAGGTCTATTTTCTCTCCACCTCCTTCTGACTTGGGTTGGTAGAAGAGGAGGCCCATTGCCCACCTCTCAGTATACTTTTTATAGCTGAAGTTCACTATAGGAATAAAAGACATGTTTTCAAAACAGTGGGGTTAGTTGGGTTTTTCCCCCAATTACAGACAAAATATATACTCACTATAGAAAATTTGCTAAATACAGAAAAGCACAAAGAAATGTAAAACCACCCAACAAATCCCACTTTCAAGATATCACATGGTTAATATTCAACAATCTGTAAGGTAATACAGGAAATCATTGTCCATGTAGGAGAAGAGTCGCGTGCAAGGGAACTTGCTTTGTCTGGAGCAAGTAAGCATCCAGTGAGACTCACAAGCCAGAAACTTGAATTTCCCCCTCCCCCACTCCCTCACTTGAGTCTCCTAAGTAAACAGATGAGAAAGGTATACATTAGAATTTTAGGAAACATCAGAGAAAAAGAGCCCATTTCCAAACGAGTTTAAAGAGATTTCACTGGGATAACACTGTTAGTCCATTCTAGATTAGAAATGAATTTTGACACATTTTTTAACTTAACAGTCATGCTGGGAAAGGAATGGAGATGAGAAGAAGACCATCTAATTTTTCTGAATACCAGTTTGTTCATGTATATATTTTGGGAGAAGGTCTCAATGAGCCAAAACATCATACCTATAACCCACCATCTTTAAGAACTCGGCAATTTAATCAGATTTGTTGCTTGTTAGATACTAGTCCTGTATGAAGCCCAAGTTGAAGGTGCTAGGCCAAGATCAAGATGAATCAGGCATATTTTCCCCCAAGACAAGCAACTAGTGAAGGAGGCAGGCCTCAGAAGCATTAGAAGCGTTAAATCCTATGCAAGTGCAACAATCTAAATATGTATAAAGTGCGATGATAAAGAGAAAAGAATAGTTAACCTCTGTTTGGAGGTTATTTCGGTGAAGGCCTCCTGGAGGATTTTGCCAAGGGGAAGGTAATCTCAGCAGAGGTTTGGATTGGGGGTTAACTCACAGATTCAGATAAGCAGAGAAAAATGATTTATTTGTTTTGTCTAAACCTGATCTGGCCTACTTCCTGAAATCTCACTGGTAGAACAGACCAAGTTCAAAGGAAAGCTCAGTCTAAATGGGTTATTGAAACAGTTCCTTTAGGTCATGTGCAGTCTCTCCGATAAAAATGATGAGTCTTTTCAGCTAACCTCTCCCTTTCTTGGTCTTCCCCTTTAGAGTATTTAGATTATGGGAGAGAACTCTTTCTTTGGCCACTTGATAAAGGTAGGTAAAGGTGAATGGGGTCTTTGGACCCATGAAGTGAACATCATTCATTGTCTTCCAGTCTCTAAGCACTGTTACTCACTTGCCTAGTCTCTAGATATCCAGCTGGCCTTCAACGTTGAAGTTTTGAGGGACTTCCTGGTGGTCCAGTGGTTAAGACTCTGCCCTTCCACTGCAGGCAGTGTAGGTTCCATGCCTGGTTGACGCACTAAGATCCCGCATGCAGTGTGATGCAGCCAAAAAAGTTGAGTTTTGAGCTACGAGAACTCAGAGTCCATTCTTTTGATATCACTCCCTATGTAACTCGAGCTTCTTTGACTCTGATGTTGCTGAGATGTCTCTGAGGTCTGGCAGTGATGGTAGTCTTCCCTGTGGTGCTTACCTCAGAGCTACCTGCTCTACTGCCCAGCCCCACCCCAAGTTCCCAGGCTAAGAAAGCTAAACCACTAAGCTTCCCACTACCCAAATCTACAACGTAGACCACTTGATGTACTTGTTGCTAGCTTGATATGGTGTGGTCTTCAAGGTGGCATCATCCTGAGCCCCAGATAAGAGAAGGATAGAGCCCTGAATGTTATTTTCATTTATTCTACACGTCTACTCCCTGGGACAAAGCTTGGACTTCCAAAAATGTCGATGCATATCTGATAGTTTTGTTCTCTTTATTCCTGTGCTCAATGCCTCCATCCTACCAATTTTTCAGTGTGAAAAGTAAGGCCTTTTCCCATATATTCTTTCTCCATTTCAACTTCAAGTTAAATCTTAATAGTGAGCAGAGGTACTCTCTCTACATTTTGGGAGCCCTGCAGGCTAGGCTACTAATATGTTAAAAAGTGGTGGTGGAGGTAAAGTGCTATTGGTAGGAGTCAAGAAGTTTGTCTGGCTTGCCAGACTAATGTCTTGCTGCATGTACTTGGTGTATGAAACAGAGGGAAGGGAGCAGGGCACAACTTGGAAAGAATGACATAGCCCGAGGACAAAACATAAACGGACTAGAATCAAGTAGGTCCAAGATGGAAGACAAATCAATTTCAACTAGACCTTAATATTCAGTCTATGCTCATTGTAACACATCAGCAAGCTAAATGACACACCCAGAGGAACCATGACAGTTCCAAGGCTAACCATCAAAGACCAAAAAGTGGGCAGTAGCCCAATTCATGGAAATCTCTGCCCATTGCCCCAAATAGTTGGAATAACCCTCCCACTCATTAGCTTATGAAATTACCCAGCCCATAAAAGCTAACCACACCACATTTTGAGGATGCACTCAACCGTTTGTGATGGCCCACACTTTGTCTGTGGAGTGTGTTTCTCTCTAAATAAATCCACTTCTTACCTATCACTTTGTCTCTCACTGAATTCTTTCTATGATGAGACATCAAGAACCTGAGCTTCATTAAGTCCTGAAAACAAGAGTCTGATCTCAGTTGGAAGACTGGTGATTTTGGCTAGTTTCGAGTCCCAGCCTTGTGAGTTCAAATCCCAAGCAGGGTTTTGGCCAAGTTCAAGTCCCAGCCACATGGGTTCAAGTCCCAAACTGAGGTGAATGGTTTCAGTCTTACTTAGATCTTGCTTTTTGCATTCCATTTGTATCTGCCTAATCTCCCTACCTGCCTCCCCATCCTTTATGTTAAGGTAATGACAATGTTATGGATGTGAAAAATATTTGAGAAATCCAATGGACAGAACTTGGTAGTTTTAGAGGATAACAGTAAGAGACCCACAGGTTTCTGGTTTGGACACATGGGTAAATGATAGCACCACCAATCAAGAGAGTTAATTCAGGGGAATTCCCTGGTGGTCCAGTGGTTAGGGCACGGAGCCTTTACTGCCAGGGGCCCCAGCTCAGTCTCTGGACAGGAATCAATATCCCACAAGCCACCTTGTGCAGCCAAAAAAAGAGTTAATTCAGGAAGGAAAGTAGTTTTGTTTTGTTTTTCCCCCTCAAGAAAGCAAGGCAAGGATTTATTAAGACATAGTGAAACTGTGTACCTCAGACTGGGACCCGAACCTATGAGGCCAGGACTGAAACCCAGCCCAAAGCCACAGCCTTTAACTGAGGTCACACATGTGCTGTCTGGACTTACTGAGACTTAGAGTCTTTATGTCTCAGCACAGAAAGAATTCAGTGAGAGACAAAATAATAGGTGAGAAGTGGATTTATTGAGAGAAAAACACTCCACAAAGTGTGGGCCATTGGAGAAGGCAAGAGTGGCCCCGAAATATAGCATGGTTAGTTTTTATGGGGTGGGTAATTTGATAGGTCGGAGAAGGCAATGGCACCCCACTCCAGTACTCTTGCCTGGAAAATCCCTGGACAGAGGAGCCTGGTAGGCTGCAGTCCATGGGGTCGCTAGGAGTCAGACACGACCGAGCGACTTCACTTTCACTTTTCTCTTTCATGCATTGGAGAAGGAAATGGCAACCCACTCTAGTGTTCTTGCCTGGAGAATCCCAGGGACGGGGGAGCCTGGTGGGCTGCCGTCTTTGGGGTCGCACAGAGTCGGACACGACTGAAGCGACTTAGCATTAGCATTAGCAATTTGATAGGTTAATGACTGGGAGGATTATTCCAACTATTTTGGAGAAGGGGTAGAGATTCCCAGGAATTGGGCCTCTACACACTTTTTGGTCTTTATGGTCGATCTCAGAACTGTCACGGCACCTGTGGGTGTGTTATTTAGTTTCCTGATGTGTTACTGAGCACTCAGTAACTCAGTATATAATGAGTATATACTGAGAATCAGGGTCTCGTGGAAGCTGACTCATCTGCCATCTTGGACTTATTTGGTTCTAGTCAGTTTATGTTGTGTCCCCAGACTTTCAAATGTTGTGCCCTGACCCCTTCCCTCCTGTTTCAATAGTACACTGTCCAGGGGAGAGCAGGCAGACTCAGGTGAGTAGCTACCAACAAAGTAGCTTTTTAAAATAAAATAGTAAGTCCATTTTGAATATTTTTAGTTTTAGGTGCTTCTGGACTGGATCTCAAAGAAAGAGGGCAGTGTTGCCAAAATTGGCTGTCTGTGCACCAATGCCAAACAGAAATACAGAGATAAGAGTTTTGGGGGAGAAGGAAAGAGTGGCTTTATTACTTTGCCAGACAAAGGGGAAACGCAGTAGGTTAGCACCTCAGGAACTGTGCCCCTCTCCCTGGTGAGTAGCAAGAGGCTATATAGTCAGTCAGGACTACCTGATAAGAATCAAGGCAGTAACAGTCTTGTATTCTTTTTTCTTCTGCCAAGTTTCAAAAGGGTAGTGTTGTTGACAAGATTAGGATGTGTGCGGGGTCTTAGATGGTCCAGTCTCCTAGTCTGGATGAGCCTCTCCGGCACCTTTAATCTTGCTTCACGTGGTATCCTGGCTGCTCCTCCTTTGATTAGTAACTGTTCTGCCCTTTGGAACGCAGGTTGTGGAGGCTGGAGTCTCACCTAAAAGAAATGGGGGGCAAAAGACCTCCATGCCCAGGCGTTCCGCAGGGCACTGCTGGGCATCGGTAGCTGGACAAATCATTCGAAGTCATTAATTTATGAATGTAGTTAAGTCTTCTTTGTGGACAATACTCCTAGGAAACTCATGATTCAATATTCACCCTTTATATTTCGCTTAGTCAACAGTTTTCTACCAAATAGCTAGTGGAAATCAGCAACCCTGAGGGAATGGGAATTTCATTGGGTAAGAGAAAGAAGCCTGATATAATTTTGGAGTTTTTTTATTGCTTCTTAGAAAGGCACACTTGGAAAAAGAAGTTAGATTAAGAAAGAACTTCAGTGTTTTACTCCTCCAACTTTCTTCCCATTTTACAGCTAGGAATATAAGGCTAACAGAGCGCAGCTTTGAGTAGAAAGCAGAGTAAGGGCCCCAGCCACAGGCACAGAGGGAATGGAGATCCTAGAAGGTGAGAGATAATCCCCAAAGCCTAAAGAGAAAGACTGCCTTAAAACAAGGCAAAATTCCTTCACCATTTTGCCCAGATTGTGTCCTGTCCCATAAGATTTTACTACCTGGAGAGGATGCTTGATACCTATCCTCAAGTTGCCACATCACCAGGGGGGTGGCTGACTATTCAAGAGAAACTATGTATGTATAATCACTTTGTATACAGTAAAGCATAGTTGCAAATGCTGTTAACATCAACCTCTACTCCTCAGAAAAGTACATAACCCAACTCTAAAGGAAAAGCCTAATCTACAAGCAGTGAACAGGATATGAACAAACTAAAATACAGCATACTGTTGAATATGTTCTCTATTTAAAGTATACAGCTTATCTGAAATAAAACAGAAAAAGTGGGGCTGGTTGGGAACAAGGTGTGGTGTCTGGCTGGAAGGGAAATAACCCAGAGTTCCTTTATAACCTTTGTCACTTTTTTCTTCCACATATTCATGTATGAAGATGACTCAGCCCTAATACCAGTGGCTTATTTTTAGTAGAGGCAACAGAGCCATTTGAAAACCTAAGCATAGTAACTATTTCCAGTTGACAGCTTTACACGTCAGAAACAGTCAACAGATGCTCATTTGTTCACTTCAATTTAGTATCTATGACTCAAGGGGCACCAGAGAGTCTTTCCTTCTGCCACAGTGCTGGAAATTCCTGGTGAGAAAATCATTCCTTTGGACATGAGATTTTAACACAGGATGTCCCTTAGAGTAGAATGGAATCCAATTCCCTCATTTTACAATTGAGGAATTAGGCAAAGTCATGGCTATATTGGAATTAGTATCTAGAGCTCTGGACTGTTAGCTCAGTGACCCATTCAACCTCCCGTTTTTCAAATTCCTAGATCAAAAGCCACATAATATCATATGTTAGATACAAGACCTATGGTCTGAAAGGAGGAAGTATCCTGGGCTGATATCCTGTTCTGATGTATATGTTGCGTATAAGGGAATAACATTCTGTTGTTCACTATCAAATTAGCAGAAATCAAGACTCAGAGAAATGTATTCTTTGCTGCTTTGTAAAAATATTAAAATTCAAAATCTTGGTCAAGCATGAAGCAATAAACAGCACTGACTGAGAGAGTACAAGGGGTCTGGAATTAGCTGCTGGGTCTGAATTGTGTTTCTGTCACTTACTAGCTGTGACTTCGTGGGCAAGTTACTCTTTGTACCTCACTTTCCTCATCTGTAAAATGAGGTTAAGAATAAGAGGACCCATCTCATAAGGTTATTGTGAGGATTTGATGAGACAATACACATAAAGTGCTTAGAATAGTGCTTGGCACATAAACGTTTAATAACTGTAAGCTAACATTATTAATTGATGTAGAATTACTAGCAAGGAGTCAAGCCCACTTCCCTTTCCTATGGGGATCTCTTCTTACTACAAGTCACTGTTTCAAAATCACACCCAACATGTCTTTCTCTCAGAAGGATTTTGCATTTTCTTCTTCAGGGTTCTGCAGAATGACATTATCACTTGAAAACTACAAAGGCCAGATATATTCTGGGGAAGTGGCCTGGTTGGAAATGAGACTTAAAGCGTTGACATGATTACCCTATTTAAGAGGGCCTCTGAGGAGATTTTAGAGCTGTCTTGAAATAGAGGTCGTGTAGGGTGACAACTAGAGGGCAGATTATAACCAAAGCTACAGGAGGTGCATTTTTTTTCTCAAGAGATCTTTATTTTAGAGGACTTACCTGGTGGTCCAGGGTTTAAGAATCTGCCTTTCAGTGCAGGGGATGCAGATGCAATCCCTGAAGCTGCCAAGCAACTAATCCTGCAACTACTGCAGCCTGCAAGCCTGGAGCCCCCCAGGAAGCTAGTGCGCCTCTGCACCACAGCTAATGAGTCCCTGCACCGCAACGAAGGGTCCTGCACGATGCAACATGCGCGGCAACTGAAGCCTGATGCCGCCAAATAAGCGAATCTTTAAATATTTAAAAGCAAAGGTCTTTATTTTAAAAACTTAATAAAGCTAAAATTTTAAAAAGATTTTTTCTTTTTTAATGAGAGAGAGTTGTCCAAAATAGTTGGGGAGATCTTGGGAAATAGTAGAGTGCCCAGAACTGGAGTTTTTCAAGCCCAGTTTTGGCAGCAAATGGCAAGGATATGGTGAAGGGAAACACAAAATGGTAGTTGGAATAGATGAGTTTCAAGAATCTATTCACTAGATTTGTGATCTTAAAACCATTAGGCTGGCAAAGTTTCTTTTGGAGCCAGCCACTCCCCTTTTCTGCTTCTTTTTTTAATTCTAATAATCTACCTGTTGGCCCTCCATTCCCCAAGATCCAGTGACTGCTTGCTGCCATGGGCTACCCAAAGTCTTTTACACACACCCACCAGCTCCCCTGTTGCTCCTCCTATCAAGAACTTTTAGTGTCTTAATCCCAACCAGTTCATAAAGAAAAAAAAAAAAAAAAGGCTCTTCAAGCTAATTCTTACTAAAATATAAATGACTGTGTTGTTCTCTTCTCAGGGATACATCCTTCTTTTAAACAGAAATACTCATTTGCTAGTTATGTTTGGCATAATCACAAGCATATAAAATAAACAAACACCAGAATATGCCACTCCAAAATATTCCTCTTTGGCATATGGATTACCAACAGTCTCAGGAAAAGCTTGAAACAGAGCATAAATTTTCCTTTTGTAAAGGAAATTTCCAACTGTGTATCTCCCTCTTCCTAACCAGGTTTTTTTTTTTTTTTTTGGCCATGCTATAAACCTTGGTGGATTTTCTTAGTTCCCGGGTCCTTAGGGCAGAGCCCTAACCACTGGACCATTCCCTTAACAATTCTTATTAAAAGAGAAGGTATCCACTTAAATTTGCCTAACAGACCTTACTAAACAACCCTTGTTCATTGCGCTATTCTTATGCCTTCCCATAACTTGCCTCCTCTGCCCAGAAGCCCCAGATTTCTTCTCCTTCATTTACCCCTTTGCATAGCTCATCATCACTGGGTCCTTGCTAGATGCATGTGCAACACATCTGGTTTTCTTTCGTTAATCTGTCTTTGGCCAGTCTAACTTATTAGTGGGTTCCATCTGGAGATCCTAAGATGGGTAGAGGAAAAGACATTTTTTTCCAGCTCTACAATTAGACAGTGATGTCCCTACACTGAAGACAGTGACTGCAGCCGTGAAATTAAAAGACGTTTGCTCCTTGCAAGAAAAGCTATGACAAACCTAAATAGCGTATTAAAAAGCAGGGACATCACTTTGCTGACAAAGGTCTGTATAGTCAAAGCTATGGTTTTTCCAGTAGTCTTGTACAGATGTAAGAATTGATGAGAAAAGTGTGACACTATGCTCAAACAATTGATGCTTTTGAACTGTGGTGCTGGAGAAGACTCTTGAGAGTCCCTTGGACTGCAAGGCGATCAAACCAGTCAATCCTAAAGGAAATCAACTCTGAATATTCATTGGAAGGACTGATGTTGAAGCTGAAGCTCCAATCCTTAGGTCACCTGATATGAAGAGCCAACTCACTGTAAAAGACTCTGACACTGGAAAAGATTGAGGGTAGGAGAAGAGGACAGCAGAGGAAAGATGGTTGGATGGCGTCATTGACTCAATGGACATGAGTCTGAACAAACTCTAGGAGAGACTGAAGTACAGAGAAGCCTGGTGTGCTGCAGTCCATGGGGTTGCAAAGAGTTGGACATGACTGAGCGACTGAACAAAAATAACAATTGGAAAGAAGTATGCATAGAACAATAATTTTTAGGTTGGTAGGATTAGATTTTTAAAATTTCCTTAAAAATTGCTCTTGAGGAATGATATTAAAAACAAAAGCATGACACTAATGCTCATTCCGATCAGAACATGATTAAACTGTGGAAGAGGAAAACCCAGAGAGCAGAGACCATTATGGTTCTTTACCAGAGGTCTTTTTGTTTGACCTGTACTAAACTGTCCTAGGGAAAGAGTGAACCAGAGTTGTTCCTGAACCTTGGCCTCCAGAAGATTTATTCAACCTGTTTTTTCTCCTTCAGTTTTTCCCCCTCTCCCTTTATTCTCTCCACTTCAGAAACTGTTCCTTTTTCTTAGTATCTTCAATTTTAATTGCAAAAAATAGAGGGGTCTTTTCAGATGACTCTCAGCTGGGTAGATCCTGGAAAAGGCTAGATGCAAAAGCAGGGATGGGAATGAGCGGGGGAAAACTGCATCTGTGAGTAAAAGATCAAAGTAAAAGATCAAAGACAGGGTCATCTGGCAGAAGATAAAACACTCCAAAAGACAGAATTGGATTAAACTATAATTAGTGGATTTAAAGGTAGAAGGTACAAGTGAATGGGCTGTGACTAGACTGGGAAAGAGACAAGATTGCATATACGATACAATAATAAGAAGGCAAAGCTATCTCCAGCTCACAGAATGCCCTGTGGTCCTCCTTTTCCTATATCCCTTAGAGTTCAGTTCAGTTCAGTCACTCAGTCATGTCCAACTCTGTGACCCCATGGACTATAGCATGCCAGGGCTCCCTGTCCATAACCAACTCGCTGAGTTTACTCAAACACATGTCCATGGATTCAGTGATGCCATCCAACCATCTCATCCTCTGTCTTCCCCTTCTCCTCCTGCTTCAATCTTTCCCAGCATCAGGGTCTTTTCAAATGAGTCAGTTCTTCACATCTGGTGGCCAAAGTATTGGAGTTTCAGCTTCAACATCAGTCCTTCCAATGAATATTCAGGACTGATGTCCTTTAGGATGGACTGGTTGGACATCCTTGAAGTCCAAGGGAATCTCAAGAGCACAGTTCAAAAGTTTTCAAATGAGTCAGTTCTTCACATCAGGTGGCCAAAGTATTGGAGTTTCAGCTTCAACATCATCCTTCCAATGAATATTCAGGACTGATGTCCTTTAGGATGGACTGGTTGGACATCCTTGAAGTCCAAGGGAATCTCAAGAGTTTTCTCCAACACCACAGTTCAAAAGCATCAATTCTTCGGCACTCAGCTTTCTTTATAGTCCAACTCTCACATCCATACATGACTACTGGAAAAACCATAGCCTTGACTATATCTTTGTTGGCAAAGTAATGTCTCTGCTTTTTAATATACTGTCTAGGTTGGTCTGGAGAAGGGAATGGCAACCCACTCCACTATTCTTGCCTGGAGAATCCATGGACAGAGGAGAGACTTATGGGCTACAGTCCAAGGGGTAGCAAAGAGTCGGACACGACTGAGTGATTTCACTCACTCACACTAGGTGGGTCATAACTTTTCTTCCAAGGAGTAACCGTCTTTTAATTTCATGGCTGCAGTCACCATCTGCTGTGATTTTGGAGCCCCCAAAAATAAAGTCAGCCACTGTCTCCACTGTTTCCCCATCTATTTGCCAAGAAGTGATGAGATCAGATGTCATGATCTTTGTTTTCTGAATGTTGAGCTTTAAGCCAA
Organism: Bos indicus x Bos taurus; assembly: GCF_003369695.1. Classification (NCBI taxonomy): domain Eukaryota; kingdom Metazoa; phylum Chordata; class Mammalia; order Artiodactyla; family Bovidae; genus Bos; species Bos indicus x Bos taurus. Next base: position 36,702,471 of record NC_040094.1, on the reverse strand, counting down.
CTTTTTCACTCCCCTCTTTCACTTTCATCAGGAGGCTCTTTAGTTCTTCTTCCCTTTCTGCCATAAGGGTGGTGTCCTCTGCATATCTGAAGTTATTGATATTTCTCCTGGCAATCTTGATTCCAGCTTGTGCTTCATCCAGCCCAGCATTTCTCATGATGTACTCTGGATATAAGTTAAATAAGCAGGGTGACAATATACAGCCTTGATGTACTCCTTTTCCTATTTGGAACCAGTCTGTTGTTCCATGTCTGGTTCTAACTGTTGCTTCCTGACCTGCATATAGATTTCTCAATAGGCAGATCAGGTGATCTGGTATTCCCATCTCTTGAAGAATTTTCCACTGTTTGTGGTGATCTACATAGTCAAAGGCTTGGCATAGTCAATAATGCAGAAGTAGATGTTTTTCTGGAACTCTCTTGCTTTTTCGATGATCCAGCAGATGTTAGCAATTTGATCTCTGGTTCCTCTGCCTTTTCTAAAACCAGCTTGAACATCTGGAAGTTCACGGTTCACGTATTGTTGAAGCCTAGCTTGGAGAATTTTGAGCATTACTCTGCTAGCGTGTGGGATGAATGCAATTGTGCGATAGTTTGAGCGTTCTTTGGCATTGCCTTTCTTTGGGATTGGAATGAAAACTGACCTTTTCCAGTCCTGTGGCCACTGCTGCATTTTCCAAATTCACTGGCATGTTGAGTGTAGCAGTTTCACAGCATCATCTTTTAGGATTTGAAATAGCTCAACTGAAATTCCATCACCTCCACTATCTTTGTTTGTAGTGATGCTTCCTAAGGCCCACTTTACTTTACATTCCAGGATGTCTGGCTCTAGGTGAGTGATCACACCACCATGATTATCTGGGTTGTGAAGATGTTTTTTGAATAATTCTTCTGTGTATTCTTGCCACCCTTCTTAATATCTTCTGCTTCTGTTAGGTCCATACCATTTCTGTCCTTTATTGTGCCCATCTTTGCATGAAATGTTCCCTTGGTATCTCTAATTTTCTTGAAGAGATCTCTAGTCTTTCCCATTCTATTGTTTTCCTCTATTTCTTTGCACTAATCGCTGAGGAAGGCTTTCTTATCTCTCCTTGCTATTCTTTGGAACTCTGCATTCAAATAGGTGTATCTTTCCTTTTCTCCTTTGCTTTTCACTTCTTTTTTTCCACAGCTATTTGTAAGGCCCCCTCAGACAACCATTTTGATTTTTTTGCATTTCTTTTTCTTGGGGATGGTCTTGTCCCTGTCTCCTGTACAATGTCATAAACCTCTATCCATAGTTCATCAAGCACTCTGTCTATCAGATTTAGTCCTTTTAATCTATTTCTCACTTCAATTGTATAATCGTAAGGGATTTGATTTAGGTCATACTTGAATGGTCTAGTGGTTTTCCCTACTTTCTTCAATTTAAGTCTGAATGTGGCAATAAAGAGTTCATTATTTGAGCCACAGCCAGCTCCCCATCTTGTTTTTGCTGACTATATACAGCTTCTCCATCTTTGGCTGCAAAGAATATAATTAATCTGATTTCAGTATTGACCATCTGGTGATGTCATGGTCTATACTTGTCTATACATGGGTATAGAGTCTTGTCTTGTGTTATTGGAAGAGGGTGTTTGCTATGACCAGTGCATTCTCTTGGCAAAACTCTATTAGCCTTTGCCTTGCTTCATTCCGTACTCCAAGGCCAAATTTGCCTATTACTCCAGGTGTTTCTTGACTTCCTAATTTTGCATACCAGTCCCCTATAATGAAAAGGACATCTTTTTTTTTTTTTTTTTGGTGTTAGTTCTAGAAGGTTTGTAGGTCTTCATAGAACCGTTCAGCTTCAGCTTCTTCACCATTACTGGTCGGGGCATAAACTTGGATTACCATGATTTTGAATGGTTTGCCTTGGAAACAAACAGAGATCATTCTGTCATTTTTGAGATTTTATCCAAGTACTGTATTCTGGACTCTTTTGTTTACTATGATGGCTACTCCATTTCTTCTTAGGGATTCTTGCCCACAGTAGTAGATATGATGGTCATCTTTGTTAAACTCACCCATTCCAGTCCATTTTAGTTCATTGATTCCTAAAATGTCGACGTTCACTCTTGCCATCTCCTGTTTGACCACTTCCAATTTGCCTTGATTCATGGACCTAACATTCCAGGTTCCTGTGCAATATTGCTCCTTACAGCATTGGACCTTGCTTCTATCACCAGTCACATCCACAACTGGGTGTTGTTTTTGCTTTGGCTCTGTCTCTTCATTCTTTCTGGAGTGATTTCTCCACTAATCTCCAGTAGCATATTGGGCAACCACCAACCTGGGGAGTTCAACGTGTCCTATCTTTTTGCCTTTTCATACTGTTCATGGGGTTCTCTCAGAGTTAGGCAGGGTCATTTGACTAATTCTGGTCAATGCACTGGAAGGAACAGTGACAGGTGTGACTTCCAGGCCAAGCCAGCATTTAATGGCTACTGCCTGACTCTGCAGCTGTCTCTGCTCTGTTGTGCTGCACATAGGCTTTGTATTAAGATGGCAGAGCTACATGTTGGGACGAAGTAATCACAGAGATGATGGCCCTGCAGCAGGTTTTAGGTGAGTGAAAAAGTTTGATTTTGATCAGTGCAATAAACTATATATTTATGTCCCATCCCCATCTTTGAACAACCAAATTCATATGTTGAAATTCTTAGACCCTGGATGATGGTATCAGGAGGTGAGACCTTTGGGAAAGGCTCCACCCTCATGGGGCTTCCCTGGTGGCTCAGACAGTAAAGAATCTGCCTGCAACATGGGAGACCTGGGTTCAGTCCCTGGGTTGGGAAGATTCCCCTGGAGAAGAGCATGGCAACCCACTCCAGTATTCTTGCCTGGAGAATCCCCATGGACAGAGGAGCCTGGTGGGCTACAGTCCATTCAGTCACAAAGAGCTGGAAATGACTAAGCGACTAAGCAGAGCACAGCATAGCCACCCTCATGAATAGGATTAATGTCCTTATGGAAAGATCTTGGAAGATCCCATGCTTGCTTCTACCCTGTGAGGTTACAGTGAGAAGACTGCAATCAGTGAAGAAGAGAATTCTCACTAGACACCAAGTCTATTGGCACCATGATCTTGGACTTCCCTGTCTCTAGAACTATGAGAACTAAATGTTTGCTGTTTGTTCATTTCTTTATTTGGCCACACCATGGCTTGTGGGATCTCAGTTCCTGGAGAACCCAGGCCCTTGGCTGTGAAAATGCAGAGACCTAACTACTAGATCATCAGGGAATTCCCCAATGTTTGTTGTTTCTAAACTACCTAGTCTATAGTATTTGGGGGGTTTTTGTTTGTTTTTTGCCCTCCCTGTGTGGCCCGTGGGATCTTAGTTCCCTAACCAAGGATAGAACGTGCCCCCTGCATTTGAAGCATGGAGTCTTAATAACTGGACTGCTAGCGAAGTCCCAGTATTTTTGTTATAGCCTCTAAAACTACTAAGATATTAAGCCATGGAAATGAAACCTTTCACCTCAGATTAGGACTTGAACCCATGTGCTGGGACTCAAACCTGGCCAAAATCCATGGTCTTCCAACTGAGATCACACACCTGGTTTCAGAACCTAATGAAGCTCAGACTCTTGATGTCTCATCACAGAAAGAAATCAGTGAGAGAGAAAGTGATAGGTAAGAAGTGGATTTATTTAGAGAGAAACATAGTCCAAAGAAGGCAAAAGGAGAAAAGGGTGGGAGAGGTAGCTAGATAGTATCACTGACTCAGTTGACAGGAATTTGAGCAAACTCCAGGAGATAGTAGAGGACAGAGGACCATGGTGTGTTGTAGTCCATGGGGTCACAAAGAGTTGGACACGATTTAGCAACTCAACAACGAAACACTTCATAGACAAGAGTGTGGGCCATTGCAGAGGGTGACTGGCCTTGAAATGTGGTGTAGTTAGCTTTTATGAGCTGGGTTATTTCATGGGTAATGAATGGGAGGATTATTTCAACTATTTGGGGGAAGGGGCAGAGCTTTCTAGGAATTGGGGTACTGCCCACTTTTTGGTCTTTGATGGTCAGCCTTAGAACTGTCATGGTGCCTCTGGGTGTGTCATTTAGCTTGCTGATGAATTACAATGGGCATATACTGAGGATCAAATTCTCGTTGAAGTTGACTTGTCTGCCATCTTGGACCCATTTGATTCTAATCAGTTTATGTTTTGCCCTCGGATATCATTCTTTCCAAGTTGTGTCCTGCCTCCCTCCCTCCTGTTTCACGATCAGTTTAAGTGCATGCACCAGGACATTTTCTTCTTAAGCACAACCCAGCCTATCCTAATACAAAAGGCACTACAACCATAGTATTATAGAAATCACAGATTATATGACATTTACATTCAGCCCTAATTTGAAGAGGTTGAAGGGAGGAAGGAGAGATATTGCTGAATCAGTCTACTATCATCATCTTCAACAGTACAGACCAAAGATACCATATGCAAGTCTCAGGCTTCCAGTAAGCATTCTGGAGAATCAAAGGATGTGAAAGCAAGAAACAGATGGAAACTAAATCCCTGCTCTGAAGGTAGAACCTCTTCAGCTACATAATCCTTTCTTCAGAGAGTTTTATCCTGAAAGACTATCAGGGTTAAGGCAAGTGGACGGACTATTATAGGCAACGTCCTTATTTTTGCTAAAGTCTTTAATATACCTATTACCTTTATTATACGAAGCTTAAAACTTGAAGACAAGAGAAAAAGAAAGAAACAAAGTGGAGACAAGAGGAGAATTGTAAGAGAATGTAAAAATAAATGGGATTGAGGAGTTTATGGAGACAAGATCAGTGGTATTAGTGTTATTGTTCAGAGGCAAGAGCAGAACATTCAGGGATATCAAAAGCAGGCAATATAATTGAATAGAACAAAGATGACTGATGTAATTTGGGTTGGGTTGTGATCCTTAAGGTCTCATTGGGCCAGAGAAGTCTGTGATTTCTGAGGATATCATATTCTACGTGGTATAGCATGGTAGTTAAGCATGTGCGCTCTGGAGTAAGAGTAAGATGGATTCACAGCCCAGCTCTACTACTTATTGGTTTTGCATTCTTGGGTAAGTTATTTAACATTCCTGTGTCTCTCTTTCCCCACCTGTAAAATAGGAATTAGAATAGTGCCCTTTTTATATGGTTGTTGAACCAGACTATGTGAGGAATGATTCCTTCCCCAGTCAGCAAATAATGCAGGTGTCCGGAAAAACCCTCTCTCTCCTTGTCTCAGTGATCAGGGTATCATTCAGAAGACTGAGGAGGTAGTTTTCCCTTCCACACTCTATAGCTAGAGGCAGACAGATGATCTGTGTATAGTTTTTGTGCAACAGGCAATTACCTTCACCAAATGATCCTCCTGTTTGATTTGTAGTTTGACTCTGGAGTCAAAGGTGGGAGGGTTCATATTTCATTCTTGCTTACAGACAGTGAAGATGCCCTGGGGGCCCATTCCCACATATTGTTATGAATGTTCTCTTTTTGCCCTGCATTCCCAGATGTCTTTCTCTTTCTCATACACAGGCATAAATGCATTAGTTATTCTGATTCCTTAAATCATTAATAACAAGACAATCATGACCTGAGTCAATTCCATTCTTTCCACAGTATTAAGAGTATTGGTTTAGAATAATGATTTCTCTGCACCTCACAGTGATTCCCTCCATGGAAGTGAGACCGGGAATACAACTTTTTGCAGACAGAAGCAGCACATACGCAGTTTACGGCCCAGGCTCTGACACCGCATGGATTAGTTTAAATTCTGGTTCTACCTCTTTTAGCTATCTAAACTTGAGCAGGTTACCCAAGCCCCATGAACCTCAGTTTCCTCACCTGAAGAATACGAATAGGCCTGGCTGGTTGGGGACCTGGGGACTGGCCTTGGCCTGGGTAGGATGGCAGAGGTGGCAGACCTCTATGGCCCCAGTGACAATGGCAGTGTTCCACGGTGAGGTGGAGATCAAGGAGTTCCAATATGGAAAGAACTCAGAGATGTACTTCTACCCCTGCCCACATGGGAATAAATTCTGCATCACCCAGGAAGATTTGGCAAATGGGGAAACACGGCAACATGATCTAGCTTCTCTCTCATTATAAAAGTGATTTATGACAAAGGTCTGTTTACTTGTAGAGAGACAGTCCCGCCTCTTCCACCAATAATGAAGTTAAATGCTAAAGAAGACTTTAGGACTCCAAAGCCTGAACTTTAGGGAATGAGCCAAGCTGCAAAAATCAAATTCAATCACTATCTTCTTCATGGGGATAATTTTTTTTTTTTAATTCGCTACACCATGTGGCTTTCAGGATCTTAGTTCCTTAGCCAGGGATCAAACCCATGCCTGCTGCAGTGGAAGCGCAGAGTCCTAACTGTTGCAGGAAGGGGGACCCCTTCCAGGGCCTGAAAGGGGGTCTTTTGCCTACCACTCAGAAATGAACTGTCTGAGGAGACACAGGTGCTGACAAAGCAAGAGACTTTACTGGGAAGGGGCATGTGGCAGAGGGCAGGAAGGTAAAGGAACCCAGGAGAACTGCTCTGCCTGTGGCTCACAGTCTTGGGTTTTGTGTTAATGGGGTTAGTTTTCAGGTTGTCTTTCACCAATCATTCTGACTCAGAGTCCTTCCTGGTGGCACATGCTTTGCTCAGCCAAGATGGATGCCAGCGAGAAGGATTCTGGGAGGTGGTCGGACACGTGGTGTCTCCTTTTGACCTTTCCTGAACTCTCATGGTTAGTGATGGCTTGTTAGTTCCGTGTTCCCTACCAGGACCTCCTGTCGTAAAATAACTCACAGAAATGGTTACTATGGTGCCTGGCCAGGGTGGGCAGTTTCAGTCAGTGTGCTTCCCCTAACATAATCACTGGACCATCAGGAAATTCCCAACAATCATTTTGTAGCTTGCTGTTTGTTAAAGTGTGGATTCTTAAAACTGGCTGCTGAATTCATCTCCAGTTGAAGAAGCAAGTCCACCACATGACATACCTGAATTTTGTGCCTAGAACTTTGAATTGGAAGTTTTCTTAATTTTCCATCCAAACATAGAAGAAGATAATTTCAAATCAGTGCTTTCTTTCCTTCAGTTTTGTTATTTGTATATTATACACCTAATTGCTTCATTATCTGACAAAAGCATCGTCTACCTCAAGTCATTAGGATTCTTTTTTTTTTAATATTTATTTATTTGGCTGCATTGGGTCTTGGTTGCAGTACGAGGGATTTTTTTTTTTTTTTTTTTGCAGTGCACAGACTTCCTAGTTGTGCTGTGAGGGCTCTGAAGTACAGGGGCTCAGTATTTGCAAAATGCAGGCTTAGTTGTTCTGAGGCATGTGGGATCTTGTTTCCCCTACCAGGGATCAAACCCGCATCTCCTGCATTGCAAGGAGGGTTCTTAACCACTGAACCACCAGGGAAGTCCCAGGAGTCTTTAATTTTTTTAAAAAAAAAGGAGATTAAAAAAAAGATTGCGGATAATAGTAGTATGTATATCATTAAGGGGTTATTCAGATTTTAAAAAATTACTGTAAGTAAAGCACTTTGTACTTGGCAAACTTGCAATAAACACTGGTCATTATTCACTTCTGTGTAATAAATGAATGGTAAATATTGCCCCTTCGTAAATATTTTATAGACCTAGAGATCACTTTTATGCAAATAATTTCTACATGTTTCTCCCTCGACCTAGCATCTCTTCTGAACCCCAGATAAATGTCCTCAGTTGATCACTACATATTTTCTCTCTTGCATTGCTATCCATCAGATTTGTCATTACATTAAACTCAGCTTCCTCTAGCTGACTCCCTCTGGTCTTCCCTATTTCTGTTAATATCATTATTGTCACAGTTCCTTAGGTGTAATAATTTTGTCACCCATAGCTATAAAAAAAAAAAAAAAAAAAAGCTGACATTTATTATTTACTATGTGCCAGACAGTGTGTTAAACTTTTATTGAATTACTTTATATAATCCTCACAACAGTCTTATGATGGTTTATCAAATATAGACTGAGGGTCAGTGATATTGGATAAATTCTGCAAGTTTATATAATTAATAAGTGACTGAGTCAAGAATCACCCTGACAGGACTTCCCTGGTGGCCTAATAGTTAAGAATCTGCCGTCCAATGCACGGTTCAATCTTTGGTTGAGGAACTAAGATCCCACATGCTGCAGAGCAACTAAGCCTGCCTACCATAATTAGAGAAGTTCATGCCACAACGACGTCCCAGCCCAGCCAAAATTAAAAAAAAAAAAACCACCTCACCTCTTTTTAAAACAGAGCCATACTGCTTAGCACTATCATGACTATTAAACAGGTCCTCTCTCTCTTTTTCAGTTATATCTGATCAATTCCTGTCAGTTTATCCTAGAAATTCTGTTATAAACATTCCTTTTACCACTTTAATCCTTATACCTTGATTATTGATGATGTCAGCATCCTAATAATTAGTTTCTTTTCTTCCAGCTTCTTGCTCTTCCAAATTTTAGCTAGATCTTTACTGTCTAAAACATAGCCCTTCCTACATGCCAGGGTAATTTTGAATTATCTCTTCTGATTTATTTGTATCTCTGTAGAGTTAACTCACTGGAAAAGACTCTGATGCTGGGAGGGATTGGGGGCAGGAGGAGAAGGGGACAACAGAGGATGAGATGGCTAGATGGCATCACCGACTCGATGGACGTGAGTTTGGGTGAACTCCAGGAGTTGGTGATGGACAGGGAAGCCTTGCATGCTGCAATTCATGGGGTTGCAAAGAGTTGGACACGACTGAGCGACTGAACTGAAGTGAAAGTGAATGAATGGCACTGAAACCATCCATCTCAAATTGGGACTTGAACCCACAGTCTTCTAATTAGAATCACTCACCTGATGTCTGGACTTACTGAGGCTCAGGTTCTTTGTGTCTCAGCACAGAAGAAATTCAGCAAGAGGCTAAGTGATAGGCAAGAGGTAGATTTATCAATATAGGACACTTGGGAGAGGTGTAAGCAGGCAGGTGAGGGGGCTCTGCCCTCTGGATTAAGTGGGCTACATTTTTATAATCAAAGGAAAATGAGGAAGGGGGAAATACACCTTCTTCCTCATTCTTTGAGTAGATATCAGGCTTACATCACTAGCTCCTCCTTTTGTATGTGACAGGAGAGTGTTTGACCCTACGGGGTCAAACTAGGACTGTCACAGCACCTATTCAAATCAGCAGAAGGGTGGTAATATTTTTCTTTCACTTAATGACCTGAGGTATATCTTGTGCTTTATAGTTAAGTAAGCCTGCTTCATTCCACAAAATTCCCATAGCTTTCTTGAGCGATCATTAACTTACAGTGGTCTCTCAAATTTTCCTAGGTTTCCCTATCTATAATCTTCTACTGGGACTTCTACAACTACCTGTGTAACTATCCTATTCTATCCCTATCAGCCTTGATAGGTTTTTTTTGATTTATAGAATATTAAGATATTTCTCATGTTACTATCCTATCCCCAAGCTTCAGTGGGTTTCCATTAATTATAGCCGAAGGTCCTAACTTAACCTAGCATTTAAAATTTGTCTCTAATCTTGGTGGTTCTATCCCCGACTGTTCTATAGCACTTTATTAAGAATGTCTAATCAGTTTCTCAAACATTTTCTGCTTTTCTCTTATACCTTTACTCTTTGCTGCTTTCCTAATCTCATAGTACCTACAAACTTATCTAGTTACCATCTTCTTTTCGTGTACACAAATCCTACTTCTTCTATAAAATCTTTACTCTATCAAAGCGTCTAGTGACCCCTCTTTCTCTCTTCACAGTAGTTGATATCGTTAGTACAATTCACTAAACATTACTGCTATTATTATTTGGGGAGATGAATATATTTGATTGGCAGATTTTATTTTATCAAGGAGTGGGTGAAAAGTCAGTGATCTAAGGTCTGAGATAGTGAATTCCCACTCTTGGAGGTTTCAAGCAGACACTGAAACCCATAGATAGGGTTTCTGGAGAGAGTATTGGTGCATTTGCCAGTTAAGATTACTTTCATCTTTAAATCCATATTTTTTCCTGATTTGGTTTGCAGAAACATTTATGTATGGAAGCATGGAGGGTTTTGTGTGAAGTTAGGAAAGGAAGATTAAGGTGAATCATGTAACTAGAACGGCTTGGAGGAAGAGATGAGACCATCCTGTTTTCTATTGCCCATCTGCCTTCTCCAGCATTTGCCTGGGCAAGACCCTCCCCACCCAATAAAGTTTAAATCATCAAGTTAAAAGAACTTAACTCTAAGACATGATCTAGCAGTCTACCAATCAATAGCATTGGAATCCTCAGATTCTCAGGATCCATTCTAGAATTTACTCGGTCAGAATTTATTCAGTCACAACAAATTCCCAGTGATTAATTTGTACACAAATATTTTAGAAGCACTAGTAGAGTGGACTCCAGATATTAAAAAGGCGCTTTATATAGAACTCTATTGAGCTGATAATGATAGCTCAGTTGTTAAAGAATCCGCCTGCAATGCAGGAGCTGCTGCTGCTGCTAAGTCGCTTCAGTCGTGTCCGACTCTGTGCGACCCCATAGACGGCAGCCCAACAGGCTCCCCCGTCCCTGGGATTCTCCAGGCAAGAACACTGGAGTGGGTTTCCATTTCCTTCTCCAATGCATGAAAGTGAAAAGTGAAAGTGAAGTTCTCAGTTGTGTCCGACTCTTCGCGACCCCATGGACTGCAGCCTACCAGGCTCCTCCATCCATGATATTTTCCAGGCAAGAGTACTGGAGTGGGGTGCCATCGCCTTCTCTGGCAATGCAGGAGACCCCAGTTCAATTCCTGGGTTTGGAAGACCTGCTGGAGAAGGGAAAGGCTACCGACTCCAGTATTCTTGGACTTCCTTGTGGCTTAGCTGTTAAAGAATCTGCCTGCAATGTGGGAGACCTGGGTTCAATCTCTGGGCTGGGAAGATCCTCTGGAGAAGAGAAAGGCTACCCACTCCAGTATTCTGGCCTGGAGAATTCTGTGGACTGTACAGTCCTTGGGGTTGCAAAGAGTGGGACACTACTGAGCAATTTTCACTTTCTACAAAAAAAGAAGAAAAAAAGAAAACTAGCAGTCAGTCAACAACTTTTTTTTCTTCTCTCATGCCCCACATCCTATCCATCAGCAAGATTTAGGTATAGGCTTGAAACCACCCAATTCATATGGGACTTGAACTCAGCCAAAACTCAGACTGGGACTTGAACTCAGATTCACACTTGGACTCACTGTCTTATTCTATGTTTTGGCTGCACCACACATCATGCAGAATCTTAGTTCCCTGACCAGGGATTGAATCTGTGCTCTCTGCAGTAGAAGCACAAATTCTTAATCACTGATCCACAAGGACGTCCCTTGAACCCACTGTCTTTTAATTAAAATCACTCACCTGGTGTCCAGATTTACTGAAGCTCAGGTTCTTTATGTCTTAACACAGAAGGAATTCAGTGAGAGGCAAAGTGATAGAAATAAGTAGATTTATTAATATAGGATGCTTGTGAGAGATATAAGCACACAGGCAAGGACCCTCTGCCTTGAGAATCAAGTGAGAAGGCAGGTTTATTTAGGGAGATACACACTCCACAGACAGAGTGTGGGCCCCCTCAGAAGGTGAGACGCCCTGGGAGATATACATTCAATAGACAAAATGACAGCAAAAGAGACACTGATGTATAGATCAGTCTTATGGACTCTGTGGGAGAGGGAGAGGGTGGGGAGATTTGGGAGAATGGCATTGAAACATGTATAATATCATGTATGAAACGAGTCGCCAGTCCAGGTTCGATGCACGATACTGGATACTTGGGGCTGGTGCACTGGGATGACCCAGAGGGAGGGTATGGAGAGGGAGGAGGTAGGAGGGTTCAGGATGGGGAACACAGGTATACCTGTGGCAGATTCATTTCGATATTTGGCAAAACTAATACAATATTGTAAAGTTTAAAAATAAAATAAAATTAAAAAAAAAAACTGAGGCTGCAGCAGAAAAAAAATAAAATTGTCTATGGGAAATTCTTTAAAAAAAAAATGCAGTCTATCTCAAAAGATTGGCACAGCCTGGAAATATAGGGTGGTTACCAAGTTTTTAATGGGCCGGCTAGGAGGAACTATTTTGGGGAAGAGGCAAGATGTCTAGGAATTGAGCCACTGCTCACTTTTGGTCTTTAATAGTTGGCCTTCAACTGTCCAGGTGCCTTTGGGTGCATTCGTTAGCATACAAATGCATTTCAATGAGCATATAATGAGGCTCAAGGTCTACTGGAATTGAGTCTTCCTCTATCTTGGGCGTAGTTGGTTCAAACCAGTTTATGTTGTATCGTCAATAGCTATGACATTCTTTGGGGGTTGTGCTTTGCCCCCTCCCCTCCTATTTCAGGTTCAACCTTAAATATATACCCTGTAACTAACTACTTTTCTTTCGTCACCACCTATTGCAAACCACCATCATCTCCCACTTAGACTACTGCTAGAGTCTCCATAAGTTTTTGTTTTCTTAAAAGATTTATTTATTTATGCTTTATTTTTCGGCTGTGGTGGGTCTTTAGTGCCGCACACAGGCTTTTCTCTAGTTGCGCTGAGTGGGGGCTACTCTTTGTTGAGGTTTGTGAGCTTCAGTAGTAGTGGCACATGGGCTTAGTTGCTCTGCGGCATGTGGGATACTCCTAAACCAGGGATCGAACCAGTGTCCCTTGCATTGCAAGACGGATTCTTAACCACTGGACCACCAGGGAAGCCCTCAAACAGTTTTCCTGATTCTTTTTAGAAATTTTTTAAATTTTGAAATTTTAGACTCATGGGAAATTGCAAAAAAAAAAAAGGTATGAAGAAGTCCATGTATCCTTCATCCAGTGCCTCTAATGGTAACATCTTGTATAACTATACTACAATATTGAAATTGACATAGGTATAATCCACAGACTTTATTTGAATCGCATCATTTTACATGCACTAATTTTTTTGGTATGTGTATACTTCTGTGCAACTTTATTACATGTGTAGATTCATGTAACTGTCTCCACTCCACAATCAATATACAGAACAATTCCATTACCACACGATTCCCTTCTGCTACCCTTTTAGAATGTACCCTGCCTTCTCTCTGGTCACTAATTCCTGGCAACCACTAATCTATTCTTTATCTCTATAATTTTATTATTTCAAGAATGTTGTGCAGTGGATAAGAATTCACCTGCTGATGCAGGGGACACGGGTTCAATCACTGGTCTGGCAAGATTTCACAAGCCAAGGAGCAACTAAGCCCATGTACCCCGACCACTGAGCCTGTGTGTTGCAGCTACTGAAGCCCACGTGCCTACAACCTGTGCTCCACAAGAGAAGCCACTGCGACGAGAAGCCCACACACAGCGATGAAGAGCAGTCCCTGCTCACTGCAGCTACAGAAAGCCTGGGTAAGGCAACAAAGACCCAGCGCGGTCAAAAATAAATAAAAAATTTAAAAATAATATTAGAAAATAAAAACAAGAGAGACTTCCTGGCAGTCCAGTGGCTAAGACTCCATGCTTCCAATGCAGGAAACACGGATTTGAACCCTGGTGGGGGGACTAAAATCCTGCATGCCATGTGACGTTGCCAAAAAAATAAACTTAAAAAAAAAGCAAGAATCTTATATAAATGTAATAATATAGAAAGTAATTTTTTCTGTGACTGGCTTTTTCAATCAGCATAATTCTCTTGAGATCTGCCCAAGTTATGGCATGTATCAGTGGTTTCTTTTTTTATTGTTGAGTAGTGTTCCATACTTGGGGGCGGTTGTTGTTGCTTGTTTCTTAATTTTTATTGGAGTGTAATTGATTCACAATGTTGTGTTAGTTTTAGATGTACAGCAAAGTGAATCATGGACATTGGGTTGATTCCAGTTTTGGGCTATTATAGAAAAGCTTCTATTGTTACTCAAAAACTGGATTCACCTCTTCATGGGTATCAAGCAAAAAGACACATCCAAGCCAAAGTGTGGGAGAAGGAAGAATTTATCACTTACAGCTAGTAAGGAGAACACCAAGGATATTTCCCCAGTGTCTCCCCGATAGCAAAATTGGGAAAGCTTTAAGCTAAGGGTACATGTATCTTCATGAAGGGGCTTGAACAGAGAATTTAGCTTAGATTTGGGACAAAGGTTGACAGAGTTCAAGCTTTTGTTAACTGAAGTCATGAGGTTGAGAATATGTCAATATTATTATTCCTTAGGTTCTGACCAGTCTGGGATCTCAGCCTATAGCCATCCTCCACAAGGGCGGGGGCCTTAGTTCCTGCTAAACTCAAAGATACGCATTAGATTGTTATGCATGTCCCTTCAGGATCGATTCTTTTATTAATAAACTATTGCTTCTTGATTGCTTTCTCTTTGTTCCTGCATTCTTTAGTTCCTTCAGAATCCGTAATTACTGAGCCCTCTTCAAGGGCAAGCCTTGTGGCCAGACTTCGATCACAAAGTAAATGGCTTCTCTTAAAGTCAAAAACACTGAGACTAGGTCTCTTTCTCTGGGGACCCCCTACCTTATCTGCTTACACTATAATTTGTGTACAAGTTTTTGTGTGAACAGAACATTAATCACTTTCTCTAGGATAAACACCCAAGAGTGCAATTGCTGGATCACACAGTAAGCATATGCTTAGTTTTATAAGAAACTGCCAAATTTTTCCAGAGTAGCTGTGCCATTTTACACTCCTGCCAGCCAGGTATGTAAGTGGATACAGTTCCTCCACCTCCTTGAGAGTGTTTGGTGTTTTCACTATTTTTCAAAAATTCTGGCCATCATCATAGGTGTATAGTGGTATCTCATTGTAATTTTTAACTAATTTTATTTGTTTGGTTTTGGCTGCACTGGGTCTTCCTTGTTGAGTACTCCTCTAGTTGTGGAGAGCATGGGCTTCTCATAGAGGTGGCTTCTCTTGTTGTGGAGCTAGGTGTGCAGGCTTCCATAGTTGTGGTCCATGTTTAGCTGCCCCATGGTATGTGGAATCTTCCCAGACCATGGATGGAATCTGTGTCCCCTGTATTGGCAGGAAGATTCTTAATCATTGGGCTACCAGGGAAGTCCTTATTGTGATTTTTACATTTTCCTAATGGTCATGTATGGATGTGAGAGTTGGACTGTGAAGAAGGCTGAGCGCCAAAGAATTGAGGCTTTTGAACTGTGGTGTTGGAGAAGACTCTTGAGAGTCCCTTAAACTGCAAGGAGATCCAACCAGTCCATTCTAAAGGAGATCAGTCCTGGGTGTTCTTTGGAAGGACTGATGCTAAAGCTGAAACTCCAGTACTTTGGCCACCTCATGTGAAGAGTTGACTCATTGGAAAAGACTCTGATGCTGGGAGGGATTGGGGGCAGGAGGAAAAGGGGACAACAGAGGATGAGATGGCTGGATGGCATCACCAACTCGATGGACGTGAGTCTGAGTGAACTTCGGGAGTTGGTGATGGACAGGGAGGCCTGGCGTGCTGCAATTCATGAGGTCGCAAAGAGTCAGACACGACTGAGCGACTGAACTGAACTGAACTGATAGAGGCTTGAGTTGGTTTCTATCACAAGAAACTGAAAGCATCCTCTATATTCATTTACTTTCCCACAACAGCTATTTTATTTTCTCATTTTATTAGTCAATATTTCCACATCTTTGAAGCCTGAAACATCCAACATCTGAATGACCAGAGACAACCTAGAAACTAATCCCATCACCATAAAACTGAGGCTGTGAGCCACATGGCAGAGCAGTTCTCTTGGGTTCCCTTACCCTGCTGCTCTCCACTTTGGCAAACCTTCCCGATAGTCTCTTGCTTTGTTAACATATGTGTCTCTTTGGACAACTCATTTCTGAATGTTAGACAAAGGCCCACTCTTGGGCACAGGAAGGGGTCCCCATATCTGCAACAATAAGATCCATTTTATCAGTGTTTTCCTTATATGGATGGTGCTTTTGGTGGCAATTCTGAAAACTCTGCCTGGCCATTGGTCCTAAAGATGTTTACCATGTTGTTTTTCTAAGCTTTTTATAGTGCTAACTGAAAAGAAACACACAGCCTAAAAGTTGTGAATTAAGGTTTATGTAATGACCTTATTGAGACTATACCTCGGGAAACAGTCTCTCAGATAGCTCTGAGGAACTGATCCAAAAAGGTAAGGGTAAGGTCAGAATATATAGTTTTTGCTAAAAAAAAAAAAAAAAAGGTTAGTAGAACATCAAAAGATTCAGTTCAGTCGCTCAGTTGTGTCTCACTCTTTGCAACCCCATGGACTGTAGCACAACAGACCTCCCTGTCCATCACCAACTCCCAGAGTTTACTCAAACTCATGTCCATTGAGTCAGTGATGCCATCCAACCATCTCATCCTCTGTCATCCCCTTCTCCTCCCACCTTCTATCTTTCCCAGCATCAGGGTCTTTTCAAATGAGTCAGCTCTTTGCATCAGGTGGCCAAAATATTGGAGTTTCAACTTCAACATCAGTCCTTCCAAAGAATATTCAGGACTGATTTCCTTTAGGATGGATTGGTTGGATCTCCTTGCAGTCCAAGGGACTCTCAAGAGTCTTCTCCAACACCACAGTTCAAAAGCATCAAAGATTACTGCTAATCAATTTTAGAAACCAGGCTTATGGTTGCCAAGGGGGAGGAGCTGGAGAAGGGAAGGACCGGGAGTTTGGGATTAGCAAATGCAAATTATTATTTATAGGATGGTAACTAACAAGATCCTACTGTATAGCACAGATGACTGTATTCAATATCCTATGATAAAATATAATGGAAAAGAGGATGAAAAAGAATATATATACATGTATAATTGAATCACTTTGCTGTACAGCAGAAATTAACACAGTCCTTGTTAATTAAAATAAATCAACTTTTTAAAAAATTACTTATAATCACAAAAAGAGATGCATGGAGGGAAAAAAGCAGTTTGACTAAAATTATTCCTTTGATATGCATCTTAACTATCCAGGGCCAGTATCCTGGTTTTCTTTTGATTTCCTTTCATGGTGCACCACTAGTGAAGTTACAGTGGTTAATGGTTTGATGACAGCCAACAGTCTTTGTTTACTAAAATGGCAGGCAACATTTTCTCCCCCGCACCTTTTTTTTTGTTCACATATTTTTACACTTACAAATTTATGATCCATTTGGAGTGAATTTTCATTTAAGTTGGGAGGTTTAGGTGGAGGTTTAGGTAGAGTTTTGAGAAACTCTACCTGCCATATCAGTAAATAAGGATGTCATAGTCATCGGCGATTGCAGCCCTCAATTGTGAGCTAGTGAGCCCTGAGAAAACTCGGTATGTGAAAACACAAGATACTGGCCCCAGATAGTTGAAGTGCATATCAAAGTAATGATTTCAGTGAACCAGACTCTTGTATCGTCCCACACATAGAAAAAAGCTAAATGCCTTAACTAGGGACATATGGTCTTCTTAATTTACAAATCTTTTGATGTTTTTTGATGTTCAGACTACCTGCCCTTTGTTGCAAAACTTCTATATAACCTGAAACTCTCCGCACTTCCTTGGAGCAGTTCTCTTAGGGTTACTTGAGATGCTGCCTCCTGGGCTTAGAGTCCTACAAATCCCCACCAAATAAAATGTAGCTCTCAACTTTAGGGTGTGGATTTTTTGTTTGGTTGTTTACAGTTATGGTGACCACAAAGAGACCAAAGCAGATTCCTCTTCTTTGCCTGAATTCTATAAGTATCTGGAACCTTGGTACCAGCAGAGACCTCTTGTGCCCATCTGTCTCCTCAGGGAGTCCAGATGAATTTGGGTGAGTCTTTCCTGGTTCTAGGATCTCCTGTCATTGTATGATAATACTAAATTTTATTTGATAGGGGAATAGGCTATCCTTGAAACTTGTTTCAAGAAGTACCTGGGTTATCCTCAGTTGACAGGTTGGGAAGATTTTGCTCAGTTTATGCATTGAGTAAAGACTAGAGAAGACTCTTGAGAGTCCCTAGGACAGCAAGGAGATCAAACCAGTCAATCCTAGGGGAAATCTCCCCTGAATACTCATTGGAAGGACTGATGCTAAAACTGAAACTCCAATACTTCGGCCACCTGATGAGAACAGCCGACTCGTCGGAAAAGACCCTGATGCTGGGAAAGACTGAAGGCAAAGGAGAAGAAGGTGGCAGAGGATGAGATGGCTAGATTCAATGGACATGAACTTGGGTGAACTCTGGGAGATGGTGAGAGACAGGGAGGACTGGAGTGCTGCGGTCCATAGGGTCACAAACAGTCAAGACACGACCTAACAACTTTGAACAACAACCCATTGAGTGGGTTATCCTCAATGTAAAAGACACTAGGAAAACTCAATTAGATACTGAGTGGTTACCCTCAGCTTAAGGACTGGAAAGATTCTGTTCAGTTAAATACTGAGTAAGGCGGGACTGAGTTACTATGGGAAAGACTGGCTTGTAATTTTTCCTTGAACTGGGTACCTTGATAGAGTTACTGGAAAAACAAACAAACAAACCTGAAACTTTATGAGAGCTTCTGAGCTCTGAAGAAGGGACTCTTTCCTCTTGGCCCACATGATTTTCTCAGGTGACTGAGAAACTTGCTGCAGTGGTAAATGCAAGGCCTCATTTCATGCAGCTGTACCTATAGGGAAAGCCACTTATTAATTAATTATATGCTCAATTGGGGACACAAATAAGAGATGGTCATTCTGTGATACAAAATTAATACACAAAAATCTGTTGCATTTCTATACATTAAAAATGAAAGTCCACAAAGAGAAATTTAAGAAGCAATTCAATTTACCATCACATCAAAAACTAAACTAAAATAAAATATCTAGGAATAAGCCAACTCAAGATGACAAAAGACCTGTACTCCAAAAACTATAAGCTGTTGATGAAAGAAATCAAAGAAGACATAAACTGATGCAAAGATAAACTGTATTTGTGGATTGGAAGAATCAATATTGTCAAAATGACTATACTATCTAAAGTGAAAGTGTTAGTCACTCGGTCATGTCTGGCTCTTTGCAACCCCATGGACTGTAGCTCACCAGGCTCCTCTGTCCATGGAATTCTCCAGGCAAGAATACTGGAGTGGGTGGCCCTTCTCTTCTCCAGGGGATCTTCCATATCCAGGGATTGAATCCGGGTCTCCTGTATTTCAGGCAGATACTACCCTGAATTTATGTTAGTAATTCAATGCAATCCCTATCAGATTACCAACGGTATTTTTCACAGAACTGGAACAAAGAAAAAAAAATCTGAAAATTTGTATGGAGACAGGAAAGACCCCAAATAGCCAAAGCAATCTTGAAAAAGAAAAATGGAGCTGGAGAATCAGGCTCCCTGACTTCAGACTATACCACAAAGCTATACTACAGTCTTCAAAACAGTATGGCACTGACACAAAAATAGAAATACAGATCCATGGAATAGGATAGAAAACCCATAAATAAGCCCATGCACCTACGGTCAACTAATCTATGACAAAGGAGGCAAGACTGCACAATGTTGGAAAGACAATCTCTTCAACAAACGGTGCTGGGAAAACTGGAAGCCACACATAAAAAAATGAAATTAGATGATTCTTTAACTCCATACACAAAAACAAACTCAAAATGGATTAAAGATCTATATGTGAGACCAGAAACTATAAAACTCCTAGAGAAAAAAAGGTAGAACACTCTCTATATAAATCACAGCAACATCTTTTTCAATCCATCTCCCAGAATAATGGAAATAAAAACAAAAATAAACAAATGGAATCTACTTAAATCCAAAAACTTTTGCACAGCAAAGGAAACAAAATGAAAGGACAACCCATAGATTGGGAGAAACTATCTGCAAATGATGTGACCAGTAAGAGATTAGTCTCCAAAACTTACAAACAGCTTATGATGCTTAACAGCATCAAACCAAAAAACCCACTCGAAAAATGGGCAGAGGACCTGAACAGACTTTTCTCCAAAGAGGAAATACAGATGGCCAATAGATGTTCATTTCGAACAACAGATGTTCGAAAAAGTGTTAAACATCACTAAGATGTTCAACCTCACTAGTTATTAGAGAAATGCAAGTCAAAACTACAATGAGCTATCACCTCACACCGGTCAGAATGGCTGTTACCAAAAAAAAATCCACAAACAACAAATGCTGGAGAGGGTGTGGAGAGAAGGGAACCCTCCTACACTGTTGGTGGGGATGTAAATTGGTACAGCCACTATGGAGAACAGTATAGAGGTTCCTTAATAAACTAAAAATAGAGCTACCATGTGACCCTGTAATCCCATTCCTGGGCACATATCCAGAGAAAAAGATGACCTGAAAGGATACATGCACCCCAATGTTCATTACAACACAGCTTACAGTAGCCAAGACATGGAAGCAACCTAAACGTTCCTCAATAGAAAATGGATTTTGTGCATGAGGGCATGCTAAGTTATTTCAGTCGTGTCTGACTCTTTGTGACCCCATGGACTGTAGGCTCCTCTGTCCATGAGATTCTCCAGGTGAGAATACTGGAGTGGGTTGCCATTTCCTTCTCCAGGGAATCTTCCTGACCTAGGGATGGAACCTGTATCTCTTACATCTCCTGCACTGGAATGCAGGTTCTTTCAGGCCACCCAGGAAGCCCCAAGAACATGTGGTACGTATATGCAATGGAATATGACTCAGCCATTAAAAAGAATGAAATAATGCCATTTGCAGCAACACAGATGTACCTAGAGATTGTCATACTGAGTGAAATAAGTCAGACAGAGGAGAAATATTGTATAACATCAGTTATATTTGTAATCTAAAAAGAAAGATACAATTGAACTTACTTACAAACAGAAAGAGATGCACAGACTTAGAAAACAAATTTATGGATACCAGGGGGACAGGAAAGTTAGAGACTTCTGAAGGTCATGTACACACTATTGAAAACAGATAACCAACAAGGACTATTGTACAGCACATGGAACTCTACTCGATGTTATGTGCCAACCTGGATGGTAGGGGGACTTCGAGAGAATCGATACATTTATATGTATGGCTGAGTCCCTTTGCTATTCACCTGAAACCATCACAACATTGTTAATCGGCTATACTCCAATACAAAATAAAAACTTTAAATTAAAAAAAAAAAAAAAACCAACAGAACCGGCAATTCTGCAATCTGATCACCCATGGTAGTCTTATGTGCCACCGGGAGAACCCAAGACACATAGACGGGACTCACACAACTCTGGGGTCAAACCTAGGGGAGTCAAGCTCTCAAGCTTGGCTCAATATATTGAGAGCATTGGCTCAATACAAGATCATCACTAGCAATTTTAGTTTGACAAACCGACTTCAGAATGAGAAATAAAGGTTAAAAAAAAAACAATAAATTGCCAAACTTCATCTAATACTCCAGTCAGGTTAATGTACATACAAAACTTACAAGCATTTACTTAATTGGAAATTAAAGAAAACCATGCCCTAAAAACGAGGAAACTCTTTTATCCTACATGAAGCTAAATTATAAAGCTGGCTTGATAAAAATATCTTCAGAATTCTGTTTTTAAATAAAGGCCTTCTACCGGGAAACTTTTAGTTGTCTATGTCTTTTGGATTTAAATGTTCTACCAGATCTTCCTAGGATGTTCTGTGTATGTGTGTGCTTGTATGTATGTGTTTCAGAAATCTGACCTCTTCCATGCTACTTAAAAATAATAAGTTTTGGCTGTGCTGGGTCTTTGTCGCTTTGCCTGGGTTTTCTGCAGTTCCACCAAGGGGAACTACTCTCTAGCTGTGGTGCCCTGGCTTCTCATCATGGTGGCTTCTCTTATTGTGGAACATTGGCCTCTAGCTGTGTGGATGGGCTTCAGTAGTTGCGGTGGGCGGGCCCCACAGATGTGGGTCACAGGTCTTAGTTGCTCCTGGCATGGGGAAATCTTCCTGAACCAGGAATCGAACCTGTGTCCCCTGCATTGGCAGGCAGATTCTTATCCACTGTGCCACCAGGGAAGTCCCTCCTTGAGCGTTTAGTTTACTTCTCTACCTTCCCCTCAATCCTGCTTTTTAAAACAGCATTTACATAATACATTGCATACGAATTTGCTCATTAGTTTATCCCCATTCTCAATCCCATCGCCAGCTTCAAGAAAACTTATTGTCATACCCCAGACCCTGAAATAGCGCCTGGTACACAGACGGTACTTGGATAAGTAAATTTGCTTGGCAGGCTGGAAGTAACGAGTGAATGTAAAAGGAGGGCTACGGTCTACTTCTAGGTCAGAAGCTCTTCAGACTTTGCGTGAGCGCCACCTCTCGGGAGCCAATTTGGTCGAGAAAAAGAAAGTTGAGGCACAGAATCTTAACCAAAGAAATAAAGCTTTTAAAATGGCGGAAGGTAGCTTGCCGGAAGAGCAGGGAAAAACAAGAGCAGCTGCTGTTCCCTAGAATGACGCCGGACTGTCAGGAGGAAGCGTAGGCGAGCGGTGTTCAGCAAAACGGACCCTCCTGCAACCGATCTAGGCAGAAGCGTTCCGCGCGGGTAGGTACCGGGAAACTGGAGGAGCCGGGGCGCGTTTCCGGTGCTGGCGGCCGCAGACGGTGTTGAAGCCCAGGAAGCAGGAGGGTTGGTAAGAAGAGGTCGGGCTCCTGAGAGGAAAGGGAAACGAGTGGAGTCTGGGAAGGAGGAGGTGAAGAGGTGGGACTTGTTCTGTCAGAGAGGTGGCCGGGGGATCGGATGGGGGGGAATCGCCTGACGACTGGTCCAAACCTGTCAGCTCTCGTCCCACGCCACGTGGACTTACCTTTGTCGGTGGCTGCCTTTCCGCGACTGTAGGGGTTGTGTCTTGTTTCTGGGCAGCAATAAATGACTCACTCTACTACTCTTGCCTGGAAAATCCCATGGACGGGAGCCTGGCGGGTTAAATCCACAGGGTCGCAAAGAGTGGGACACGACTGAGCGAGTACCTACACATACAGACAGAATGAACGACAGCTGTGTCGCAGGTATACGCGGGGGACACTGATAGGGACTGTGTGTGGCTCTTTAGTCCCATTTTCTCCCGGGGAATCGGTGCTTATTTTAAGCTTCCATTAGGAGTTCTTCACCAGTTTGGGGGCTTTGTCTCTTTTTCTTGGAGGTGCAGGGTGATTATCATTTAAGAGATTTTCTTTGCTCTTACTGAGTGCTACGCCCTGTGGCTAGGTAGCAGGACAGACACAGAAGTAAACCATCCCTGTATAGATGCAGCGGGCCAGTGGAAAGACAGATAAACAGAAAATTCAAATATATTGTTACAGTGCTGTAATAAGAGGTAACTAAAGTACAGGAAGAGAGAGCCAGAAAGTGGTCCTGCTAGCCAGAGGGATTGTCTTTCAAGATAAGAGGACTCCTTTCTCGTCTTGTGGAGAAGGATCAGTTTCTGAGCCCAGTCTTCTCTGTAAAAGGAAAAGTCTAGAATCGGTTCTCTCTAGACTTCCTTCCAGCATGATGTCCCATGTCAGATATTACTCATGGTTTTAGTGCTCCCACAATCCACCATTTATTGGTTAGTGAGAATATGCTTTATGTCTCATGACATAGCATAAGTTGCATAGGGTTAGGTGATCTGGATTTTGGTGCTCTGAATCTGTTTCCTCGTTTGTAAAAGGAGATTGTAATGAAAGAATCTCTAATACCCCTTCCAGGTCTAAAACCACGACTGTGGCAGTAGGTCAAACCACATTTCAGACTGCCCTTTACATTATCACTGTGGTTTCCCTCATCTGGATAGTTAAGAAAGATAGTGTCTTTTTTAAAAATCTGCTGCCTTAGTTCTGCCACAGTATTGGGTACACAATACTGTGTTTGAAAACTGGCTCCTGTACACAGAAGGAAAGGAAGACAAAAAAAAGGCCAAGCACTCAGATTGGTATATGGCAGGTGTAATGAGCAACAGAGTTTGAGGCCTATCTTGGGTGGTTGCAAGATGAGTAGATCTCTGTTCTTATCCACCAGAATTTTAAAATTATATATAGAGGCCTTAACTAGGTACAGTCACGTGGTTCAGTTCAGATGGTCTGAACAACCCCTTACTCTCTCAAGGCTGCTGTCCTTGGAACAGCCCCTAATGTGAAGACAGTAGGGAGAGTGTAAATCCCAAGGACAGGGGCAGGGGTGAGGAGCTTGGAATTGCTGGGATCAGCCGGAGTGTCAACTGGTGGTCAAAACCTCCTCCAATACTCCATCCCTTGTGACCAGCCCTTACAATCTCACCCCCTCTCCTTCTGCAGGGTCAGAAGTGTGCCCTGAGAAGTCAGCAAGTGGTTCTGCCACATGGAGGTGGCTTGTTTGGCAGCTATCTGACTGCAGTGGAGGCAGATGCCACAGCAACAATATAAAGGCACATGCAAGAGAAAAGACAGATTAAGATGATTCTCAAAATAAATAACAGTTGTCTCCATCAAGAGCCCCATAATTTGAACCATTGATTTACTAAGTCCCCTTATGAGGCAGTAATAATGTCCAAGGCTATTCTGTTTTAGAGGACAGCTTTTCTCATTGAAGATTATTTTAGTGTTCGGTTAAGACAGGCTTTGCACACTGTCATTTAAGACTTGCTGGATGAACTGAGTAAGGGCCTGTCTGTATGTTTTAATGTCCTCCAGGCCAATGGAGGGGACCAAGATGGTGGCTCTGTCCATGGGATTCTCCAGGCAAGAATACTGAAGTGGGTTGCCATTTCCTCCTCCAGGGATAGGGCCTAGGAGCGCCCACATTTCTAGAGACCGTGGACTGGTGGTAGGGTGCTCATCTGCTACAAATGGACAGGTCATTTAGTCATTGTGAGGGTTTGAGCCATGGCAGAGGTGGGTAGATGGAACTTATTCTTAACAACCCCTTCAAAGGAAGGGAAGTTCTTTCCATGATGTGCTGTTCCTTTGTGAGAAGCTCTGCCCAGAGGAGCATTGTGTACAGTGCTAGAAGCTGCTGTTCTGTGGGGTGTATTGGGTTTCTGCCCTCTTCCAGAGCCGGAACCAAAATCCTAGGGGAACTCTCCTTCTCTACCACAGTGCCCAACTCAGACCTTCCGGGGTAATAGGTGCGTCTAACTTAAATGGTAGCCCAGCTTGGGAAGTGCCCAGAGCTTTAATTTGCTTCACTAGTATTTTTTGCCATCTCAAAGGCAAAATAATCTGCTGCTCTAATAAGACTGCTGCTGTAATCCCCAGTCGCACGTATGCCTTGTCTTTACCAGGTGATACAAGGGATGGAGGCACTGTGCCAGGCGGGGAATAAAAGTCCTCCAAAACCTCCAAATTCCTACAAAGGCTTGCACCTGTTTCACATTCTTAGGGCTTGGATAAGCTTGTACCTTATCAGTGACAACTTCTGGGACAATTTATCTGACCAAAGGACTGCCAAAAACTTTACCTAGGTGTCTGGGCCTTGAATTTTCTGTGAATGTACTGCCCACCTTCTCCCTCATGGATGTTCCGACAAAGCCTGCAGAGTGTCCTACAGCAGGGGCAAGTCGTCACATGTTCACAGTATCAAATCATTGATGTAATGGACCTGTTTTTATCAGAGTGGGGAAAGGAAACAGGGACAGGTCTTGGGCTATCACCCAAGCATGTGAGGTTGTGCAGGTAGCCGTGGGGCAGTCCTTGAAATGTCCAGTACTGCCCCTCTCACGTGAAGGCAAATTGATCTTAGTTATCAGTAACTTATGCTTGTAAAAAGTTTTCCATAAATCTCCTTGAAGATGAAGCACATTAAAAAAAAAATAATTTCTTTTTCGCTGTACCAGGTCTTCATTTCTGTGAGCAGGCTTTCTCTAGCTGCAGTGAGCGGAGGCTGTTCTAGTTGCGGTGCTGAGCTTTGTGTTGCAGTGCCTTCTGTAGGCTCTAGGGTATGCAGGCTGGTTGCGGCACTTGGGCTCAGTAGTTGTGACTCGTGGGATCTAAGCACAGGCTTAGTTGTAGTGTACAGGCTCAGTTGCCTGTAGCATGTGGAATACTGGACCAGGGATCGAACCTGTGTGCCCTACACTGGCAGGCGGATTCCTCACCATTGGACCACAAGGGAAGTCCAAGATGAAACACTTTTGCAGGAACAGTTTTGCAAATCATCAGAGTAAATCAATGACTGTAAATGACAAAAAAAAACTTTTAAATGACTATAGCTAAAGATCTTATGAGAGTTCATTATAATTCAGTTGACAAGGAAATGTGATTTTTTTGGATACACATTTAAAAGTTATAGTTGATAACATTATACCAAAACATAGCAGATTTTTAGAAATTTCATACAAATATACCCCAAAGAAAGTTTAACATTACTTCTTATTTGATAATGCTTCCCATATAATTTAATATATTAAATAGGCTAATTAGTTTAATATCTCTCTTTTATAAGGAAAGAAAATATATCTTTTGAATTGTTCTAGAGGTTGTCTCGAAGAAGGCAGTGGCACCCCACTCCAGTACTCTTGCCTGGAAAATCCCATGGACGGAGGGCCTGGTGGGCTGTAGTCCATGGGGTCGAGAAGAGTAGGACACGACTGAGTGACTTCACTTTCCCTTTTCACTTTCCTGCATTGGAGAAGGAAATGGCAACCCACTCCAGTGTTCTTGCCTGCAGAATCCCAGGGACGGTGGAGCCTGGTGGGCTGCCGTCTATGGGGTCTCACAGAATCAGACACGACTGAAGTGACTTAGCAGCAGTAGTAGCAGTAGAGGTTCTCTGGAAAATCCCAGAGTTAGTTCTAGGTCAACAAAACTTTATTTACGAATAGATTTTTGGAGAGCTTATCAAAAATACCAAAAGGTTTTAAAACACGATTAAATAGGATCTTAGGTCACTGTGAATTAATAGTTTTCTATTTAACTTAAGTTACAAAGACTCCAAAGGCAAATACAGAAAGTTACATAATTGATAAAAAAAAAAACCCCAAACTTAGCCCTTTTAATAGAGAAGACTCATAGAGGAATACACCCCCAAAACTCCTAAGAGAAAACTTTCGTTCTTTCTCTCTTGAAATTGTAAACTTACCATGTGTTTGAAATGTAAATATCACAGGAGATAACTAAAGCGTTGCCCACAGATTGAAGAAAGAGGGTGGGGAGGGGTGTGAAAACAGTCTGCTATAGGACCGCCCTCCCACAAAATCTAGTCCTCAGCTTTCATCAAAGGCAAATACAAAAAAATATTTTGTGAATCAAAGACCTGAGAAAGATAACATGAAGCACAAGAAATTTTGGTAAAACACAGAATCTTTTTCTAGGCAGGTTACTCAAAAGGTAATAAAAGCCTCTCACAGTCCCGTAAGGAACAGACCAGTAGTCCAGGAAAACTTTGTCCTTTGAGCACATGAAAGACAGTTGTTTAGCTTTCATAAGTACACTATTGATATCAAAGCTTATTTTTCTTTAGGCCAACTAAATAGAGCTTTTTTACAAATTGATTTTGACAACTCTGGAGATAGAAAAATATCACCTATATTTATAACATACATCCATAGACATATGAAATACGGATAGACACAAACAAAGAATCCATAGCTGTCTCTCCAAAACTTTAGCCATGAATCAGGTATCCACTTACATGGCTAAAGCCTTTTACTAATATTTGTAGAGAAGACTTTAAAAATTTGGGAATTTCCTGGTGGTGCAGTGATTAGGACTCCATGCTTCCACTGAAGGGGCCATGAGTTCAATCTCTGGTTGGAGAACTAAGATCACTCAAGCCTCGCAGCATGGCCAAAACAGTTTTTTTTGTACTTGCCTTTGATGGACGCTGAAGACTAGATTTTGTGGGAGGGCGGTCCTATAGCAAGCTGTTTTCACACCCCTCCCCACCCTTTTTCTTCAATCTGTGGGCAATGTTTTAATTATCTCCTGTGATATTTACATTTCAAACACATGGTAAGATTTACAATTTCAAGAGACAGAGAAAGAATGGAAGTTTTCTCTTAGAAGTTTTGGGGTGTATTTCTCTATTACCATAAGTCTAGAGTAATTACTGATGAAAATTTTTCTTTGTATTAGGGGCTGGACAGCGTCGAGGGCTTCATCTGTTTCATTGTCAGTCACCACAACATCCTCCCCTTAGTGCTTCTCACTTTCCCAAGGATTCTGTCTCTCAGTGTCCTAATCAGGCTTTGTCACAGCACTTGGACATTAATCTGCAGCAGCTTGTGCTCTCCTAGCTTTGCTACATAAAAGCTAAGGTCTCCAACTTATACCTTGTCTCTCAGCTGGCAGAGCAGTGGATACCTGCATGTTCTTCTCTAACTTCAGCTCTTCCAGCTAACTCAGGCTTCAGCCTCTAGTGCGTCTGTGGCCAGTGGCTTGCCCACTGTGGTGGCCACTCATTTCTCATCTTTGTTGCCTGTGTAGTTTCTCTAACAAACATGTTAAAGTAGCCAGAGTTTTCGGGGCATCCCTGTTCTCCTGTAGTGGTCCACAGGCATCAGACATACAGGCCACCTTCCCCACATAGAGGTAGATGTTCAGCTTGGAGCTCCTCTAGGGATGCTTCTTTCTCAAGGCCCATTTCTTCAGTCTCTTGGCTGGCTCACCAGTTGTTAGTTCACAAATTGGCCCTGTACATAGAGGGCAAGGAGAGTCCAAAGAGGCAGACCACTCTAGGTTGGAAGCTGGCAGTTTTAATAAGACAGGGAACATACACATGAGGCTTACCTTGGCTGACTGCATTGCACCCACCCACCAGAATCTTAAAGGTTATATAGAGGCCTTAACTGGGTTCAGTCACATGTTCTGTGTAGATAGTTTCAATAACACCTTACCTCTCTCAAAGCTACATCCTTGAATGGCTCCTGCTATGGGAACAGTGTACAGAGTGTATATTCCAAGGACCGGGGAGGGAGTGAGGAGCCTCTGATCGCCTGGGTCCAGATTGAGGGTGAACTGGCAGTCACATCCTCTTGATATGACTTAACAGAAGCTTATTAAATAAAATAGCACATAACCCCGGCTTTTTGACCCTTCCCCACTCTGGGATATTAATTCATAGATGGGGGACTGAGGTGGAATTAGAGAGTCCTAGAATTGATGTCACAGATTTAAAGCAGCTTTATGGGATAATCTGCTTGAGAAGGATAATGATGTAGGCAGGATATTCAGTGTTGGTTGCTTCATCCCTCCACCTGCCTATCCCCAGGACCATGGCCAACAGCGAGCGCACCTTCATTGCCATCAAGCCCGATGGAGTCCAGCGAGGCCTCATGGGAGAAATAATCAAGCGTTTTGAGCAAAAGGGATTCCGTCTTGTTGCCATGAAATTCATGCGGGTAAGTGGACTTCATTCTTGCTGTTGCTATTACTTCATAGAAATAGGGGAACACCGTCGATCAGCCTCTGTCTCCCTTCACATCATTTTAGACTTCTCCATTTAGGGTGAATAAATGTCCTGAAACGGTGGCCTCTCCACTGAGTCCTGGAACCACGCGAGTTATTCAGGACTTTCAGAAGTAGCCTCCCTTTTCTCTTGGCAGTGCAGAGTTCCACATATTACTGTAGCACAGTGATTTCTGACTCAAAGCCCTGGGCCTGTTTGAGCTGCTGATCTTGAGCTTCCTGAGCAGATCATTTTAGAGACTCCCCAAGCCTCACCTTTGCCCCCACCCCCCACCATTTGAGGCAAATTGTTTTTCAGCAAGGAAGTCTTTTTATCATTGTTTACCACCTGCCTAGCGTCTAGCATGTATTAGGCGCTATCCGGGCATATAGGGGAAAGTTGTGGCTGTGCCCTTGGGGAGGCCCACCTGAAACAACAGAGAGCAGACACCCTTGCAAGATACCTGCAAAGCAATATTTCAAAAACTCCAAAGAACTGATTGGCCAAGAACCCTTCTTCAAACAGACCTGGGAAATAAGAACTTAAATTCTCAAAGCAAATACATTAGGGAATCATCTTTTTTTTCCCTATTAAGAGTCAACTTTAGTGAATGAATCAGAGAAAAAGAGTCAACTTCGGACTTTTCCAGTGCATTTCATTTTTTAGCTGTGCTGCATGGTCTGTGGGATCTTAGTTCTGTGACCAGGGAACGAACCTCAGCCCTGGCAGTAAAAGCATTGAATTCTAGCCACTGGGCTGCCAGGGAATTCCCCGTCTGGTGCATTATAAATTTAGTTTGATTTGCACTATAGTTCCTATGTGATGTTTTAGAAAGAGTGTGTTAAAATAAAAGGGAGCAGACTGATGTTAATGCTGAGGGGATAGCATGATAGAATGGTTAGAACCAGGTATTGGACTAGCAGTGCTTTCCAGAGAGTTTGTATATTGAATTGGGTTTTGAAGGTAAAGTGAAATCAAAGTAGTATTGATCAGATATTTACCATGTGTTGGGCACGTGTGTTTTCTCACTAGCTCTCATGACAGCCCAGAGAAGTATTTATTTCTATTCCCGTGGTTGTTAACGATAAGAAAGCTAACTGAGGCTTGGAGAGTTTAAGTAATGTGTGGTTACCCAGCCGGTGATGTAGCTAGGATTTTAACTCAGGGCTCTCTGACCCGTAAGCGCATGCATTTTGTCCTTTACACTGTTTCCTATCAAGGGCTTGGACTTGGTGAAGAATGGGAGGGGGGAAAACTGCCATGAGCCTACAGAGTTATTTAAATCTGATGTGAAGGAAAACTTGAGTTCCCTCCCACCTGCCCCCCGTCCCCCCCACCCCCCCCTACCCCTCCCTGCCCACCACACACAAAAAAAGCCAGCACCAATGAATAGAATTAAAAGAATGTTGGTAAGGGAAGGTCATCAGGAGACAATCACTGCAAGTCTCCCATATGGATTGAAGGGATGGGTCAGGATGAATACTAACGGGGAGATGATGTGGCTGTGTAATTTCACTTTGGCAAGAGACGACGAACGGGGCTGAACGATAGCATGTTCAGGATGTGCTTTTTGGCAGCAAATCCCCACGTTTGTGTATCGCTGAAGTGTGCAGCATTCTGTACGAAGCAGTACTACAGAACTGGGAAAACTAAGGGATCTCATTAGACCCTTGAGGAGCATGTAAGTGGTAGCAAAGAGGAAACACAGGTGAGTCGAGTTGGCATTGCTAAGCAGATGGTTTGCTCTCTATAACTAGTCTGATTTGTTCCCAGATACCAGCCTTGCAACGTGAAAGATTTATTCTTTAGTAAAATGACTTATTGTTAGATGGCATGCGCTTTTGGGTGGTTTGCAATACCTGTGGAAATTGCATGGTCACTGCACTGGGCCTTTGGTATTTTTTAAATATGATGAGAAATGGCCTGGTTCAATTTGCTTTTCATCCAATGCTGAGACCACCTCCCTCTAAGATTTTAGTTGAGGATTGTTTGGGAATGGAAATTCATTGTATTGTTAGTTTTCCTGTCTAAAATGCCATGGCTGGATTCAGTTCTAATGTTCTGTAATTTTATACTGATCAGTCAAGGGCAATAGGGGAAAGCTGGTGCAAAGCTGAAGCACTTAGAGTCCCTGTCTTTCCTTCCTTTTGGTAAGTTGAGGGAATTAGATTGTAATAGAACAAGTGAGCTGAGAGCACACGTTTTAAATGGCCGGATGGGTGAGTGGAAAATAACTAAATTGCTGGTTCTTAAATAGTTTGGGGATGAAATTTCTTTCTCTATCTCATGGGCTAGGCTTCTGAAGACCTTCTCAAGGAGCACTATATTGACCTGAAGGACCGTCCATTCTTTGCTGGCCTGGTGAAATACATGCACTCAGGGCCAGTGGTTGCCATGGTGAGTGTACATGTTTGGGATGTTGATACAAATGGCTCAGTTGGGAGCAAAGAGTGAATGTTGTGATTCCTGCTCCTAATGGCAGGTCTTCATTGATGCAAGGATGCTGAGCCTGGGGCATTGGACAATTAGGCTATGAGTTTTCTGACTCACCAAAGGCAAAATACATTTGCTTGGTGAGCTGAAGACTCATATCTGGGAGACATCAGGAGAGATATGCCTGACTGTAAGCTCCTGGAGGGTAGAGAGAATGTGTCTTATTGTAGTAATTCTTCTCTGAGTATGTATTGGTTGTCATCTTTGTGCCAGGCTTTTTTTTAGACACTGGGGATATAATCATGAATGAGACAAAAATAGGTAACTGTTTTCATAGTTTTCCTTGCCTACATATTCTGAAAAGGGAGGATGGGCAGATAATATAGAAACCAAAAATCATGCATATCAGCTAATGATTAATGATGCACAGAAATGAAATAAGATGACGTAATAGGAAGTGACCACATTAGATAGAGTGGTCAAGAAACATGATTTTCAAACTGAGATCTGCATGAGAAGGAGCCGACTACACACAGATTTACAGTGAAGAGCATTCCCAACCAAGAAAATAGCATGTGCAAAGAACCTAGGGTGGGGAACTTTTTGAAGTACAGAAGGACGTTAGGAATAGATGAAACCTGGTGGGTGAAAGGGAAGGTTGGATGAGATTAATTCAGTGGCAGAGGCAGAGGCCAGATTATGTGGGGCTGTCTTGGCCCTGTACTTCATGACTGCTGGGAGGCTGTAGGAGTTTTTTACACTTGGTGTTTTAAAAAGGCCACTCTGGCTGCTGTGTCAAGACAGATAGTAGAAAAGCAAGAGGAGTGCAGGAAGACCAATTTTCCCAGTGCTGGAACACTTAGATGCCCCATAAATACTTGTTCAATGAATGAATGCCATTTTATGAGAGCCTTTTATTTTCTTTTTGAGTTAATAGTTTTCAGATTTTCTGCTGAGATTGATTTTTTTCCTTAACCATATCTTCTTTTGTCCTTGGAGGTCTGGGAGGGACTGAATGTTGTGAAGACAGGTCGAGTGATGCTTGGGGAGACTAACCCTGTGGACTCCAAGCCTGGGACCATCCGTGGGGACTTTTGCATCCAAGTTGGCAGGTAGGGGTTGTTGCATTTTACTGTTTTCTAAAATCCAAGTTAGGTGCAGTAAGAATGTGGTTTTCTGCAGCTGAGGGTAGACATGATGCCATATACAGATCCATTTATAATCAGAGTTTATTGTTTCCCTCTTTCTTAATTTGGCTTTTCTTAGCTTGGCTTTGTAGGCCCTCTGCCTTTGGTCATCATCGTCACTGTGGTTGCGCTCTGCTATGAGGGTAGAACCTTCCTGAAGGCTCCCACTGCCTGCATTAGTGTTCAGATAGGCTGAACATCAGAGGGCTGGATGTGTGGAGGGAATTCTTTATCCTTACTTTGATGGCAACTATAGGTTTCTTCTTTTGACAAGGAATAATGTACATGGAGCTTTGTTTTTTATCCTGCTCTGTGGCTATAGGCTTTCTGGCAATGGGAATGAAGGGAGCTTCTGGGCAGTTTAATCCTGGTTTTGGCCATCTCTTTCCCCATCCAGGAACATTATCCATGGCAGTGATTCCGTGGAGAGTGCAGAGAAGGAGATTGCCTTGTGGTTTCGCCCTGAGGAACTGGTGAATTACAAGAGCTGTGCTCAGAACTGGATCTACGAGTGACTTGGAAGCAGACCACAGTGCTCGTCCCATGCTAGTTTCCTTCCTTCCCGCAGGCAAGGACCAGGCCATTGCAAACCTGGTTATTTCTGAGAACTTGCTTTTCATTTGGAGGGAAACTCTTGGAGCTGTGGGTGCTCCATGTACAGTATTAAATGCTATCATCAGATTAAAATGTTCATCTCAAGGAAAGAGTCATTGAGTTACTTTTGTTTTGTTGTATTGCTTTGTATTATTTTCTTTTTTTAGGTACTTGGCTAATCTAATAGAGTATAAATACAATATAAATTATTTATATTGGCCTGAGAGATCATACATAAACACACATTTTTTGCCTGTCCCTCTTTCCCTGCGTTCCGTCCATTCTTGGCACTCAGCCAGTCAATAGCTATCTGCCAGGGATCTGCTTGGTTGCCCAAACTGTACTATATACATCAAAGATTCCCTGGAAATAAAAGATATTAATATCTTTCTTGCTCTTGAGAAGCTCTCAGGGATTCAGTGTTTGGGCGAGTGTGAGAAGTTATAACTACTCCAAAATAGAAAAGCTATGTGGATAGTGGGCCTGGATTTTTGAGATGACCTTAAAAGATGCAGGAGTTATTTTGTAAAGAGTTTTGATTTGTTAGGATATTGATTTGGTTGCTTTAACAGAGACAAGATGGAAATGTATTTATTTATAAGTTCAAATGAAATCTAATGTTGATCACTGTGATTGCAATTAACAATACTGTACTGTATACTTCAAATTTGCTAGATTGGGTAGATCTGTGTTCTCACCACAAGAAAGAGAGAGGGAGGGAGGGAGGGAATGGTAACTATGGGAAGCTATGATTATATTAGCCTGATTTTATTAGCTTACAGGTAGATAGAGCCACAGGATCAAGTTCTGGCCAAAGAGATGTGAAAAAGTGAAGATGGTAAATTTAAGGTTGTACTTTGCAAAAGAAGAGGTAATCCTACTTCCCAACTTGCTAGAAGCTGGATATAGGGGTGGTAACATCTGTCTTGGATTGGATGGAGGGGACTGAGTCCCTGGACCACCTCAAGGATTAGATCTTTATGACTATCATCACCTCTATGAGCCATACCTGCTTGGATTCTGCCCCCGCCCCTCATCAGTTTTACTGAGGTATAATTGACAAAATTGTAAGATATTTAGTGTACAACATGATTGGATATAAGTATACAAACAATATACATTGTGAAAGGATTTATTCCATTGGGGGCCACCTTCTTTTAGAGCAGCTGAGGACTAGATGTATTTCTATTTCATACAAAGAATGGTGGGATGGGTGGGGGGCGAGAGAGAGTGCCAGGACTTTGGGGGAATGAATATATGTGTAGTAAGACAGGAGGGTTGTGAAACTGCATACCTCATCTTAGGACTTAATGAAGCTCAGGTTCTTTATATCTCAGCACAGAAGGAATTCAGCAAGAGACAAAGGTAAGAAGTAGATTTATTAATATAGGATGCTTGTGAAGGGTACCAGTGGGCAGGCAAGAGGGCTCTTCCCTGAGAACTAAGTGGGGTTTTTTTATATCAAAGGAAAAGTGGGGAGGTAGAGAATGAAGGAGGAAACAGAACAGGCTCCATCTTGAAAGCAGGACTCCATCTTGGGCCGGACTCTGGACTTTGAGCTGTATGCCCAGTATCTATGGAAATGACATACCAACTGGAAAACCAGACCCCCGGATGGAAGAGCCCCAGGGTTTGTACCTAGACTCTCTGTAGCCTGAAAGAATACCCTAATTATCTGTGTAACCGAATAGAATCATAAATTCTATTATGCTTATTGGGGTATGACCACAGGCCTATTGATAATTGTCCACTGTTAACTACTTAGGCTGAAGGCATATGAATCATGGGTTAACTTTGATTGTATCTTTCTTTTCCTTTGTTCAGGCTAGTTTCAGGAAATTTGGGGAGATGGGTTTGGGCACGTACACTTAGGGTATATAAGGTTTTCACAAAAACTGGTCGGGGTCCTTGACTAAGAAGAGACTGCCTTGGGCCTGCCGGTGTAATAAACTGCACTCCACTATCTGCATTGTCCTGGATGAGTTTATTTCCTGGAACGCGTGGCTACAACAAGACCACTTTCTTCCTCTTCTTTCATAAATATGTTGCAGGAAAATGGGGCACAAGAGGATGGTCTTGTCCTAGGTCTTGGGATGGGCCACCAAGTGAAGGTCCTTGGCTTCGTGCAGGAAAGAATTTAAGAGCAAGCATAGTAAAGTGAAAGCAGTTTTACTGAGAGAGGGACACATTCTGTTACTGAACTTGTGTTCATGTGCCTGATGCACAATTAGGCCAAACAATACCTAAATGTTGGAGTTTGGAGCAGAGAAAGACTTACTGCAGGGCCATGCGAGCAGATGGGTGGCTCATGCCCCTGAACCCCTCCCCACCCCCAGCCCCATTTCTCAAAAGGTTTCAGCAAAGCATTTTTAAAGGTCAGGTGAGGGAGTGGGATTGTAGGGTGTGTGATCAGCTTGTGCACAATTCTCTAATTGGTTGATTGTGAGGTAACAGGGTGGTGTCACTGGAGTTAACATAATCCTTAGGCTCTAGGAGACCTGGGGGCTATTTGTCCTTGGCCATCAAATAGTTAAATATCTTCCATTTAGTGGGGGCTTTCACATCTGTAAAACTACTCAGGAAATGTGCATCAGGTACTATTATCTCAGTACTTCAGAGAGGAGCTAAAGCAGAGGATTCTGGGGGAAGGTCTGTCCCAGAAGGCCCCACAGGGGCCTGGTTGGTTACAATTCCATAGGTAGTCTGTCTTAGGAGGCAAAGTATCCCTGAGATGTGGGGTGGTTAGTTTTTATGGGCTGGGTATTTCCATAGGCTAAAGAGTAGAAGGAATATTCTAATCACTTTGGAGAAGGGGTGGGGATTGCCATGATTTGGGCCACTGCCCGCTTTTTGGCCTTTCAGTCTTGGCCTTGGAACTTGATGCCTGTGTTTGTGTCATTTGTTGCAGGAAGGGGGACCTCTTCCAGGGCGCGAACTGGGCTCTTGTCTAACACTCGGAAATGAATTGTCCAAGGAGACACACGTGCTGACAAAGCAAGAGATTTTATTGGGAAAGGGCACCCGGGTGGAGAGCAGTTGGGTAAGGAAACCCAGGAGAACTACTCTGCCATGTGGCTTGCAGTCTCAGGTTTTATGGTGATGGGATTAGTTTCTGGGTTGTCTTTAGCCAATCATTCTGACTCAGAGTCCTTCCTGCTGGTGCACTCCTTGTTCAGCCAAGATGGATGCTAGAGAGAAGGATTTTGGGAGGTGGTCGGACCTGTGGTGTCTCCTTTTGACCTTTCCCAAACTCTTCTGGTTGGTGGAGGCTTATTAGTTCCATGTTCCTTACTAGGACCTCCTGTTGTAAAACAACGTATGCAAATGGTTACTATGGTGCCTGGCCAGGGTGGAAGGTTTCAATCAGTGTGCTTCCCCTAACAATTTAGCATGCTAGTGAGAAGGCGATGGCACCCCACTCCAGTACTCTTGCCTGGAAAACCCCATGGATGGAGGAGCCTGTTGGGCTGCAGTCCATGGGGTCGCGAAGAGTCGGACACGACTGAGCGACTTCACTTTCCCTTTTCACTTTCATGCATTGGAGAAGGAAATGGCAACCCACTCCAGTGTTCTTGCCTGGAGAATCCCAGGGACGGGGGAACCTGGTGGGCTGCCGTCTATGGGGTCGCATAGAGTTGGACACGACTGAAGCGACTTAGCAGCAGCAGCAGTGCATTACAATGAGAGTATAATGAGGCTCAAGGTCTAGGGAAGTTGAATCTTCCACCATTTTGGGCCTAGTCAGTTCTAACTAGTTTTTGTTGTATCCAGTTTTTTTCAAGGCTGTGTTATCTTTTAAGGATTGTGCCCTGCCCCCTTCTCTTTTTGTTTATACCTTCTCCAGTCTTCCCAGGAAGAAAAGGAGAGTTGAAAGGCAGAGGGCTGCTACTGGCTATAACCACAAGGTGGTATTAGTGACCAGGCCAGGAGGCAAACAGCTTCGCGGAGAAATATTTGTGAAATTCCCACTCTTTCGCACAATTGACATTTGATAACTCTGGAAAGGAAACTCAAAGTGTGCTGCAGATTGGGGCCCAAAGGAACACTGGGTGTTCCTGCTCCAGAATGAAGACTGCCAATGTACTGTGGTTTAATGCTCTGCAACTAGAAGTTTGGAAAGCCAGCAAAGTGTAATGGAGGCCTGGACTGTCAAGTCATCTAACACAGGTTATCAGTGCAGTGCCAGGACTACTAGGGTGGTGACACGCAATCCCTATGGTTAGCTCACCACCCTGAGCAGAGAGTGTGTTTGCCCATCTCAGGCTGTAAGCACTGCAGGAGAGGTGGAGGGGGGGAAGCTGGTCACCACCAAAGCTAGTGTTTTGCCAGACAGAGAGGAGATAGAGATTGTCTGCAAATGTATGACAGGCCTGATTTCTGAGAATCTAGAATCTTAACAAGGGTGTGTCTCAGACTGAACTTTATATCCTGGCCACACAATAGTGCTGGGGCAGAAGAGACCATCATCTCAGGGTGGGAATGTTGCAGCTGTTGTAGCTGCTGCTACTGCTGCTAAGTCTCTTGTCTGACTCTTCACGACCCCATGGACTGTAGCCTACCAAGCTCCTCCATCCATGGGATTTTCCAGGCAAGAGTACTGGAGTGGGTTGCCATTTCCTTCTTCAAGGAATGTTGCAGGGAGGAAGCCGATTCTGACTCCATGTTCAAAACTTTCTTTGACTTGATTTTCATTGCTGTATTATTATAATCATACTTAATGGCCTCCCTGGAGGACCCTGCCCCTCTGCTTGACAGGAAAGTGCCTTTGTTCAGCTCTTGGCGAGACAGTTTGTCCCTGCCCACCTGTGAATAGAGATTAACACACCCCATCCAAAGGCTGACCATTCCCTTGGAGATGTTTTGCAAGACTGAGGACCCTTTCGCTTCACTTCCCCGCCACCTCTCCCTCTCTAGCCTGTTTTTTGATTTTAGCTCCTCGTTGCTTCTTTCTCTCTGACCTGGAAAAAAACCTGGCATCCATGACGGTTATTTTGAAGCGCTAGCCTGCCATCGTCTGTCAGCTGCTTTCTGAATAAAGCTGTTTTTCTTGCCTCAACACCTCCTCTCTTGGCCTGTCGTGTGGTGAGCAGAGCGAGTTTGGACTCCATAACAGGATCAGGGCACCTAAACTGGGCTGGGAAGGTTGGTGGAGAGACAGGCAGGAAGGAGCAGGGCATAGGGCATTTTGTTAAATTAGCCTTGGATGCCATCCTCCAGCCAGAGGCAATAATCAAAGCAGGGCGGAGGGTCAGATGGTGTTTGAAGAGGATGCTGACGGAGGCTCCTTGCGGGGAGAAGTGAGGTTGAGGCGCGTTGGAAGGCGGAGGGCTTGAAGCAGGGCTCAACTTGCTTGAAGGGAGGGAAGGGGAACCGATTTCACACGTAGGATAATGGCTTGTGCTAGACGGGGCGGAGAGAAAGCAGCTCTGGGTACTCGGTGGATGGGGGGGGGGGGCGGGGGGAGATGGTACTGACTCGCACAGAGTAGGACACGTCTGAAGCGACTTCGCAGCAGCAGCAAGACCTGGAGATATTTGAGTGCTACGAGATACTGAAGACAGGAGTTGGATTGGACGCGCGCAGTTCTACCAGTGGATCATCCAGGTAGCGAAAAAAATCACTTCCTGCCCCTGAAGCCCTAGCCAGCTTCTTCCGTAAGCTCGGGGCTGGTCAGAGTCTTCCGAACGCATCCGGCCTCGCGGGTTGGGCGGCGGGTCGTCCGGGGTGTGGCTACTGCCGGCCCCTCCTCCGCGGGCTCCCAGCCGAGTCAGTCGCTCAGCTCTCGGCTCAGGTCTAGGCTTTGGCCGTCATCGCTACCCGCACCCGCGCTCACCCCCTTACCGGTAAGGCTGCGGCTCCGCTCCTTTTCTCGCTCTGGGGCACCTCCTCCCTCGCGCCGCGTCAAGCGGGTCCCGGGCCGCAGGCGTCTCCTGCGTCCCGCAAGCGTCCCCTGAGTCCCGCAAGCGTCCCCTGGGTCCCTCAGGCCTGGCTTTATCCCAAGATTCGGCCGCGTGTCCTCCGCGGCAGCTCTGGACGGCCGAGGGGCGGCGGCTGGGTGCGGGTAGGGCTTGGCTTCCAGAAAGTCACGTAGCGGCGGGCGGCTGCGGGCTGGGTCGGGCAGGCGCGGGCGCCACGTGGCCTCCCGGCCGGCGTCTGAGCCCCCTCGAGGCCTGTGTGGGCGCGGACACCGGTTTCTGATTGCACCTGCCGCCTACAGGACCATGGCCCACGCGGAGCGCACCTTTATTGCTATCAAGCCGGACGGCGTGCAGCGCGGCCTGGTGGGCGAGATCATCAAGCGCTTCGAGCAGAAGGGATTCCGCCTTGTGGCCATGAAGTTCCTTCAGGTGATGCGCCCCACTCCCTTTCCCCCGGCTGCGGCATGGTCACGGGCGGTTTTCCTTCCCCGCAGCGCCGATCCGCGTCCTTTTCTGAGTCGGAAAATCTGGCTGATCTAGGGCCCGCTAGAACTTCCTTTAGCCTCCGTCTCCAGGGCGCCTGGGGCCCGCTGACCCTTCCCCAGGCCCCGGCGGCGCGGTGTGGGCGGGCACCCTTGGAAGGTTAAGTGGAGGTAAAGTGACTCAGGTTGCCATGGGGCTGTAGGCCGCAGGAGGGCAGCAGGGAGTGGAGAAGGCCTGTGTCCTGGGCCCACGTGGGTCCACCCAGGCACAGGATGGAGGCTGCAATCCTTTTGTGCTTCAGTTTTCCAACTCTGAGATGATTGAGGTTTTAGATGGGGCTTCCCTTCCTCTGCCCTTTCCCTGCAGGCTCCCTTTGGCATAGGACAACTTTATTTTCCACATTAAATTTGGGGCACAAATCTGGACCTCAGGGGATACATATCTAAGAACTGATTTTTAAACCAAGCTTCTCAGTAAAGAGATCTTTCAGTTAACATCAGAAATGTTTAAAAGGGCATTATGAAAGGGCCAGAGGATTTGATATGACCTCTGTTTGGAATAGTTCCTTTGATAGCAGCCAACAGTTAATAACCACCTTCTTTTAAGGACTATAACATCTGTATTACAAGGTCATTGACATGATAGTGTGTGTTCATGATCAGAAGAATCTTTCTGCTAATAAACTGTCAGTTTCATGGTTTGGATGGGATTTTTAAAAAAAACACATCTTATGAATGTGAACTTATATACATAACCAGACTTTTAGAGAACCTACCAAGTTACTGGGGTAGGGAGGAGGTCTGAGGAGTTTAATTCCTAATTGGTACCTTCTCTTCAATGCCAAGGCCTCTGAGGAACTCCTGAAGCAGCACTACATTGACCTGAAAGACCGCCCATTCTTTCCCGGCCTGGTGAAGTACATGAACTCAGGGCCAGTTGTGGCCATGGTAAGTTTCTCATGGTGGCACCAAGTAGAAGAATAAAGCTGATAGGTAACTGGGTTTGCTCAGTGTCTTCATTTCCCTTTTTAGACATCATCTCCAGATACCCCAAATTCCTTGTTTTACAAATGCAGCCTGCTTGTGGTTAGTTTACAAAGCAACTGGGAGCTTGGGAGGAAAAAGGAAGTGAGAATCAGACATAACAGAAAGTTCTTTTCATCCTATGCCAGAAATGAAGTGGTCTATTTCTTCATGTGGCATTAACGTCCAACTGGAAATGAAGTGAATAGAAGCAGGGGGGTATAATACAGAGTCAATACAATTGTTGAGAAAGAAGACCTACTTCCTGTTCCCTGACAGTAACCTTCTTTTTGCTTTTCCCTGGAATACACTTCCCCCTTTCGTGTCAGTTTTTGCCTTGTCTTGCTCGGCCAGTCTTCTGTGATGCCCTTCCCACTGATCCCGTTCTAGTCTGGTCACTTTTTTTTACCCTTTCATCATTACTTTTTTAGAGTTCGTGACTGCACAAGAATTCTTCAGTCTTGTTAATCTTTTTCCGTCAGACTAGGAAGTCAAGTTGGGCAGACCTTTTCTCTGTATACACTTGGAATGGAGTATGGGGTATTTTATATCAGCCCCTATTCTGGGGCCGGTTGATAATCAGGTCACTGATTGGTCTGACTGATGTGTGCTACTGTTGTTCAGTTGAAGTTGCATTCAACTCTCTGCAACCCCATGGAACGCAGCATACCAGGCTTCCCTGTCCTTCACTATCTCACGGAGTTTGTGCAAAATTTCCATTGAGTCGGGGATGCCATCCAACCATCTCATCCTCTGTCACCCCCTTCTGCTCTCAGTCTTTCCCAGAATCAGGGTCTTTTTCAATGAATTGGCTCTTCGCATCAGGTAGCTCATCCTTGCATGAAAAATTGGTATCTCCAATTTTCTTAAAGAAATCTCTAGTCTTTCCATTTTTTCCTCTGTTCATTTAAGAAGGCCTTCTCATCTCTCCTTGCTGTTCTCTAGAACTCTGCATGCAGTTGGGTGCATCTTTCCTTCTGCTTCTTTTCTCAGCTATTTGTAAGGCTTCCTCAGACTGGTTGTTTGCCTTCTTGCATTTCTTTTTCATTGGGATGTACATGAACTCAGGGCCAGTTGTGCCCCCTGTAGTGTTTACGAACCTCTGATCACAGTTCTTCAGGAACTCTCCCTACCAGATCTGACTCCTTGATTCTATTTGTCATCTCCACTATATAATCGTAAGGCATTTGATTTAGGTAGTATCTGAATGGCCTAGTGGTTTTCCCTACTTTCTTCAATTTAACCTTGAATTTTGCAATAAGGAGCTCATGGTCTGAGCCACAGTCAGCTCCAGGTCTTGTTTTTGCTGACTATATGGAGTTGCTCCATCTTTGGCTGCAAAGAATCTGATTGTGGTATTGACCATCTGGTGATGTCCATATATAGAATTGTATCTTGCGTTATTGGAAAATGGTGTTCGTGATGATCAGTGTGTGCTATTAGGTAGAGGTAAATGTTTTCAGTGGTCCTGATGGCAGAACTGATGTACTTCTTTTTTCCTACTGTCAAGGTCTGGGAGGGCCTGAATGTAGTGAAGACAGGACGAGTGATGCTTGGGGAGAC
Source organism: Bos indicus x Bos taurus (assembly GCF_003369695.1). NCBI lineage: Eukaryota > Metazoa > Chordata > Mammalia > Artiodactyla > Bovidae > Bos > Bos indicus x Bos taurus. The sequence goes on along the minus strand of NC_040094.1, from coordinate 36,659,984 downwards.
CAACCCAGCAGATTCTAAGCCGGGCACCATTCGTGGTGACTTCTGCATTCAAGTTGGCAGGTAAGTTTAAGGGGCGTTATAATCACTTTTCCTCAAAGCCACTTACTTTGGGTTTAAAACATATTTTCAGCATATTACAATTTTAGAAAAACTTGAACGTTTAAATTAGGTGGTAATTATCATTGGATGAATGCTTTCTTAGTTACTTCTCTAGGCTACTTAAAATTTAACCCAAGACACTGCACAAGGGAGTTGGCCATTAGGTCCTTTGTGACAACAGAAAGTGCAAAGAGTGGGGCAAGGAATGTTTTAAGTGTTGGCTCTGCCCTGTGGCACTGTGTCCAAGGGTGTGTCACTTTTAGTCTTTCTGCTTCTCTCACTTACACAAAATATTACAAAATTTTACGGAGTTATGAGATTCAAATGAAATAAAGGGAGTCTCAATAAGTGTGAATGTTTTGGTTGGGCTTTGCAAACTACTGTAACAAAATACAGCAGAAATGGCTGTTAATATTTTATATCTAGTCTGGGGTTTGGTCTAGATATTCCTGTATTTTTTAAAATATGAGAAGGAATGTTTTGTGGTGGCATGGCAATCTTGGGTACAAGCACTGTTTTGAAAACATAGAAACATAATAAAGTTGAACCAAGGGATGCTTTTGAGTTAAGTACCTTTATAGTTTTACAGTTGCTTTTAAGAGGAAATAATTTGGGGTCATCAGCTGCTTCAAGGGGCAACGGGCTGAAAAAATCTTTAGTGGCTCTTTGTTCCATCCATTAAACAGACTTTCTTGCACTTTAAAATGTGGTAACTAGTAATTATTCTCCTTAGGAACATCATTCATGGCAGTGATTCAGTAAAAAGTGCTGAGAAAGAGATCAACTTGTGGTTTAAGCCCGAAGAATTGATTGAATACAAGCCTTGTGCTTTTGACTGGATATATGAATAAGAGGTGGTCAGCATCAGTCCCTTCAGGCACCACTTCCTGTGTTCCTGGGCACAGCTCTTCATTCCACTGATATGGAAGCAGTAGGATGGATGTTTATTTCCTAAAGCATATTTACCAATAAAGCCTTTAAAAACTGCGTACAGCCTCCCGTGATTACTCATTATTAAGCTGGAAGAAGTGACTTGGTCCCCTGGCTATTGTAGTGTTATCCAGAATGAATGAATTCTGCTTGTTATGGAGAACTCACCTGACCCTTCTCAGCACCTAGTATACTTCCAGACGAGAAGGAAAGCAGCGAGGCTGAAGAGGACAAGTGCGGCACTGACTGTGTATCTGAGGACACTAATGAGATAACCAACACGGGATGCAGACATGCACATTTCTGTACAAAAATTGTTGCAACTTCGCAGGATGAAACAGACTAGTCAAGCTGTCCAGAGTTACACTCTTATTGACTGCAAACTGGGCAAGTTGAAGAAGTGGAAAATGGAAACCTAAGGATATCTGTAAGATGAGGATGATACCAAGACAATGCAGGGTTAAATGAAATAATGCATGTAGAGCTGTTTAACCTAGTGCCTGGCCCATGGCCGGTACACAAACAGTCCCTGCAATCCTACCTCCCTTCTTACTCTCTACCCTAGGGTGGGATATGTATCATGATTATTCCCTGGGCTAAAGTAGTTACGTGGTTACAAAATCCAAATTGTCTGTTTTTAAGGTTAATTTTTACTGGATTGGCAAAGTTGTAAAACGATACCAAATAGTACCTATCATTATCATTTGGATTTTGCCTTAAACATGAGATTATAGAAATATGTGGGTTTACGAATAGCTGTTTTTGGAAAACAGTGACAGCTTTTTATTGTCACTTCCACATAAAAGACTTAACATTGTGTGGTTTGCTTCTTTTGCCGTGGGATTCTTGGTTCCCCAATCAGGTATTGAACCCAGGCCACTGCAGTGAAAGCCCAGAATGCTCACCACTATGCCACCAGGGAATTCTCTCAACATTGTTTTTTGTGCACACTGCTATATTATAAGACAATGACAAATACGTCAATCAGTTCAGTTCAGTTGCTCAGTTGTGTCTGACTCTTTGCGACCCTATGGACTGCAGCATGCCAGGCCTCCCTGACCTTCACCAACTTCTGGAGTTTACTTAAACTCATGTCCGTTGAGTCAGTGATGCCATCCAACCATCTAAAAATCCTGTTGTCCCCTTCTCCTGCCTTCAATCTTTCCCAACATCAGGGTCTTTTCAAATCAGCTTCAACATCAGTCCTTCCAATGAATATTCAGCACTGATTTCCTTTAGGATGGATGTGTTGGATCTCCTTACAGTCCAAGGGACTCCTAAGAGTCTTCTCCAATACCACTGTTCAAAAGCATCAATTCTTTGGCACTCAGCTTTCTTTATAGTCCAACTCTCACATCCATACACGACTACTGAAAAACCATAGCCTTGACTAGAAGGATCTTTGTTGGCAAAGTAATGTCTGTTTTTTAATATGCTGTCTAGGTTGGTCCTAACTTTTCTTCCAAGGAATAAGCGTCTTTTAATTTCAGGCTGCAGTCACCATCTGCAGTGATTTTGGAGCTGTTTTGAAGTCTGTCACTGTTTCCCCATCTATTTGCCATGAAGTGATGGGACCAGATACCTTGATCTTAGTTTTTTCAATGTTTAGCTTTAAGCCAACTTTTTCACTCCTCTTTCACTGTCATTAAGAGGCTCTTTAGTTCTTTGCTTTCTGCCATAAGGGTGGTGTCCTCTGCATATCTGAGGTTATTGATATTTCTTCCGGGAATCTTGATTCCAGCTTGTGCTTCATCCAGCCCAGCGTTTCTCATGATGTACTCTGCATGTAAGTTAAATAAGCAGGGTGACAATATATAGCCTTGACATACTCCTTTCCCTATTTAGAACCAGTCTGTTCCATGTGCAGTTCTAACTGTTGCTTCCTGACCTGCATACAGATTTCTCAAGAGGAAGGTCAGATGGTCTGGTATTCTCATCTCTTCAAGAACCTTCCAGTTTGTGGTGATCCACATAGTCAAAGGCTTTGGCATAAGTCAATAAAGCAGAAGTAGATGTTTTTCTGGAACTGTCTGGCTTTTTTGATAATCCAATGGATGTTGGCAATTTGATCTCTGGTTCCTCTGCCTTTTCTAAAATGGTTCACGTACGGTTGAAAGCCTGGCTTGGAGAATTTTGAGCATTACTTACTTTACTAGCGTGTGAGTTGTGGAGAAGGCAATGGCACCCTACTCCAGTACTTTTGGCCTAGAAAATCCCATGGACCGAGGAGCCTGGTGGGCTGCAGTCCATGGGGCTGCAGAGTCGGACACGACTGAAGCAACTTAGCAGTAGCAGCAGCGTGTGAGTTGAGTGCAATTGTGCGGTAGTTTGAGCATTCTTTGGCATTGCCTTTCTTTGGGATTGGAATGAAAAACTGACCTTTTCCAGTCCTGTGGCCACTTCTGAGTTTTCCAAATATGCTGGCATATTGAGTGCAGCACTTTCACAGCATCATATTTTAGGATTTGAAATAGCTCAACTGGAATTCCATCACCTCCACTAGCTTTGTTTGTAGTGATGTTTCCTAAGGCCCATTTGACTTTTCATTCCAAAATGTCTGGCTCTAGGTGAGTGATCATACCATTGTGATTATCTGGGTTAGGAAGATCTTTTTTATATAGTTCTGTGTATTCTTGCCCCCCTCTTCTTAATATCGTCTGCTTCTGTTAGGTCCATACCATTTCTGTCCTTTATTGTGCCCATCTTTGTATGAAATGTTCCCTTGGCATCTCTAATGTTCTTGAAGAGATCTCTAGTCTTTCCCATTCTATTGTTTTCCTCTATTTCTTTGCACTGATCACTGAGGAAGGCTTTTTTTAATCTCTCCTTGCTATTCTTTGTATTCTTTAAATACATCAATAGCTTGGTATAAAAAAATGTCAGGATTCTAATTTCAAGTGAAGAATTTCAAAAAATGTTAGCATTTTCAAAGTCATTTTTTAGTTTCAAATGAATTTCATGTTTATATATGCTGCATGCTTTCACTACATTTAGTAGCAATTTCACTACAATTAGTAGATCCTGAGGCAGACCTGGGATATGCATTTTAATGTGGGGGTACCCATCCCTGATCCCAAAGCACCCTGGCTGAGGTACTTGTAATTAGCAGCAGCAGTTACGTACAGGCTTATTCTGTGCCAGGGCTGTTCTAGGAATTTTTTTGTTACACGTTCAGAACTCTTCATCACTCCTGCTGGCTTACCTTATGAGAGTACAGGTTTTGTGAGGGAGGAACTGATCCAACTTTCCCTGGGGCCTTTGACTGCTTACAGAAGGCACCATGTATGTGAGAGAGCAAAAGAGACACAGATGTATAGAACAGTCTTTTGGACTCTGTGGGAGAGGGAGAGAGTGGGATGATTTGGGAGAATGGCATTGAAACATGTATAATATCATATATGAAATGAATCACTAGTCCAGGTTCGATGCATGATAATGGATGCTTGGGGCTGGTGCACTGAGACGACCCAGAGGGAGAGTACGGGAAGGGAGATGGGAGGGGGCTTCAGGATGGGGAACACATGTACACCCATGGCGGATTCATGTTGATTTGTGGCAAAACCAATACAATATTGTAAAGTAATTAGCCCCCAATTAAAATAAATAAATTTATATTAAAAAAAAAGAGAGAAGGCACTCAAGGGACTCCCCTAGCTGTCCAGTGGTTAAGACCGCAGTTCCACTGCAGGGGGCGCAGGTTGAATCCCCGGTCCAGAAACTAGGATCCCTCCTGCCGCCAGGTGCGGCCAAAAAACAATTACAAAGAAAAAATAAAGAAGGCATTCAATGTTTTGAATGAAAAAGGAAATTCCTCAAATAGCAAGCATATTAAAGAACTGCTCAGGTGCAACTTAACTTTAACGTTTTATTTTGTGTAAAAAAGGGCAAATTTAGTGAATTATTTTCATCTTGTACACAAAGTTATAATTTTAATGCTTTTAACACATCCATGCTGAAAATTTTCAATTTGGTAAAAATGAAAGGAACATAAATTTCTCCAAAGGAATTTTTCACGCCATTATATATACACGTCATGAGAAAGTTTCACTTTCTGAATGATCACAAGTTACCAAGAAAATAAAAGATTAAATTTGTACAGATATTGATCTATATATCAAATACATACAGAAATGATGTAAAAACCTTATGCAGTTTACTTTGACCTCTGTCCTCAAAAGATTTGCCCAGGGACAGATGCTTTTCTTTTGTATAAATGACTGTGGCTTTATTTAAAATATGAAAATCAAAGGAAGAAACCCAGTTTAATCACAGTATTTTTAAAATCCCTTCCCAATAGTAAAGGATCATTACCAAATATATAGCACCATAATACAAATATTGATGGGAGAGGGTATTCACATCACACAAAATGAATAATAATAAAAACAAACAAACACTGAAAACCCGTGTTAGTATCCATAGAAGAAGAAGTTGATAACAGCTTTAGCTTTCCTCATACACAGCAAGGAAAAAGTTAAAGAGTTTAAACCACCAAAAACCCCCAAATAATCCTAACAGGAAAAAAAAACAAAACAAGAACGAACCCAAGGTCAGCAGTATATTTGAACCGTAAGAGAACGGGGCTACTGAGTTGTACGCTTGGAGTTGTGGCTAAGACATGAATCTCCTCTGCCACCAACTCGTTTTCTGTTCTTTCGGCAGTAGGAGTGAAGAGCCTGAACAGTGTAGAGGGCTTCAGATCGAGTTTATCTGGTACAAAGTCCTTACCATCACCATGCTGGTCATGGGATTAAGACAAGAAACACTTCATAAATATTAATAATATGTGGCAAATTTGAAAACAGCCTGGCTTTGCTGTAAAGTTAGAAGCTTATAAAATCTGGCTACAAATGAGCATTTCACAGAACTAATTACCAGGCTCCAAATCAAATCCCTCCTGGTTTATTCAGTTCCCCATAGAGATCTTAAGCTCAGGGTACTGGTAAAGCACACGCTACAACTGGCTTCTGGTGCCCATAACACGGAATCGGAGTCCTGGGTTTAAATTCACTGAGCCTGAGAATAACGACTGTTGTAACCTTTGCTTTAGAAGTCTTCCAGGCTTTAAGTTCATGGGAAGATTCTTAAAAGTTGAAGATCTGGGAAGTTTATGTCACATTTACAGTAGGTCCCTCTCAGTAATGTTTAAGATAAATATCCAGTAATTTAACAGCTGAATTCACATATATTTGACACATAAGAATCAACCTGGCATTGATATGACTTGCATTTATGCCCCTAAAGAGACAGTATTAAGAAATGTTGACATGCAATTCCATACATTCTTACACTATAAAGTAACAAATTTTACTTCCAGTAGCAACTACAAAACCTTATGATATTAACCCCTCTTGCATAGAATGAGGTAAACCTGTGCATATTACCAATGCTATTATTCCCAAAAGTAGAGCAATATTTTAGAAAATAAATTGCTGGTTTTTAATGTTCTATGCATTTTAAAATTCAAACAAAAAAAATCTTACCTAATATGGTCTCCTGGGGCTTTCCATTAACATTTTTTTAAAGCATTCCATAGGCTGAAGGACTGTAGAGGTTAATCATTTTGATTAATTTCTAATTAGCCCTACCTATATTCCAGAGGAGATGGTTAATATTACCACTCTGAAGAGGCCAGGCTAATACCCAGAAGCACTTCTACAACAGATGCAATTAATTCCTGAGAGTTTAGTTTATGAACCTCACTGGTAAATGCTAAAGCTCTCTCATTCAGTCACAACTCAGTCAGAAAAATGCAGAGAGCAAACCTTTCACCAATTTACCCTTATATCCTTTTTTAAACGAAGCCATGCGAATTTAAAAACAGGGAATGTTTGAAATGGTCCAAATCAGTTATTACTGTAAAATCTGAATACAGTTAAAGACAATTTGTACATATACATATATGGAATTTTAAGAAAATTAAATTCTCTTTCAAATTAGTTTTCTAACAAATCCAGGATAGTCAAAAGCAGAGCAGGAATGATTTTGAAATCTAGACTCTTCTTGGCTTTAAACTGTTAAAATAATTTTGATTCTCTTGGTAATACAGAACACATAAGTTTTGGGGTGTAGTTATACAAGTATTATCTCACAGATGGAGAGAACTAATGAGAATTCCTTTTGTGGGATATTTTTTAGTAAGGAAAATAACATAAACTTAGGACAATATTGCATTTTCCCCAATCCCTCAACATGTAGACCGAGATCTTGTATATCTTGTCAACCATTCCAGTTTAACATTTTAGTGTTAGGATGATTTTACTCATTTTTAATTAAAAGAGAACATATAAAGTATCCAGAGTTCTTCCAGTTTCATATAGAACTCTAAATAAATTTTCACAGAATGAAACACTTCTGTACAAATATTTAAAATGGGCTGCAATAAAATGCCAACAAGCAGAATTAATTACCCTTCCATGATTTATGTGGTGATGAGCTCTCCACAGGGGGGATTCAGTTGCATATTCTGCAGCAGAGGAAGCTGGAGATGTGACTGGCCTAACTTCTAAAATCCCAAAATCTCCCAACAGGTACCAAAAAGGTTCATTAGTAATGACAGTTCGTTTGCATTTACAACAGTATCTTTCTTAAGTCATTTCCTTCAATCCTGCTACCTAAACTTTAATCTTACCAAAAAAGTTAGAATTTCAATTCTTGTTAACAATGCACATAAATCCAAACTTGGAAAATATTACAAAATTCTTTCAAAAGCTTCAAATACAACACAAAAATTGTCCATCTTTATAAATTGAAAAATTTCCCCCCAAGGCTAAAATAGTTTCCCTACCCACTTGAAAAATCTGGAACTGAAATTTTCTATGTTTAGCAAAATGTCCCAGTAGAATAGCCCCGCTGTACAGCTGGATTGATTATAAAATCAGTCCTGTGTAAAATTCTTTCCCTCCCACCCTCAGTTTCTGAGCAACCTCAAGGCTCTTGTTTGATGTAAAAGTTGGCAGAGCCATTGCTTTCCTGATCAGATGCTCCTTGGAGGAAACTATAATCCTCTCCATCTATCAACTCCTCTTTCAGCTGCAATGTAGTCACTGCAAGAAAGAGATAAATATACAAGATGTTATTAAGTCTTTCTGGAATATTCAGATTGCTTTTAATCTTCATGTTCCACCAGCTTTATAGTTAATAAGAGGCTTCTTCATGTCTTCAATAATTTTAAAACTAACTCCCCCTGAAGGAGGAGCATTTAATTACTTTTAATTTTCAAAGTATATTTGTAGTTGAGAAAAGTTTCAAAAAAGAACAACACTACAAATTGGACACTGCACAAATGAACACTGTCAATGAAATGTTGAAGATGATAGTGATCACTAATTTGACTAGAATTTTTCTCATGATTAAGTATTCACTTTTATGTCAATGCCTATATAAATGATGTATTTTTTGGAGAGTTCTGAACTATAGTAAGTAACAGAATAAATATGACTTTAATATGTTATCTCCAAGGAGTACCTTTGTTAAAGATGCTTCATAAAAAAAAGATAAAATCTAATTTTAAAATAGTATTAAAATAATATAAAATATATGATCTACATATAATTTATATATTTATAAAAATAAATAATAAACCCAATAGTAAAAACATCTGTATTAAAACTAAAATCAAGAAAAACTTGTAATCATTTCAGGTAAAACAGAAATTGACATCAGCAGTGTGAAAGTCACTGGTATAAAACAGCTAACACTTGGAATTCCCTAGTGTCCAGGGGTTAGGACTCTGCTTTCACTGCTGAGAGCATGGGTTCAATCCCTGGTTGTGTAACCAAGATCCTGCAAGCCTCGCAGTGCAGCTAAAAGAGAAACCAAAAACAAAACAGCTAACATTACCAATGAGATCACTTAATAGTACTTACTGCCTGTCCAAATTTTTATCTGAAGATCTTTTTTTTTTTTTTTTTTTAATGAAAAGAAACAACAGTATAGGCAGTCCTCAATTTATGAACAGGTCATGTTCCAATAGGTCTTTATTTTTATAGACAAATGTTTTCCAGTTTCCATTATTTTCAGTGGGGTTTAGGTTTCTTGGTAGCCACTGAAGTCATGCTAGTCAGCATTTTTAGTGGCAGGAGGGCTCCTTCTAATGCATGGACAAGCAAGAAGAGAAAGAAAAATTTTTTTCTTGCTCGTCCCGACACCGGCCTTAGGCAAAAGTTTAGGCAGTTTAATTCTCAGATTTTCCTATCTTCTTTTATAAACATCTCTTAAGTTACCCTCAACACAATTTGCCAGTAACTTCAGATTGCCCTAAATACTTGCCCTGAAGCCCACCCGCTACTTCCTATTAGAACTCTGTGAAGAAAAATTACTTTCTTACTTTAAAAAAGATTAATTTTTTTGGATTGCACTGGGTCTCCATTGCTGCACACAGGCTTCCTCTGGTTTGGGCTTGCGGGGGCTAGTCTTTGTTGCGGTGCGTGGGCTTCTCATCGTGGTGGCTTCTGTTGCAGAGCATGGGCTCTACGTGTGCCGGCTTCAGGAGCTGTGGGACATGGGCTTAGCTGCTCTGTGGCATGTGAAACCACATTCCCTACTTTGGCAGGGGGTTCTTATCCACTGTACACCAGGGAATTCCCTAAAAGGGCTACTTTTAAAGTCAAAATAATGATAGAAAAACACTTTGTGTCTTGATTTCAGTTATAAAATATTAGTTTCAAAAACAAGGGTCTTTGACATCTTATTTGGTAATTTAAAGAATAATCTTCTGCATTCCTCGGGTGGCACAGTGGTAGAAATCCACCTGCCAATGCAGAAGACACAGGTTCGCTCTCTGGTCTGGGAAGATTCCATATGCTGTGGGCACTAAGCCTGTGTGCCACAACTACTGAGCACGTGCTCTAGAGCCAGGAGACACAGCTACTGAGCCCATGTGCTGCAATTACTGGAGCCGGTGCTCCACAATAAGAGCAGCCACCTCAGTAAGTCTGCACCACAGGAGAGGAGCCCCTGTTCGCCACAAGAGAAAAGCCTGTACAGCAATGAAGACACCGCGCAGCCAAGAATAAATATATAATCTTTAAAAAATACGGAAGAAAGTAAAAACAAGCATAATCTTCTGAGATATGCTAATGCATTTTATTTTGCTTTGGTAATGGTGTTAAAAAATTTAAGTCCAAAGACAGAAAAGTGAATACACTATTTCTATAATAATAGCGAAACACATACCAATCAGACTGTTAAAAGGTAAAGCAAACACGACTGACTGCTTGCTTTCTTTAAAAAATCGTTTAAAAATTACTTAATATAAAAAAATGCTTTTATGGAGGATATCAAACACAGAACAGTATCCTTCAAATCAAACCAACATGCATTAATTGCTAAGGACATTTGGACATGAAAATAAACACATGGAAAAGGGAAAAAAAAAACAAATTTCATTAAAGGTGCAGTACCCACAATAAAAGGTTGATTAAAACAATATCTTGTTATATGATGATCAGATGGCTAAATGAATGAGAAAATAATTACTGTGCTTCAAGACCAAATATGTTCCATTCAAATGGATGTTTTTGCTTTTTTTTTTTTAATGTAAGAAAATTAAACTGAGATTCTAAAGCACATCCTGAAACTATTTGCATTTATTATTAACAACAAAGTTCTGGATTATGCTTCTACTCACGTTAATATATGGAAACAATGTTCTAAAAAACATAACTCAAGATAAACATGAAACATTCACTGAGATGTGGGATGTTTTATCTAAAGTTTCCGAGTTTTCATGGAACCTAAAATAAAGCCTGTCTGGTATCTTCACACTCATCATTTTTTCTTTACAGGCCTTATTGTGAATGAATAATGGATGAAATACAATAGACCCTGTGGCTAATGTCACTTTCTACACAAATGCATTTTCTTGGCTCTGTTTTTAAAAGGAAGTTACCTTGCTGACTCTAATCACTAACATTTCAGGACATAAACAGAAATCACACTTTTCTAGTTAGAAGTCCATAAATAGTAAACTCTTGCAAAAGCTAAACCAACTATAGTTAGGCCAGCGACACAGTCCCTACACAGTTTCACCAGAGTAAAATCACACAAAAGTCCCGCAAATGTGCCCCCAGCTCAGAAGACACACATGATGAAGTCTAGAGGAAAGGAAGTCATCAGGAGGCCTTGTGAGCTCTACCCTGTATGTCTACTCCAAGTTCCTCGGTTTTACCAATCCTAAAAGTCAAGTTCTCTCACAAAATGTGACATACACCTTCAAAATCAGTCTAATGCATAAAACAAAACAAAACATCTAAAACGCAGTAAAAATCGAATATATCCAGAGTTCACAATATCTACAGTTAATTAAGTTATAAAAAACTTTCATAATAACAAGTACAAGAGGAAAAAAAAGTTAAAAAAGACAAACAAGGAGCTGAAATGCTCTTTTTTTTGAAATGCTCTTGATATCTGAAAGTAGCAGTCCTAATCCATTTCTTATACAAAAGAGGTACTGTAATTTTTTCTAGATATAAAGATATGAGAGTGATCTTCAGAGAAACAGACTGGGAAGGATAAAGATCACCTAATATACTGTTTAAGAAGGCAAAAGCTAAAGAACACATCCTTAAATGAAAAAAAAGAAAAGAAAAAAAAAAAGGCTGATGACAACTTCAGGTGCAAACAGTAATAAGAAGAAAACAGAGCTAGACACTAAGTCTCATCAGGGTTTTCAACAGGGATTTGAAAGAATGCAAGGCTTTTTAAAGAACAAAAATTAGATGAAAAAATGTAGTTTACAAGCAATAGGTAGGACACATGGCAGAATACATGCCAAATTAGATACCACTTTGATGCTATCTGATCTGTACTCACGTCTAAGATTGATCATATGCAAGTGAAGATCCTCTGACATTCTATGGTAACATGTTTGTTCTCAGCAAGGACAAAGGGCAGTCTTCCTTACTCTACCAGCTTATCCTAACCAATTCAACTTGAATTAAACATTAATCACTGTACATATTTCATGTTCATACAGAAATAAATTTCACTCAAATGCAATACCAAAATTACACAGGTATTTTATTTCCAAATTCATGTTATTCAACTAAGATTGTGGTAAATGTTACTACCAGAACCAAAATTACACAGGAATACAAAACACATGTTTATTGAATGAGATGCTAATGGAATGCTATGTAGAAGAAAGCCTCATTTTTGGATCTGATTAGTCATACTGATCCCTTATTGCATATTTCTCCCTGAAGTCAAGTCACACAGAACTCTGCAATGCAAAATGTTCAACCATTTTAACAAAACCATGAAATAGTACAAGCTATCTCACAAATTCCGTAAGCTGAAAATTACAGCTTTACCTGAATGTGAAGCTCATAAGTGGCTTATAACAAAATAAAAGTCCTTTCCTGATTATTCATTTTAGTGAAGTAACTACCAAGGACTAGTGGAAATGAATTTTTTAGTTGAAAGATAAAGAAAAATTTGATGAGTCAGCATCTGCCATGCGAGACCATGCTTTGTCTCCCACCACCCTAACCCAGACTTTGACCCTCTGCAGTACCTGAAGTGTTGATGTGACTAATTACCTGTTTTGAGGCTGGGACTGAACTCTTGGCTAGTGCGGGGAGGTGGGAAGGCCTCCAGGGCTGTCTGTGCTGGAAGGGTTCGATATGGAGGAGGAGTCAACTCTTCGTCACCAGAGAAGCTCCTCCGCACCCCACCTGTCATGGGCAGGCTTGACAAACTGACAGGCTTCTTCCCAACTGGCATCTTCCTCTCTAAATATCAAGTTAAACTAAAGTAAGCTTTTACTTACATGCGTGGGAAGAAAAGTGTATCATAACTAGGAAAGGTTGTATTGCAGAGGATACTGTGAAAGAGAACCAACTATGCAAGGTTCGTATTTTTGAAAACAAGGATGTGTGTGAGAAACAAGGGTGTGTGTGTGTGTATATGTGTGTGTGTGTGTTGGGGAGTGGATGATAGGGGAGATATTTCTAGTCTCTCTGAGTCTAGTAATCCTGGTTCTTGACTCTGTGGTCAATTTAAAACAAATCAAAGCAAAATGAATGACAGAGAGCACTGAGTGTGGAGCACAGCCAGCTGGCTAACTACTTTCAAGTAAAATTTTAGTTTGAGGGGGACTGAAAATCCAAGGCAGAGAGAATTTTAAAGCCCTACTTGTAGGTATTTCACTGTGCCCGTATAAGCCCAAACACTGTCCTTCAGGGAGAAATCAAACAGCTTAATTAATGAATTATACAAATGGCAGAATTTTACTGGTATGAAATATGTTTCCCTAACTTTTGGTTTATAATTCACTCTTTTAGAAAAAAATTCTTACTCTGAAAAGCAGTTCTAAAATTTAAAGATTCGTGGCCTGCAAGATCTTAAGCAATTTAATTTCTTTTGAAACAGCCTTTGGTTATAGTTTCATTAGCACACATAAGCCTTCAAAGACTTTTACAATACTTTCACCACCAACAAAAAAACACTCTAAGCTTTGCAAAGACTGAACAATCAAGCATACCGCATTTACCTGGTTAAAAATGGAAGGATACTTACAGATCTTTGTGATTATAAGTTATATCTGTTTTATTCCAGAGTTAACATAACTCAGGAAAGAACAATCAGAAATTTGCTTTGCAAAATCAGAACTAAAAGACAAATCTAAGTCAGACAGTATTAATATGTAAAATGATCTGGAAATCAAGTTCCTATGAGTACACATTCAACTCTCAAACCAAAATCACCTGTAGCATTCATTTAGATGAAAAAGTCTAAATGCACTACACACTTGGGAGGTAAAAATGTGAGGAGAATCTTCAATTCTCTACTACTTACAACAGCCCCTGAAGATGGTACAGAAATGAGTGCTGATTTCCTGCTCTAGAATTATTAAACTTTGAGGGAAAAAACACTTTTCAGATTGGACAGATCGTATGTATACAACAGTCTATATGATCCTCTTGACAGAACATTCTTCATATTGTTCGAAAGCACTAGTTAATAGTTACCCCTTTACAGCATGAACACAGCTAATTAAAAAACAGGCTAGAACAATGAAGTCAATCAATTATTTTTGTAAAAAATAAGCCCTACCAAAGAACATAACCAGTAGATGATTTTAGGTTGTAGAAAGACCAGAGTCATAATATGAAATAACAGAGCCAGGATATAATAATCTGTAGATAAACTTAAAAACAAAAGGTTTTGTGTCTGACTGATAAAAATCTGCATGCAATGGATGACTCAAGGTTCCTGAACCCCAGGTTCTTTCTTATTTTGAAATTTCTAATAAACTATTTGCTGAGTAATGTGAAAAAAAAAAAAAGGAATAGACAGTATCTTAAAATGAAGAATGCTTTTCATTCACACATGACTACAATTCCTTATCCTGAATTCCGAAATTCAAAGTTTTTTTTGGGCAACAAAATCAGACCTCACTTGGTGATACTATTTATAATAATCTTTATTTGGCCCATTAAATGTTACTATTTATATATATTCTGCTTCAAAGTGCTGCAGAGTCTGCAAGGGGTGTTACATAATATATGCTACACACACTGTACTTCTTTCAAAAAAACCTCCAGAATTCTTAATTCCAAAGTGCATTTGATCTCTAGGATTTCTAATAAGGGACTGTGAGTCCATAGTTTTTTCTTTTCTATGTCCAAAAGACAATTTAAAGGCATTAGAGATGATGTCGCAATATTAAGAGCTATTAAAATATTAAATAATATGTTCTAGGTTTAAATTCATTTTTTCAGCTAATCCAGAAATCTGATGATGTCACTAAATGGGACATTAAGTTTACTGACACACATTATTAAATGTCACTAAAAATTGGGACACTGATATTATCACTTCATTAATTTCATATTTCTTCCCATGTCCCTAGCCTATTAATTCAAAATGATTAAACCCCATAAACTATAACAAACCCAGTAAGAGTCACACTGAGAGAGGTATGTGAACTGTGTATACAATGCTCAGAAGTTTGTTCTAAAAAATGTCATAAAGTCACTGAGTAGTAAAAAACATTCTTAAATTCAACACATTGCAAAGAAAATTCTGAAATCTCAAATTCTTGTCCAATTAAATGTAAAGACAGGCCAAAGCAGCCTGTACTAATTCAGTCTTAGAGAAAGCTCAATGATCACACCTGCTGTGGTTAGTCCACTGACATGAAGTTACCACATGACTTCTTGCTAATCAGTTTCTGATAAACTGGAAATCATTTTAATCTGCCTGGTTTGGCAATGTTCTCTGGAGTTCTTTTAGGTAAATATCAACCATGGTAAGCAGCCAATAAGCAAAATAATTCTGGGTCTACAGAGGCTTACATCTACAATATAAAGGACGGTAAGAGATAGGTCTTGACGGTTAGCACTATAGTGAGACCGACTTGGGTTTCATGTAGGAAGAAACTAAGCACGCTGCAGTGGCTGCTATAAGTCCCCAGGAAAAAAATGAAAAACAAAATAACTTTATCTTAGGATGAAATATTCCATGACAAGTTTCACAAAGAGAAAAAAAATCTATAGCTTTCTATGATGGAGGGGGAAAGATTTTAAAAGAATCAGAGCTATCAATATATTTTATATTATTCTGGCTATTAATGCCAGTTATCATTCATTGGAAGATAAAATACTGTCAGAAAGCATATTAAGATTTTCTTAAGCTTGATTTCATTAGCTATCAATTTTAATTTCATTTTTCTTTTATTTTTTTAACTTGAATTTAAGTATCATTTTAGAAAGAGTTTTTTTGGTTTAGAAGGATAGGTTTTTTAGTCTCCAAGTCTATTGTAAGCACCAAACACCTGTTTTTATTTTTAATAAAAATTTTTTTAAAAAGGACTAATTTTCAGGTTTACCTATTACTCCAAGAATCATTCATAGACTCTACTCTTTACCATCTATTAAATACTGTGGTAATAACTTCTCCTGTCAATCAAAGACAAGTGCTTCTTATTTTTAAAAAGTCTGCCTTTTATGGCATACTGCACCTTTAAGCATAATACAGGATGCACAGTTATCAGCTCTCACAAGGGATACCATTTCTGTGCAAGGATACCAAGACCCCAGTTGGTTAACAAGTTAGGAAATGTATATAAACACCATGTGGTGACCCACTTTTCTTATGTCCTTTGTATTGCTGGGACTTAGTCTTTTTCTTTTGTTTTGATGAACCTGACTGGCTTTCTCTTGATGCTGAAAAATAAAGAAGAAAATTGGTTATCAGATAATTTCTTACAACTCTCGATACAACTCAGATGAACTACCTTTACCAAGACCATGATGTTTATAAAAGTACACAATGTTTCGAAAATAAGGGTACTTGTTCCTGCAAAACCATGAACCTCAACACCAGACAGATTTCATTATTTATTCAATAAGCGCTTTGTATATGTTAATAAATTTTAGCCTGTAACTTTAAACTCACTAAAGGAAGTCTAATTTAATTCGGTGGGTGTTCTTAATGTTGTGCTATAGTCATTAAGCAACTGACTATTGAGTTCACACTGCCATGGCACACATGGTCTGATTCTGTGATATCATGGTTGAGTCTTATCAGGTAAGATCTTACCTGGCAACCAATCAGACACAGGTATATTCTGGTCCTGTAAGCTCACAAGATGATTTATGTATGACAATCCTTGGAGAATTGCTGATTTTTACAAAAGGACACCTTTTCTTATACCAACTTACACTGTGATGCTGGAGGCTGTAGTTGATATCCAGTTAATTGACACCACCCTACAGGATAGAGGTCAGGGGACTCACAGTCTACCCACTGATCATATTCTTCTTCCCATCCATCAAAATGTATCCTCAAGAGACGATGAATAATTCGAGTTACTGTGGCTACACATATTAATCGTGGCTCCATGAGGTCCACTGCTTCTAATTTCATTCCGACACGAAATCCGTGATTTGGAACATCCTAACATGGAGAAGCAAAACATTAACACTGGTGAAAAGAAGAATGTGTAACTCCATCATCACTAGGAAAGAAAAAAAGAGAGGTAACATAACCAATTAACAATTTAGACCAAAAAAACCCTTTACTGAAACATATGAAGGTGAAGCATGTAAGAACTAGTTAGGAACTGCATTCATTCCTAATAATGAAACAAAGTTTGGAAACAAATTTCAACTCCTATGTAAAGGAAATACCTACACTGTTTAACTAATATGTATGTGTTTATTTAAATTTACCTTATTAAACAGTTTTACTGGTGCTGCAATGGAGCCAGTTTCCCTGAGGTAGTCAAACCATTTAAAAGGAAGCTTTGTATAACCTGGAAAACACAACTAGTTTAACTAGAAGTTCATTTAAAATTAGTGTAATATAAAAATGCAGATATAAAGTAATTCAGTACACATTACAATCTCATGAGCTAATGCTGCAGAGTACAATAATTCCTCCCTGTTATATGGCTCTTCCTGTTTTTCTAGACAGAAACAGGTGCACCCACATATCCTATAAGAACTAGACTTTTGCTTTTCAATCCTAGGCTTAGAATAGTCTAACATTTAATATTTTTCAGTAATATTTTTCTTTCTTTGTAAGAAAGAACAGTGGCTGGGCAAATACTGTTTTTACAGTCTTCTGTTTTGGCTTTTCTCCTTAAGAGAAAAATCCAAGGCTCAGATATTGAAATTAGGAAAGTCACTGGTTAAGCCATATGAACTATTTAAGGGTATCATTTTTAAAAAGTCATACGGTAATTTTTATTTTTTTTTGGTAATATCACCTGCCTTGGGAGATCTTAATTTCCTAACCAGGGATTGAACCCAGGGCCCTGACAGTGAAACCTCCAAGTCCTAACAACTGGAATGCCAGGGAGCTTCCTCATACAGTAATCTAAACATGAAAACTTGCTTTCTCTCAAAGGCTAAAGTCTATTTTTTAAAAAAAGTTTATGTATGTGATAGCCCTTTGAGCCTACATCATCATCTCAACAGGGATGAGAATACCAATTCTTATTATAAAATGTACAAATGCTCAGGAAAAATTCTACATCAATTTATTAAAGCTAGCTAGGTTACAGGTCTTTATGTTTTCAGACACCCCACAGCTCTTGATATAAATATATAAATATGTAACACACATATGTTTATATATACATATTATATTTTCATACAGCAAATAATCTAGGGCTAAAAATAAAAAAGAAATCTAGGGCTGTGGTAAACAGTGTAAACAGGTACCATGTAAAAAGAAAACAAGGATGAATACCCAGGTATATATTAGAAAAAAGTACCTCTGGGTGGAGTGAGTTCAATCATGTTAATTTCACAGAAACCAACAGGGAAAATAGAAGGGGAGGTTGCATGATAACAGAACCAGTCAGATCCATCTGCTGCTTCTGAGCCATCGATCCCTATCATCAGGAATCCATCAGCCAGCACCTTTTAAATTAAGAGAATTGCAACTATTTAAAATTAGGTACCACTATTATAAAAATGATCCTTTAAGTGACATTCTAAAAGAATGCAAAATCTATTACATAAAGATCTCGTGAAAGTGAGAAATGTTTATTGAACTCTCTTAAATAACTGAAATTATAATGAAAAACAAATCTGTATAAATTCTACTGTGTGCCAGAAATAAAAGCATGGTTACAGAGAAGTAATTGTAGAGGTCTAAGGAAAACATACTCCTGACGATGGCCAAGGCTGTTATCTTCTGTGGCATCAAACGGGGGGCTGAGTGCTCTTTTACAATTCAACTATCTAGTCTTGGCTAAGCTTTAAATCTTATTCAGTAGGAACTCTACTTATATCCTTCTGATTTTCACATAGTGGAGTTTTTCTAAACTTTTTCCATGTTCCTCAAGCTCCAACTTTACCGCTTTCATGCTCTGGATAACTGTGCTCCTCCATGACAGAAACTACGAGAGGGACCTCACAGTCCATCCTGTGCACGTCAGACTGCTCTAAGTAGTAGTCCTTCCTTTGCCTCTCAAGACAAACCTCTCCATGTCTCCCAACTCCCGTTATATTAAAAGTATTTTATTTTGAAACAGTTCACACTTAAAAAAAGGTATATACAGAGTACAACAAATTCCTAAATACTCTTCACCCAGAGACCCAATTCAAGTTATATCACTCAGTCGTGTCCGACTTTTTGCAACCCCATGGACTGTAGCCTGCCAGGCTCCTCTGTCCATGGGGATCCTCCAGACAAGAATACTGAATTGGGTTGCCATGGTCCCCTCCAGGAGATCTTCCCAACCCAGGGATTGAACCCAGGTCTCCCACATTGCAGGCAGATTCCTTACCGTCTGAGCCACCAGGGAAGCCCAAGAATACTAGAGTGGGTAGCTTATCGCTTCTCCAGGAGAATTTCCTGACCCAGGAATCGAACTGGGGTTTCCTACATTGTAGGCAGATTCTTTAAGAGCTGAGCTATCCGGGAAGCAGCGATCTTCTAGTTTGTCAAATCCAGTGTCTTTTTCCCAACACTTCACCCTCCTTTACAATATCCCATACCAGCTGACTTCTCAATTTTTTGAAGCATTTATTCCCAGATTCTCATTACATTATAGTCTACTGATCCATCTTCTCACCTCTGTGTTCATTGCTTCACATTTTTTTTGGCAACCACCCTTTCACCTTCAACTCTTGTTTCTGATTTTAGCCCTTTTCTTTTGTTTTCATGATGGCATTCACTCTTCAATGGCTGACTTTTATGCCAACAATTTCTCAAGTTTTATCATGAGTTTTTCACCCTCCTAGTGTCTCAGGCCTGCATTTTACCTGCATGCTGAATATATTCTCTGAGAGTTAGTACAGGGCATCAAACCAACAACTCTTTCTCCAGCTCCTTTCAAGGGCAATCAATTGCTGGGTCCCCACAACTCCCCCTAAACATTCAGTCCCTTTATCCTAGCCATTAACTCTCTCTCCACTATGTTGCTTAATATTATCGCTTTCAGCCTTCCCTATGTACATTTCCCCTCTTACACAGTTAAAACTTTCCTTTGCTATGTACTCTGTTCATGCCAGAAAGCTTTACCAGCTTAACTTGTTCACTAAAGAAAACTCAACGTTGACCAAGCACTAAAGACTGCACAAATTAATTTCACATCACCTTTTTGTCTACTTGCAGGTTCTGTTCTCCTAGTTCTTTCTTTTTTTTTTTTTTTTTAGTTATTTCTACTATATTGGATATATATATACTGATTTTCTCTTTAACCTTAAGAACTCTGAGACCTCTAGAAAGGACTACCTCCACTCATACAGGATTCGTTTTTCCCT
Organism: Bos indicus x Bos taurus; assembly: GCF_003369695.1. Lineage (NCBI taxonomy): Eukaryota > Metazoa > Chordata > Mammalia > Artiodactyla > Bovidae > Bos > Bos indicus x Bos taurus. The sequence goes on along the minus strand of NC_040094.1, from coordinate 36,639,726 downwards.
TTTGAACACAGCTTAGTGAATCAGGGGCTCGTATCCCACCTTCAGAGTACCACGCAAAAAGCTGGGCTCAGTTGTTCAGATTTTCTCTGCAATTAGAATTAACATACAGAGAGATAACAGTCAAGCCATGGGTTGGAGCTGGCACTGAAAGGCAGTGATACAGAAGGGTGAATGAAGTGAAAGTTGCTCAGTAGTTTCTGACTCTTTGTTACACCATGGACTGTAGCCCTCCAAGCTCCTCCGTCCATGGGATTCTCCAGGCAAGAATACTGGAGTGGGTTACCATGCCCTTCTCCAGGGGATCTTCCCAGACTAAGGATCGAATCTAGGTATCCCACAATTGCAAGGAGATTCTTTACCATCTGAGGTACCGGGGAAGCCCAACAGAAGGGTGAGGGGCTACCATATGGAGGCTGAATACGCAGGACACCAGGAGAGAGAGAGAATAAAAGAAGAGTGGCACAGACACAGAGCAGAGATGGAACAAAGAGGCCCGTAGAGGCAGAGGACAGCGCTAAGCTTATGCCTTTCCAGGTTTCATCCCTGGGGCCTTCTACGTCTATGAACGTGCCCACTGAATCCTCAGAGTGACTTTTCTAAAGCCCACTTGAGGGGGTTTCTGTTCCTTATAAACAAAAAGTCTGGCCCAGAATATTCAAAGCAACCTGTCCGACGTGACCTGTGTGTGAGCCTTTCGCCATTTCCTAAGCGTGGCCTGTGCCTTTCACTCTTGGTGCTTCTGTGCATATTCTCTTTCCATGGCACAGTTTCCTCCTGAATCTCTTCTCGGCCCAGTTTTTCCCATCCTTCAAAATGAAGTTTTCAAATGTCTTCTCTTCCACAAAGCTTCTCCTGATTCCTCTAAGAAGAGGCTCTTCTTTATCTGAATTTCAACAGTACTTGTACCATTCTTGAATCATAGTTGATCTTGTACATTAAAACATATTTTCCTACATCTTATCTTGTTCTACAAGACTGTAAGCTTTATAGAGTCCAAACCAACCTAGCACTGCAAGAATTCATTTTAAGTATTTTCTGAGTGAAGCTTAATATTCTACTCACTGGACACTTATTTTCCTTTCACACAGAGCATGACACGATGGTGCTGATTTCCAAATCTGGCTGTCAAGAGTTACATCTTGAGAACTTTTTAATTATTATTTTTTTTAAACAAATACAAATATCTGGGTAGTCTTTCTTATGATTCTGATTGAGCAGGTCTAGAGTAGGTCATGGGAATCTATGTTTTAAATACCAACAGGTAGTCTGGATTCCTAGTCAGGTCAAAAGGAAGAATAAGGGTTTAGAGTCAGTCTGGTTTAGCTGTGTGACCTTGAACACAAGTGTACAGGACATGGCAGCCAACATAACTTTTTAATTCTTTTGGCTTAAGGCTTAAAGGACTTCCTTTGTGGCTCAGCTGTTAAAAAGTCCGCCTGCAATGCAGGAGACCTGGGTTCAATCCCTCGGTTGGGAAGATCCCCTGGAGAAGGGAAAGGCTACCCACTCCAGTATTCTGGCCTGGAGAATTCCATGGACTCTATAGTCCGTGGGGTTGCAAAGACATGATGAACAACATTCACTTTAAGGATTAAACTGTGTTGAAATGCAAGTCACAATTTAATTACACCTTTATGTAAGTGTATTCTGGATCAATAGGTCTTAACCCTGATTGTACTTCAGAATCACCTGGGGACCTTAAAAAAAATGCCAATTCTAAGACTGATTAAATCAGAATGGGAGTGCGGGGTTGGAGAAGAGGCTTAGTCAATAGTATTATTATTATTTTTTAAAGTTCTCCAGGAGATTTCAATGCCTACTAACAATTGAGAACCACTCTTCTACATCTTCTTGTAAAAACAGTTTAAGAAGAGAGGAAAAAGAGAAAAGAAGCAATAAAGTACTACCAATGGAGGGAAAAAGCACAAAAAGGAAACACAGGAAACTGAGGATAAACTAGCATTGTTACAATTTTGTATTGGACAAGTTTTGACTAGGAAGTAACTTAAATAAATATTATTCTTTTAACTTAGGATATACTTCCATAAAATAAAAGTAGCAGACTCAAGATAACAATCTTGATAATAAGATATATACAAAGAAAACCTCTGGTAAGAGAACTCAAATTTATCTTGCAATTACTACTGACATTCTCCCCAGTGAAGACACAGATGCACACATTTTAGGTCAAAATGAACGTTAGGGGCCTCCTTCTCATATTTGTTGTTGCTTAGTTGTTATGTCCTGTCCTACTTCCTACTTTTTTGCAACCCCATGAACTGTAGCCCGCCAGGGTCCTCTGTCGATGGGATTTCCCAGGCAAGAATACTGGAGTGGGTTGCCATTTCCTTCTCCAGGGGATCTTCCCAGCCTAGGAATAGAACCCATGTCTCCTGCACTGGCAGGCAGATTCTTTACCAGTTAGCCACCAGGGAAGCCCAGTACTTTAAAACTAGTTCCTATAACTTCATTTCTATATTTTAAAACCTATTCTCTTACCTTTCTAATGGTCGCAACACATATTGTGGAAAGATTTAATGGGTCTATAGCTTCCAATTTCATTCCTTCCTTGAACCATTCCCCACTCTGGTCTACTTCTTTTACCTACAGAATTACATGAAAGCACATCTATTGTTACAGGTGTTATCAGTTTAATAATTAAAATAATACCAATTTGAAAAAGTTTATAAGATGAAAATACCAAGTACCTTCTCCTACCTACCTAATATTATAACTCAAACTTCCATTACGGAATAGAGAGAATTCAGGCAAATAGAATTTAAGAATAATTATAATCAATAGTTGTGACACATATGGATTACAAGGTCTTAATCCTTTTAGGTGAATATATGTAATTGTGATTTCTATAATATTAGGAAAAAACCCACAACCCTCTTTCAAACATAATTTACAAATGAGGGTTCTTATAAAAACTTCTTACCTTAGCAAATAAATGTGGTGGTGTATCAAAATGTCCATCCTGTTTCTTTGTAATATCTACAAGGAAAAGTTACATACTAATCTGTCAGCATTTGTGAGAAGACCAAAAACCACGTTTTTTTGAAGGTTTCAAACTCACAAGGTACGTATACTCTAAAACATGGCAAAAATACGTGCCTTCTACATTCCAGTGAATAATATTCTTTAAAAGTCTCTATCTCTTTAGAGTACATGTGCTATTAAGTACATTTAGCCAATTAGAATGCTGGGAATTCCCTAGTTAGGGATAAAAGTATGTTTTAAAGTGTTTAGTATTAAGTCTAACCACATTTAATTTTGGTATTTCTACTAACACTGAATGGAAAGGGAAAGGCTATCTTCTTTCAAACGGGCTGGATAAAAAAGTGTAAGAAAACAAATGTAGTTGTGACCGAAAGGGCTTTATTTTTAACTTGAGCATAAGTGGAAGGAATATAAAGGAACTGGTTAGGACATTTAATCTTCTGGCGTGAACCTTCCCTAATTAAGGTAGAATAAGCAGCCCAACACAACTGATTTTGATCTCTGCTATTCTGCGGAGAAAAATACCCACGGAGTACAATTTAGCCTCAACGTTATTTTCAACAGGAATTCTTGTGACAGGTGCTTACCAGATCTTTTGAATCGATGGCCTATGCTTCGAGACCAACCAATATGATGGATTAATGGGCTGTGCATATGGCACCAGAAGTCGTCTGTTCTATCTTCACTCTCTTCATACACTAGTCTTAATCTTCCTCCAATGACACTCTCCACCACTGCCACTCGTGTTCGACACAAATGCCTCTTGTCAACCACCTCTACTCTCATGCAAGGTTTGAAAGGATACTGCATGCTCTCTGAAACCTTGAAAGAAAAGCAGAACTTTTGAGAATTCATGACAAAGGTCTACAAATTAGTATTCTACTATAAAAATATCTAGTGCACTCAATAGTTAACATAGGTCATTTGACTCACTAATTGAAACAATTATTTAAAAAGCTTTGAAGTTACTCCATTTTTTAGAGTTCTCATTTGCCACTTGAGTCCTTTCTAAGATCTTGTCTTTACCTTTTGTGAGAAATCGGGAGGCAGAGTTTTGGCACCAGTAAGTCGTTTCACTAGAAAAGCTTTCCAGTTTGTATACTTATGCTGAATAGCTAAAAAAAAAGAAATAACCAGTTATACTTTAGCAAAGAAGATAACTGCTTCAAAAGCTATTTGCTTAAAAAAAAAAAAAAAAGTAACAAATTTCCCTGCAGTTAAAATTCTTAAGAAGAATAACAAAAATAGGGAAAACAAGTATGTCTTGCTAGCAAATAAGTTACCTGAAATAAAAAAATTATTTTAATTTTTATGTCACTTGTCACTGTAATGTTACTAATTGTGAAACTGCATTAAAGTTCAGATACTTAAAATACAGTAAGGGTAAAGAAGTTACTCACTTCTAGGAGGGACAAGAGGTTTTCCACTTGCAGCACACCAACCAACTGGATGGATATCAGAACCACATATACTGTACCAGAAGTCCAGACCAGAGTCATTTTCAAATCCTTCATATCTTAAGAGGGCATTATAACCTGAAACCAACAAAGCAGTCACCACATAATAAGAAAATCAAATGAAATAAAACAGAATACAGCTGCTGGTAGTGAGTATCAAATGTCAGTGAACATCTGCAACAGGTGCAGAGCTTGTGAACAGACAAGACGGCTGGGCCTCATACCCCAGAAATCATTTAGCAGATCTTGGGTGAGTCTTAGAAACTGTATTTCTAAGAAGTTCCTAGAGGTGCTTACACTAGTGCTATATGGATGAAACTTTGAGAACGATTTGAACAATGGAATTAGTTTAACTGTTTTCAGAGCACGGCCTATTTCTCTGAATATATTTCAATTTTACCCATAGTTTCTTAAATTCTAGAAAAGAGGAGTGAGAAAGTTCTACTAGGATGCATAGTTTTGGAAATAAAGAGTATTGTGGTAAGTTAATATAACCTTGTTAAGTCACAGAAATCCAGTTAAAGTACATTTCAGAGACACTGCTTTCTCCAAGTGATCAGGTGACCAAATTATTTCCAGATAATTTGCATGTGGCTACTTTAAGAGTTTAAATTTTTTTGTCTTGTTGATTTGGAAATAAGATTCAAAAACGCCAAGTAAAAAAGTTCAATGAACACAAATAAAGATATGTGAAATCACTTAAAATCTACATGTACTAAACAAACAGGGTCTTCCCAAGTGGTGCAGCGGTAAAGAACCTGCCTGCCAGCGCAGGAGATACAGGAGACTCGGGTTCGATCCTGGGTCAGGAAGATCCCCTGGAGTAGGAAATGGTAATCCTCTCCATTATTCTCTCTTGGAAAATTCCATGGACAGAGAAGCTTGGGTGGCTTGCAGTCCATGGGGTCACAAAGAGTTAGACAGGGCTGAGTGACTGAGCACGTATGCACTAAACAAATGGGAAGACTTATTTCCTGGAAAGAACAAATAGTGTATGATATATACTGTTTATAATTTAATAAACCTTATCTTTTTAATATTTAAATAGACAAACTTTTATTAAATACATACAATGTAAAGAAAATAAGAGTATCAAATATCATTTCCTCAAAGAAACCCTCTGATGTACGTACAGTCACCCATAACCAGCTCTGTCATCTCTTCAAGCTTGTCTTTGACAAAGTGTTTGTTTCTTTGCTTATTTAAAATATTTTTCTCTCAGTGAAATAAAAGTTATATGAGAAAGTATTTTCATTGTTTATTACTTTTAGTAAACCTTATCTTGATAACATTAAAAAGTTAAGGTCTTTAGTGGAATAAAAAATGCCCAATAAACTTGTATTTCAGGCTAGGAGCTAGGTTTAGTTAGCATTTTCATGTGTTAATACTTAGGTTTTGAAAATTTATAGCATTAAACTTTTAGTTTTAAAATTCAGTAATTCACAGAACAACTCATGACTTGCTGTTTCTAAGTTCTGGGTTCATGATCAACAACAGGCTCACTTCTAAAATGTCATAAAAGTGACTTAAAATGAGATACATGTTGCAATTAGATATAGCAGAAGTATGAAACCAGAGATGGAAAACAGAAATAATTCTTGAGTACTAAATGCATTGATCTTTAGAGCCATTTATATGCAAGTGATTTACACATCAAGCAAAAAATATATATTGCTGTTTTAAACAATGTACAGGGAATAATACAGGCATTTAGAGAATGTCTATATAGCTGGGGGCTTCCCTGGTGGTTCAGATGGTAAAGAATCTGACTGCAATGCAAGATTTGATCCCTGGGTCAGTAAGATCCCCAGGAGAAGGGAATGGCTACCCACTCCACTATTCTTGCCTGGAGAATTCCACAGACAGAGGAGCCTGGCAGACTACAGTCCACGGAATTCCAGAGAGTCAGACAGGACTGAGCGACTAACACTTTCACTTTTTTACTTACATAAGCTGGGGAAATGTTTCATGGAAAAGGTAGGAACTGTACTGGGTTAAATAAGGTGAGTGAGAGTGAGTAAAGGAATGAAGGTGACATAGAATATGCTGTATGAGAGAGAAGGAAAACTAATCTCAGCAGAACAGATCATTTATGTCGGGGAACAATAAAAAAATCTGTTCAGTGGTGTACAGTGAAACTTAACAATAGCTGTAAATGGTGACCATCCTGATCCTTTAAGGACAAAGAAGCCACTAAAGACAGAAAAATGGAATTGAGGTCATTTTTAGGTAAATTAAGTCTATCAGCAGTACACAGGGTGGAACAGGCAGGGCATTTTTGGGAAGATGGCTGGAGATAAGACTAGAAAGAGTAGGATGAGTAAGATACCTCTTCCAGTAATCTCAGGATACCTTTTATTATCTAAGCGGCTGCTCCTCCTCTGAAGTATCACAGTATCCTACTATACCACTTACTAAGCACCTTGTCATAAAATGTATTCAATATTTAGCAGATGTAAACTCACCAAAAAAAGAAATCTTTTAAGTTTGCACATCACCTGCCCACAGGGTCTAACATAGTAGATACCTAACACATTTACTTCACAGACAACAATGTAAAAAGGGCTGGGATACATGGAAGAGGTGGGACTGAAGAAAATGTAGTACCCAAAATAGATGAAATTTTCATCATTAATTTACTTCTGATATTATGGACCATATAACTTTTTTTAGTACTTTTTGTTACTTTCCGAAATATTTCCCTGTATCAGAGGTTGAGGAAACTATAGGGCCCACAGATTTGGCCTACTGTCATCCAGGAGAGTTTTTACATTTTTAAATGGTTGAAAAAAAATTAGAGCTAAAGTAATATTTTATGATATGTAACAATTATAGGAAACTCAAATTTTAGTGCCCATAAACAAAGTTTTATTAGAACACAGCCATGCCTATTCATTTATGTGTTGCTTTGGCTGCTCCTATGCTATGATAGTAGAGTTAAATGGTTGTGACAGAGATTGCTTTGCTCACAAAGCTGAAAATATTTACTGTTGTTTTTTTTAATAGAAAAAAGTTTGCTAACCTTTGCCCTATATCATACTTATTTGGCAATACTTGAAAATTTACAAATATGCTTTCTTACAAATTACAAATACAAGTGATTTTTAAAAGTGAATTATGCATGTTTTTCACCTGCTAATTTTACTATTCCAGCGATCCAGAAGACTTTGGTAGGTAGGCTGCAGTCTGTATTGGGAACTTCTACTCTCACATTTTCTGAGATATCACCCCAGCAGGTCCCCATAGGTGCCTGTCATATAAAAATTATTAAATTATCATCTTATTAAATAAAGTCCAAAATACATGGTTCAAAATTAAGCACTATTATTCAATCATGGTAACATTAAACTAAAAATACCATTTAATTCATTCTTTTTTTCTAGAAACATAATTGTTATCCCTTGCATCACAGAATTCTATTTAGAAAAAGCCAGTGTCAGGGACAAGCTCAAGATGAAGAGAATTCACATATACTAGAACTGATCCATATCCAGTTCAAAATTCAATAGTGCTCAAATATAAGACTTGAGAGCAATTTTTGCCAAATTACACACTTGATATTAGGTTTCACAGGAAAAAGCTGACTTAACAATTCATTATTTTATCATGAACTGAATGAATGTACTTTACCTTAACCTCTAATTTTAAAAGATCTGGCTAAAGAGTAGAAAGAAAGAATTCCAATCAGCCATGTGGTTTCCAATAACACAGAGAAACAAAACTTAGTTATCTGTATTTTCAACTTCAGTTAAGTTCGCAGAACAGAAATATAGTCTGTTACAACAGACTTGTGGCAAAAGCACCAGATAAAGTTGTTAATATGATGAAGTTAAAGAGATTTTGGAGAATCGTACATGGTAAATTGTTAAATGATTTATTATTTCAAAATTTCTCACGCAGGAATTACAATAAACAAAGAAAACTTTCAATGTTAGATCTGGTAGTAATCAGCCTCCACACAAATGGTTAAGATGGGGACTTAGAAAACTAATTAAATGAATATCATGAAGGGATTTGCCAACATTTAGTGTGTTTCCAAATTACAATTTCCATTACATTTTAATCCTTAAATTTGAGGCAGTTTACCATTATTTGGAATTTAGCTAATTAATTTGGCTAATTAAAACCAAAATGAATTTAGGAATTTAAATGCTGATAATACCAAACAGTCTCTGTGGCCCTTGATAATCAGCTCCTCATTAAATACAATTCAGAACCCTGATCACAAGAAGTATTAGGTAAGGATGTAAAAGACTTGATAACACGAACAAATCAGGAAAAGACAAAATAGCTTCGAAGCTAAAAGATGATTAAACACAAAGATATCCAAGAGTCACGCGAACTAGTCCATCTGAACACTGGACAAATGTCTTCCATGCAAGGCTGCTCATCTTGGGTAGTCGCTAACCCAAAAGGGGGTTAGCTTAAAACAGTACTCAACCCGTATGCTCTCAATAGCTTAAGGAATTTCTGAAGGACAGGAAGAAAATGTCAAATAATACTGAACTAGGATAAGTCTAGAAACCAAACACAGAATCAACTTATGGCTATTTCTTTAAGTAGCAAGCAAAGAATATACTTCAATCACTTGGATACAGTGGCCTATCTCAAGTATTTCTAATTCTGGAAGGATACACATAACTATCTTCCTGAGCTGTACAAAAAATAATACATCCATTATGACTACCTCTTTCTGCTATTTTTAAATGGAAAGAATGGACTCTTCAGGTTCTGCTATCTCCCCCTATATCATTCTAGACTGTAGGGCCATCCCTATTGCCAGCAGATATGATCAGAAAAGGAGAGGCTGGAAGGAAGATAGGTAACAGATTAAGCTACCATATATTAACACAAAGACCATGTATTAATTTCTGTGAGGATAAACCAATTTCAGCGGACAGATGTAGTGGACGTATGCATTAAATTAAGGTAGGATATCCATTCCTCTTTGTTTGGCTGCCAAGTCTTATGAAATGGGCTTTATTTTTCATTAAGAAGGAAGACGCGTGGTTATGCTGACAAGCTATGTGTAAAGATGAGCACACTGCTAAAAGAATTTGGTATATAGGACTCCCTTTTGAGTTAGGTGTGACAATGACTTTTTTTTTTTAAGTCTTTTAACAGTTGTTTGGAGAAAATAACTTTTAGTCACATTTTATTAAAAAAACAAGTATCAATATGCTTGCTCACTTAGAAAATAAAGTTAACGCTCACTTTGGTTGGGGGATGTTATGTTTTCGTCCCTACAGTCTGGATTGGTATAGGAGAAAGTAGCAGAAAGTGACATTTGTTCTTGCCTGTAAGGTTGTGGTTCTGCTAGGCCCTCTTAAACCAATCCATATGGTTCACTCTAAGAAAAAAAATGAACAAAAACAATAACAAAAAAGAGCACAATCGTCACTGCATAGTATGTGCTCAATGTGTTGAAATAATAAAGGAATTTTAAAGATACAGCTGCCCTTTTGTTTAAAATGGATATTCTTAAGTGTGGAAGACTAAATGACCCAGGGCTCGAGAGCCATCTTCAGCCAAGTCATCTGTCTTCTCTTGCTGGCAGGAGGGATACCTCTGAAAGTCTGGATTGGCATAGCATGGACTAGCAGAACCATCATTTACAGGTAACAACAAATTTACCTTCCAGACTCAGGACGAGAGGTCCACCTCAGGTTCCTCCCAAACCAGGAAGATCTGCTTCATCACTTCCTGCTCCAGGGCCACTCGTGAGGGCTATCTGGGAGCGACTCTCCTTCCCTGCAAGGTAAGCTGTCATCAGGTCCTGCAGGTCATGGCCAAATCCAAATGCTGAGGGCTCCCCAACACAAATGTATGATAACCTCCACCTGACTGTCCATAAGAAAGTAACTGGATGGGATTCTTACTTTTTCTGTACATTAAGAACATTTCCAGATAGTCCAATAGCCCAGATGGCTAGTATTTAGACTCTCAGAAGACTGACACATTACACACATGATGCTTTGCGGGAGAAATACAGATTTCCCTCCACAGAGCTGAAAACCTGTAACTTTTGATAATCACATTCTTCAGTAGTAATAGAATTCAAGCGGGCAGAAGTTAGCCCTGAAGTTGTACACTGGTAACTATTATTGATCCTACTAACGATATTCCAAATATACAAAAAGCCACCATTAAAATACTTTGACTAATAGGCATATGGTGACTAAAGTACAACTAGGAGAGAAAGATAAACTATTATATGGGCAAAAGGGGAAAAAGCATTATAGGAAATTGACTAGAAAAGAATTCGAAGTCCTAAATGTCATTTGCTGGAATTGACAGAAAGTAGGAACAGAAAAATAAACCAGTTCCCTCTTTCTCCAGAAAGTCCACTCACCTTTTGATTTGATAACAGGACCTACTTTTGGGGTTGGGTCATAGCGGGAGGGCTTTCCAAGTGGTGCTAGTCGTAAAGAATCGACCTGCCAATGCAGGAGACCTAGGAGACGGGGGTTCGATCCCTGAGTGGGGATGATCCCCTGGAGAAGGGCATGGCAACCCACTCCAATATTCTTGCCTGGAGAATCCCATGGACAGAGGAGCCTGGAGGGCTACCGTGCATAGGGTCACAAAGAGTTGGATACAACTGAGGTGACTTAGCACGCACGCACAATAGCAGGGGGATGGGAGTACAAGGAAAGTAAAAAGAGAAAATGGGATGCTTGGGGTGAAAATCAGATTAAGAATGAGGGAATGCTGGACTTCCCTCATGGTCCAATGGTTAAGAATCCACCTGCCAATGCAGAGGACGTGGGTTCAAACCTTGGTCTGGAAACCCTAGCCGTGGGGTAACTAAGCAGGCATGTGCCATGACTACTGAAGCTAGTGCGCTCTTGAGCTTAGCTGCTCTTCAACAAGAGAAGTCACTGTAACGAGAAGCCTGCACACTGCGACTGGAGAAGGCCCTGCTAGCAGCGACTAGAGAAGGCCTGCGTACAGCAACGAAGAGCCAGCACAGCCAAAAATAAACAAGTAAATAAATAAAGCCCCAAAAAAATATGATGGAATGCTAGTGTACGTAAAAAGAGAAAGGAAGCAGTGGTTACTAATTTGAAAAGCATAAAGTAGTCCATAATTTTTAAAAAATATTAAATGAAAATAACCTAGATTACTTAGGCCTTCCCTGAAACAGATTATTTTTATTATATTTTATTATATATATATCAGAAGCCACTGCTTTCCTGCAGAGAATTTATTTTGTGGCAACACAATAGCTAAATTAGAGTACTAACAAGTACCAGAAACTGAAAACTTCTTCCATTAGAAAGAAACTCTGCAATCTAGGATGACATACTGATAACTCTACCTTCAGTTACAAAGGATGTGAAGTCATATTTATTTTCAATGGAGTTATGTATGCATGGTTAAAGCTAGGGGAAAAAAACAAAGAATAGTTTTATTTGAAAGAGACTATTTTACTAATAAACATAGACCCAAGTTTTACTAATAAACCATTGTTACCACACATACACAAACAAAAAGCCTTTTTTCTCCTTAATGTATATATTCAAAAAATATTTTTAATGCCAGTTGCAAAGATATATTAATAACCTTATCCCTTTCAAAATAGCTGGACCAATACAGAGGATTAGAAAACATCATGTAAGCAATACAAACTGTTTGTGGAGGTAAAGGACCTTTGTAAAAATTACGTAACTATAACTATTTCCAAGGGAGAAAAAAAGTAGAATGATTACATTTCTGCTTTTAGCAAGGACAGTATCAATAAACTGACATCAGAATACATAGTTCAGGTACCAAACAAAAAAATTTGAAGTCTGTAAATTCGTAATTAAAGGCATATGATTTTAGCTTTTTAAGATTCATATACACTTGATATTGAAACATTTTGGCCTGGGCTGTAATGCTTCAGTTCAGTTGCGCAGTCATGCCCGACTCTTTGTGACTGGATATCAGGCTTCCCTGTCTATCACCAACTCCCAGAGCTTACTCAAGTCCATTGAGTTGGTGATGCCATCCAACCATCTCATCCTCTGACGTTCCCTTCTCCTGCCTTCAATCTTTTCCAGCATCAGGGTCTTTTCCAATTAGTCAGCTCTTCACATCAGGTGGCCGAAGTATTGGAGCTTTAGTATCAGTCCCTCCAATGAACATTCAGGACTGATTTCCTTGAGGGTTGACCAGTTTGATCTACTTGCCGTCCAAAGGACTCTCTCGAGTTTTCTCCAACACCACAGTTCAAAAGCATCAATTTTTCGGTGCTCAGCTTTCTTTATCGTCCAACTCTCACATCCATACATGACCACTGGAAAAACCATAGCTTTTGTTGGGAAAGTGATGTCTTTGCTTTTTGATATGCTGTCTTGGTTGGTCATAGCTTTTCTTTCAAGGAACAAGCATCTTTTAATTTCATGGCTGCAGTCACCATCTGCAGTGACTTTGGAGCCCCCCCAAATTAAGTCTGTCACTGTTTCCATTGTTTCCCCATCTATTTGCCATGAAGTGATGGGACTAGATGCCATGATCTTAGTTTTCTGAATGTTGAGTTTTAAGTCAGCTTTTTCACTCTCCTTCACTTTCATCAAGAGGCTCTTTAGTTCCTCTTCACTTTCTATCATAAGGGTGGTGTCATCTGCATATCTGCTGCTGCTGCTGCTGCTAGGTCGCTTCAGTCATGTCTGACTCTGTGTGACCCCATAGACGGCAGCCCACCAGGCTCCCCCGTCCCTGGGATTCTCCAGGCAAGAACAATGGAGTGGGTTGCCATTTCCTTCTCCAATGCATGAAAATGAAAAGTGAAAGTGAAGTCCCTCAGTCGTGTCTGACTCTTAGTGACCCATGGACTGCAGCCCACCAGGCCCTCCGTCCATGGGATTTTCCAAGCAACAGTACTGGAGTGGGGTGCCATTGCCTTCTCCCTGCATATCTGAGGTTATTGATATTTCTCCCTGCAATCTTGACAGAAATATTCTACTTGGTTTTTTTTTTTATTTTGGCCATGCTGCATGGCTTGTGCAATCTTAGTGCTCCTACCAAGGACTGAATCTGGGCTATGGTAGTGAAAGCCTGGAATTCTAATCACTAGGTACCAGGGAACTCTCTATACTTGATATTGTAAGGAAATAATGGGGAATAGAGTGTATCTATTTAAAAGACTACAATATTAGAAAAATTAAGAATGCTTTAAGGCTAAATATTCTGCATACATATAGAACAACTCTCTTGGGTTCAAACATAAATGCCAATAGGAGAAAATAGTCTGTGCATTTCACTAACATAGGGTACCTAACTGGAATGTAGTACTGCAGAAGTACTTTGAAGATTTTTCCACAGTTAGTAAAGATAAGGCTACTGCTTTTAGAAGCTGTGAAATAAAAAAATAGATTAGTTTCTGGCCCTGTTCCTGGTATAGTTTTCACAGCCTTCATAATTTCCTAAGTGATAAGAGCACTAGATATATCTTTTGTTCTAATATTTGATCTTTGACCTTGATTCCAGACACAGAGCTCCTAAATCCTTTGCAATTTCTTGGATGACAGCAGTGTTTTTTGTTCTAATGAGGCATCTCTTTGTGGGCCCCTAGATAGCTTCAGGATGGGAGCTGGTCACCATACAGATCAAACTCTGATTAAAAGCTTCTTGGAATTTTCAGCCCCATCATCCATCTTGCAGGAAAGGGAAAGGAGTTATAGACTGAGTTAATGATCCAGTATGCCTAAGTGATGAAGCCTCCGTAAAAATCCCAAAACACAGAATTGGGCTGGCGGGTGCGTAAAGGCGCTAGAAGGGTGGTGCACTTGAGAGAGTACAGAAACTGTGCTCCTTCCCATATATCCTGTGCTACACCTCTTCATATGGTTGTTCATCTCTTTTATTATGTCCGTAATGATAAGATAGTAAACCATTTCTCTGGATTCTGTGAGCCATTCTAGCAAATTATCAAACCCAAAGAAGGGGTCATGGGAACCCTGATTTATAGCTAATCTGTCAAAAGCAGAGATGACAATGTGGGACTTGCAGCTGGTGTCTGGAGTGGCAGCAGTCTTGTGGGACTGAGACTGTAAGTGTGGCATCTGATGATGATTCCAGATAGACAGTGGCAGAATTAAACTAAATTGTATGATACTCAGCTGGTGTCAGAGAAATACTTGATGGGCAGAAAACCCACTCATCTGGTATCAGAAGTACGGTATTGGTAGTTGTGTTAAGGTGAAACACAGAAGGGTTTTTCCTATAGGGGCTTAATTCAAAACCATTAAAACAAAACAAAACAAAAACAAGGGCTTCTCTGGTGGCTCAGTAGTTAATAATCTGCCTGCTAATGCAAGAGACCGGGGTTCAATCCCTGGTCTGGGAAGATCCCACATGCCGTGGAGCAACTAAGCCTATGCACTACAACTACTAGAGCCCGTTCCAAAGCCCAGGAGCCACAACTACTGAGTCCATTCACCCCCATTATTGAAGCCCATGTGTCCTCGAGCCCATGCTCTGCAACAGGAGAAGCCACGACTGAGACGCCTGTGCACTGAAACTCGAGTTTCTCTCCGCGACTAGAGAAAAGCCTGCACAGCAACGAAGACCCAGCTCGGCCATAAATAAATAGAATTAAAAAGAAAATAAAAACTGCAGGTTAAAGCCCAAAGTTGAAAATTTCAATCCAGCTACTGAAAAAGATAGCAAGAGCTTCTTCATTTATAATAAGAGATGGAGTAGATGAACTAGATGATTTTTAAGATAACTTACAGCTTTGTGACCCTATGATTTAGGAATAATTAAAAATGATATTACCTAACACTGGAAACCAACACAATACTGTATAAACAACTATACTCCAATACAATTTTTTAAAAAAATGATATTACCAAATTCAGTGGTTTCCAACCACAGACACTGCCAAAGAAGGGAAAGCCAAGAGTCAGGTGCCAAGGCTCCAGTCAATTCATTCTACTCTTTCCAGACCAATTGGTATGAATTTCCTTTATTCTAGCTATGTTTACTAGAAAAAAGAGGAATTGTAATGCTTAAAAAACAAAGAAGTCTGAAAACTATCACCTAGATAAAATGAAAGTTGCATCAGATATACAGCAACAATATGCAGATTTCTAAGCAGATATATTTAATGACAACTTGACTCCATTTACACTGATAATTATAAAGAATGTCAAAAGTAACTGAGTGATTGACTATATAAACCATTACGCATAATTACTGCAATATTCAGAGACAGTATTGTCCTATGACATATTTTGCAGAAACTTTCCAGAAATTTAAAGACAGACCATGGTAAAGAGGAATTCCACTGAAATTCTATGCTTTTAGAACTAATCATAATCACTTTTAAGTATTGGAATATATATTTACCTGTGGTTCTTACTGCATAAGAGGCTGAGTTATGTTAAAGAAGCAGGCAGGCAAAGTTGTGACACCACCCTACACTCAAGTCCTGGTTCAGCCAGAACAGTTCTGTTTCCATGGTTTTAGACGTTTTTTTTTTTTTTTTTTGCAGTGCTGCCTGGCTTGCAGGATTTTAGTTTCCCAACCAGGAATGGAGCCTAGGACCCATCAGTTAAAGCACA
This sequence comes from Bos indicus x Bos taurus, assembly GCF_003369695.1. Classification (NCBI taxonomy): domain Eukaryota; kingdom Metazoa; phylum Chordata; class Mammalia; order Artiodactyla; family Bovidae; genus Bos; species Bos indicus x Bos taurus. Next base: position 36,623,714 of record NC_040094.1, on the reverse strand, counting down.
GAATCCTAATCTCTGGAGTGCCAGGGAATTCTTACAGATTTAATGTTTTTAAAAATTATGCTTGAAAAAAGAATCCTCTCAGAGTAGGGAAAGGCTCTTAATGTGTGCTCAAGTTGGAGACAATGCAGGTCTAGAGTGTGGAGGAAGGGGCCTTGCTGATGAACAAGTGTTGGAGCAGGCATCAAGTGTTAGAAGACTGGAAAACTGACGAGTCAAGGCAGGACCCTGTGCTTGCGGCTCCTCCTAGCAATAATAAAACTAAAAGCTAGTAATTTCCCTTGGAGACCACAAAAACTGTTTATGGGGGAGAACCATGAAGAGTCAACTCTAAAGGACACAATCTACTACAACAGGAAGTCTTACCTTCTAAATCAAATGACTTCAAATAAAAATGCTGGTTAAGGCAACAAAGCAAACTCATTTTGCACTAAAATACACTAAGACATTAAAAATAGAAAATGTTTCCTAGTTAATAAGGAAAAGACAGTGAAGGAAGATGAGTGGAGCAGGAAGGCACTGGGTGACAGATACTTTGATTGTAAATGAGAAAAAAGAGATTCCATAGTATCCTTATTAACCATATAGCTAAAGCTAGCTGCTCTATTCTTTTTTCAATTGTAGAAAACAAATTTCAATTTATTTTTTGTAAAACAAAAAAACAATTTCATTATAATAGAGATTTTCTTGCAAAGAAGTTTAACACAGTATTACTATTCAAAGATACTGTCATGAAATAAAATATTATATCTTGGGACTTTGAAATACTATTTTTAAAATATTCTGACTATTTATATAAAATAGCTGGACATGGGTTACGATAGTAAACCTAGAAAACCAAAATACTAAATAATAAAGATGGAAAAAGAGATAAAGGCCACTCAGAAGGAAACAACAAACAAACGTTCCAGAAGGCTGCAATGGAAGAGTTATTATAAATGAGGACTTAATCTAATTCTGATATTCTTTGTACCAGAAAAGAACTCTCTCAAGAGAGGAGAGTTAAATTTGTTTCGTAATTCTCATGAAAGCTACTGGGGCCATATATTTAACATCTCTCACAAGTATGACATTACTACCAACATTTCAATAAAATATATCAGCTACAGTATATTGAAGCTATATCGAGTCCACTGAGGCTGGTTCAGATAGCAGGCCACTGATTAAGGGCTTAACACCTGTACTTTCCAGAAAGAAAAGTTAGCAAACGACTGAATTTGGCTTTAATTTTTATTTCTACCACTGAATTAATATGCTTGGCCTTGATCAAGATCCTTTATTGGCCACAAATGAATTAAAATTTATTTTGATTTCCACAGCAAGAACTCAAGCTCAGTTTTGTTCACATGCTATTATTTAACAGGAAAGCCCTAAGTTAACAATATGTTAAGTGTACACAAAACTTTACTCATTAACTTTCTAAATTCTTTTCTTCTTATACACAGTCAGTAGCAGATAGAACCGTTAAATATAAATTAAAACTTACAGGTTAAAAAAGTATCGAAGAGAATTAAGCACAAATAATTGAATCAAAAGGAAAGAATTTATCATTGGTACATTTTAAACATAACTCTTAATTACTTCAAACGTCTGTGACAATCTACTTGTTAAAAAGAACATCTTGCAAAAAATAAATTCAGTCCACAATACTATATTGCTAATAGTTCCTTCTTTGTTTTTGTGATTTTATATTTGTGACCAAACAAAACTAGATCTTTCCTCTTCTCAATTATTAGATCAAATCACAAAAATTTAGGTAACATACAATGGATGGTTTCTGTGAGGTTGAACCATATGATTTTGCTAATATCCAACTATTTTTGATACACAAAACAAGTAATTTTATATGGTTCAACTTAATATGAAAATTGGATGAGACTCATGCCTTCCCCATTTAAAATAATTTTAACTTGCAATGTCTTTAAAGGAAACCTTTATTTATAAAACTTAAGGTTATGTAACTATTAGTAAGTACAATAATTAATAAAAAAGAAACATTTCCATTATGACGTATAAAATAAAGACCTTCTAAGGATAAGATGTTTAAAAAATGCTACTGTGCCTTCAGATTTAAACGATGACTAAGCATTTCAATACAAACAGAAAATTCCATACTCACATGTTTAAAGCAGGTAACTGGAGCTGCTATAAAGCTATTGCTATTGATGTAGTTACCCCAGTTGAAACCTTCTGTGGAGACTGCTGCTGAAATAAAATAAGTTTAGATATATTGGAGTTCTCAGATCGTTTATTTGTAAGAAGGTTATTACTTTATACTGTGAAGTGACACAAATGTATCACCTCTAAATTTTTTCCTATAAAGACAAAACTTCTGTAAATAAACATGAACTTCAGCATGTATCGTATTTGCAAACAAATAGTTTAACTTTTCTACACACAAGGTATGCTCCTTGGGAAGTGAGGCAAGAGCTCTCCAATCATAAGAAACAAAGAACACTGAAAGAAGACACGTTCAGGATAACAAACACTGTTCTGACTGCTCCTGTATTTTATTCCCATGAAGCTCTAACTGCACACTTCACTGAAATTTCTATCCAGTATTTACCACCTAATACTTTCACTATGGCTCCTTATTGTCTTACTCCCTACTTACTGCCTTGCTTTCACATTCCTGTTAAGAATCTTTCTGTTAGAAAAGACCCTTTCCTCAATCTCCTTCTCTTGTTACTCTCTTCTCCCCAATCCCTTTGAAGCCTAATAAATGTCATATTTCTTTGCCTTATCACCACAACGTTTCCCACTGTTCACAGCTAGAGAATCAATGCATAAAAAATAAATAATAAACCAAATAAGAGTATTATTAAGGAGACTGTCACAAGCACCATAACTTGTGAACACTAGACTTTTCTAGGATAATTTACTGAAATCAAGGAAGCCTAGTGTCATATGTACAAATAGGGAACAGAAATAGCTTAGTTAACAGAATCTAAAATTAAAATGTTATTAATTAAAACTAGATGAATTAGTACCAAGTATTTTACCTCTATTGCATTCACCCATATTACCTGATTTAGTCTTTGCTTGATTTTGTAAGGTAGCTTGATACTGAGCATATGCAGCTAGTTTAGCAACTAAAGGTTGTTTCTGAAGAACTTTTGCTTTCTTTGTTGGAGGCTTACCCTAAAACAAGAAGAGTTAAGTAAATAGGATTCTTTATCATTCCCCACCCCCAAATCTGAAAACTAACTTAATTGCATACTACTCATTTTAAGGAAACATTGAGGGTTTAGAAAATTATTAAAGCAGAGGAAACATACAAGAAAATTCACATGAGAAATGTTTTCTGGAGTTCTGCTACAATGTAGATATCTAATATGGGTAGCGCAGCTGGCACAGACTTAAATAGCAATATGCAAATTAATATATTAATAAAAAATTATATCCCATAAAATGTTAAAATATAGGCTGTGGTGAATAACTGATTCCATCTTGTACTAGATAAATCCAGTGGTTATTCACTCATGCAGGTTGCTAAGCACTGCTATTTATATAAGAAAAAAATAATTCAATGTTTAAACAGCAAGTGACTGAGGTTTATACCTTTAGCGCTAATGCAAAAGATCAATGACAAAATGATCATGGGCCAAATTCACAGTGTGACAAACTGCCATCCATTTGGGTACAGACCATTGCTCAGGATCTTTAGGGGCTGTCTATCTGAAATACAGAAATACATCTAAGTGATGTATTTCCTTAACTTGGGGAACTTAAATAATCCTTTCAGTGTTATGTGCTACCTTATTACAATAAGATGAAGAAGAAAACAACAAATGTGATCAAATAAAATATATTACAAAAATCAGCTATGTGATGCTTTTATAAAGTTGTTTATATGCTACAATAGCAATAAGTGGTCATTTTGTAGGCATTCCAGTCATTTTGTAGGTGTTGATGTACATTTACAGAAAGACGATTTTCTTTTAGTATTATGATTGTTTCCAAAAAGGTTAGTTGGATTAACCAAATACCCTTGGTCAAGGTATCAAATGGGTTGCAATCAAAAGTACAAACCAAAGATAATGGAAAAATAAAACCAGAGGGTAAATCATTCCCTGCCAACACTGAAAGTTTCTACCTTGATACTAATTACGAAACTTTCAAAGAAAACCAGGGGGGAAAATGGCTTAAATTTTTATATATATATATATAGAGAGAGACATGCCTATATCTATATCTATATAGATATACATATAAAGATATTTATTACATTTATACTTATTTAGAAAAAAAGACAAACAATTCATAGTTTACTTTGAATAGTATGCCTTCTCTATTTATAACAGCTGCTCAAATTTTATAGAATGGACAAACTCTAGGGCTCACATATTTCTTAAAAATGTGGGGTATAAAATACTAACAGGCTGGTTAGGTAAAGGTGGAGTGTAGTGAAACACAATCAAATGACAGACAAACAGTGAAAGTCATAGAAATAACAGATAAAAGAACAAGAAGGTTTCTGTACCGTTACCTGAAGTCTGGCCAAAATGCTTGCCTTCTTGGAGTTTGACGAGTAACTTCTTGAACATGAAACACTGCAGAAACGCTTTGTTTTAGAGTAAAAAGCATCTCGCACACCAACCATTCCACACATTTCACAGGTAGCTAATTAACAAATAAAAACACTGGTGTTATGATCATAAAACTGATTTTCGTCTAACAGTTTAATAATTCCTCCAATTATCTAAAGGTTTTAATTTTTAAAACATTCCTTCAGGCAGATAGAAAATTTCTTCTGTTACATGTGATAGAAAAATCTAAATAAAAGGTAGGGGAAAGACTAGAATGATGCCATGGCTATAGGCTCCAGAAGGACTGACAATAAAGTCTGAAAAGGCTTTAAAAAGGATCAAAATACACAAACCTAAGTTAGATTCAACTAACATTTCCTTAGTGCTCACCTTGTGCCAGACATTATAAGCTCTAATGTTTGAAAGGATTATAAACAAAAGATGAAAAGTAGTTGCAGTACAACTGAAGATTCATACAAAGTGCAGCACAGGTCTTTAAAATATTGTGAAGACTGAAACATAAGGGTAACAAAAAGTGAATCTCAAAAGACATACAAATTGTGGGACTGCTGAATTATAAAGTAGTTCTATTTTCAAATTTTTGAGGAATCACCATAGGGTTTTCAATAATGGCTGTACCAGTTTATATTACCACCAAGAGTGTATAAGTTCTCTTTTCTCCACATCCTCCTCAACATTTGTTATCTCTTGTCTTTTTGACACCAGCCATCCCAACAGGCATGAGGTGATATCTCAGTGTGGCTTTCATCTTCGTTTCCCTGATGATTAGTGACGTTGAGCACCTTTTCATGTATTTATTGGCCATTTGCAGGTCTTCTTTGGGAAAAAATATCTATTCAGGTGCTTTGTCCATTTTTAAATTGTATTATTTGCTTTTTCTGCACTGTTGAGTTGTACAAGTTCTTCATGTATTTTGAATATTAACCCCTTATCAGATATAGAGTTTACAAATATTTTCTCCCATCCTGTAGGCTGTCTTTTCAATATATTGTTTCCTTTGTTGAGTAGAACCTTTTTTAATTTGTTGTAATCTCACTGTGTATTTTAGCTTTTATTAGCTGTGCTTCTAGTGTCTTACCTAATAAATCAATGCCAAGAGTAAAGTCAAGGAGCTTTTTCCCTATGTTTTCTTCTAGAGGTTTTATTGTTTCACGTCTTACATTTAAGTTTTTACTCCATTTCAAGTTAATTTTTCTGAGTGGTGTAAGACAGATCCAGCTTTTCTTTTGCATGTGGATATCTAATTTTCCAACATAATTTACTAAAAAAAACTACGCTTTCCCTATCAAGTGTTCTTGGTGCCCTTATCATAAATTAGTTGACTGCAACTCAGTATATCAGAAAGGTATCTGCCCTCCCACATTCACTGTAGCATTGTTAACAATAACCAAGTTAGAGAAACATATTAGATGCCTTCTGATGAATGAGAGGATAAAAAAACAAGTTATACATATATGTATATGTAAATGCATATGTATATGTAAAGTAGATATTATTCATTATAATACAGTATTATTCAGCCATATAAAGAAGGAAATCTTGTCATTTCTGACAACAAGGACAAAACTGGAGGGGATTATGCCAAGTGAAATAAGCCAAAATGAGAAAGACAGTGTATAGCATTACATACATGGAATTAAAAAAAAAAATAAAAAGCCTATTTCATAGGATGGTGGTTGCCAAGGGTTGAGAAGAGGGAGAAATGGTGAGATGAAGGCCAAAGGGCACAGATTTTCAGTTATAAAAAGAACAAGTTGTGACGATCTGATATATAGCATGGTCACTATAGTTACTGCTACTACTTATTATACACTTGAAACTTGCTGAGTAGACCTTGTGCTCACATGACACACACACACACACACACACACACACACACAGAATTAACTTTTGGGGACTTCCCTGGTGGTCCAGTGGTTAAGACTCCTCGTTCGCAATGCAGGGAGCCTGGGTTTGATCCCTGGTCAGGGAATTAAGAGTCCGCATGCCACAACTAAGACCCAGCACAGTTGAATAAATAAAAAGTTAACTTTGTGAGGTGATGGATGTGTTAATTATCTTGATCTTTGTAATCATTCCACTAGGTACATGTAATATTAAATCACATTTATGAACATTTATACATTTAAACATATACAACTGTATTTGTCAATTATTCCTCAATAAAGTTGGGGGAAAAAAGATAACACAGCAAACAACTACTTCAATGGGTTTAAATCTCCACCTCAACAGTTACAACTGGAGGGACTTACAGTTTCACCAGTACTTAGAAATTCTGAGAAATCATGGAAAAATGTAAGGTACCAGAGAATGAGAGATAAAGGGGATCTAAGGGGGAAAAATCATTCATCTCGCCTGAATGACTTTCTGTTGTAAAAATTCTAGAACAGATTAAAAGGTTTGCGGATCACATAGGTTAAAAAAAAAATGCAATCCCAAGGGGATAGTACGACTTTGCCAAGAACTGAACATGTCAAACTAGAACTCCCATGACTAGAATGTAAGCTCCACCAGGGACTTTATTCTATATTATTCCTATCTGTATCTTTAAAACAGAATCCGGCACATATAAAGCTCCCTCTTGTGATAGATTGCCACATTGGTATGTTATAACTAAATCATGGCAAGATGTATATTAATAGGAGTTAACACATTTGACAAAATCTCTCATGTAGCTCTGTCAATTAAGGATTAAGAAATTCAAGCTAAAGTAGAAAAGATCTAGGTAGCTATTAACTGGTTGGATGACCACACCTACTGGGTCTTGATAAATGAAGTTAAGTTCTTTGATATGATATGAATGACTGTGTACCAGGCCCTTTGATGCTTAACTTTTAATCAAAATATTAGAATATGATCTATAAGGCATAATCGTCAAATCGGAAAATGACAATCAGAAGATACTGCATTCAACATTAGATGACTGAATTAGAAATATGCCTAAATGGAAACACAGTGTCCTGAAGAAGAGATAAACGTTGAACAACCTCTGCTCTAATCACACAGGGTGACCAACTATTTGCCGGAGGTCTTTTCCAGGATAACCCTAAAACCAGGAGGGTCTCAGGCCAGTCAGGACAAGTTGCCACCCTGCAACCACACAATCTGAAGTATCTCCAGAAGAAAGTGAGTGGGATACTGATGAATTAAAACACTGTGATGCTGTGAGAAATGCTTGAAGCAACTAGGTTTACTTGGTATGCCCAAGAGAAACACTAAAAATAAATGTTTTTGTGTGAAGGAAAAAAGGACAAAAGTCAGAGTAAGGATAATTTTGGTTCAATATAAAGAATATTCTGGTAATTAGAGATACATTATCACTGAAGTGTTAAAACAGAAAACTTATAAGGAATTGTTAGAGAAGGGAGACTTACCTTGAAAGTGTCTCTCAATTCTGGAAGTCTATTATCTTACACACTTCGAATTATATGAAGTTTCTCAACAGCTTTTTGTTTTCATTTTGTTCTACTTGTTAATAAAGAGATCTAACACAAATCCAGTGATCTTATCTAGAACTGTAAGTTTCAGATTCTGTTTCTTAATTGTTCTTTAAAAATTTTAAGGGAAGTGACATGAGAAATGGAATTAAAACATACCCTCAAATATAAAGGGATGTAAAAGGTGAAGGCAGTTCACCTGAGCTGAAGTATACTCACCCATGCCAGATTTACCATCTGGGTATGTGTACACCTGGCCATTGTTTTTGATGATCGGGAGACTAGAAGGTAAAGGAGCAGCCTCCTCTTCACTCTCCTCAGAGCTGGAGCTGCTGCTTGTGTCCTCACTGCAGCTATCATAACCGTCAAACATCCCGAACGAGTCTCTTCTTTGCCTTTCGGATGGTGAAGAATGTTCAGTCTTCAAAGCAGAAGAAACCAGTAACTATGATACAGCGCTCATGTACACCACCCAAAAGACCTTAGTTCAAACTGTGATAAATGAGGTTTGCAAAATGAAAATCTAAATGGCTGTGTCAAAATGCAGCCCTTCATTTCCATGAGGCATAAACCTGTTAACTACCATGCTAGCTAAAAGGAGTAACAATGATGGAACAAACAGGGAATGGGAGTCAGAAGCTGTAACAAGTTTTGCCATAAACTAGATATATTACTTTTCTATAAAAATGTGATCAGATGATTTTTTTAAAAAGTAGTGAAATACTCGTAACAAATAGATGGTTTCTTAATTTGCCTTTTATCTCTAAAATTTTAAATTTTTATTATAATTTAGAGCATCCAGGAAATACATAGATGCTTTTAAAAATCACTAAGAGTTCTGGAGAGACTGCAAATTTTAAATTTTGGGGAGACAATTTTTAGACATTAGCTATTTCAAAAACTATAGAAGACAGCATTTCTACATGTAACACTATTTCGTTTCTTTCTTTAACATAAATAGTTAGACATAACCCAATTATCTCCAGCTAAACACTATGCCCTTTAAAAAAAACAAGCACAAAGATAACTATGTATCACATTGAGCAACTGCTACTCATATGTTCCTCCCAATATTCCCTCACTCAAGCCACCAAAATATCCCCAAACTAATACCCACCACCACTCCAACTGTTCCTGAAATCAATTCCAAAACTTCAAGTTCAGTGATAAGAAAGTTAACAGAAAGCAGGACATAACAAAGAGAAGAAAAAAAAAAGGAATATTTGAAATGAAAAAAAAAAAAAAAACCACAAACAAACCACCAAACCATTACTAAACATACACTGAGTTACAACAGAGTGAATGAAAATTGTCAGCCAAAAAATCTTTAGAGTTTGGTACCTATCTTCTTCTTTTGCTCAGTTGTAAGTTTCTTGGTATCATCTTACACTTTATGCACAATTTCTTTCCTGGCTAGTTTAAAGTCTTAACATGACCAGTAACAAAGCTGAAATCTATTTCCAAAGCTTGACAAGATAAAACCATGGAAATGCATCTCTTAGTTTTACTAAATAAACTATCATTTTCAGATATGCTTGTATTAAACAGTTTCACTGAGGAGGGGAACTGATTTTCCATTTGTATTATGTGTAACTATGAAAGCAAAAGTAGTAGTTTTTCAATCCATAAAATGGGAATATTATACACTCAAGTGAATACGATCTTAAGAAGTCCTCCCCTTGGGAGGCTCTACAAATGTTCTACAAACATTGCCACATTAAAAAAAAAAACTATTCTTCTTTCAGAACTCTCTTTTAGACCCAATTTAAAAAGGAAAAGCTGTTTGTAGTCACTTTAGAATTAGTCTCCCAATCTCCCACTATTGTTTCCCCCAGCCTGATTATTCAGCAGATTCAGTTCTGAAAATCTTAGTTATTTCTATAAATCACATGTATCTTCAAAGAACCAAAATCTGCTACCAACAGAAGATTTCAAAAAAATAAATAAGACTCTGAAGGCAATTGAAAAGGAAAAGTTTAACAATATTGGTAATACTGGTAAGCTGGTAGGGAATAGGATAATCCTTGTTTATATAAAATGTGGTGCTAATAACACATAATTATGACAGACCCAGGTTTGAGATTCAGCTTTGCCATTTACGAACTATGAACCTGGGCAAGTGATGGGCTTCTTTCTTTTGTTCATTTAGCATTCAGCAAGCATTTGTTTCTCAGAGAGGCTAAAGAGAGATCAATGGTTTTCATCAAGTTTACAGCAGATGAGTCCACAGGTGGGAAAATTCAAGCAAGGCCATGTGATAATACAAGGCACGTGAAAAGGACAAGGCCCTTAGGGCAGTCAACTGAGATTAAGGAAGGATCCTGAGCACAAAAAAGGCAGTTACTTGAATATCTGCCTTGAATATTTAGCTCAGATGACCATTACATCTACTACTGTGGGCAGGAATCCCTTAGAAGAAATGGAGTAGCCATCAACAAGAGGGTCCAAAATGCAGTACTTGGATGCAATCTCAAAAACGACAGAATGATCTCTGTTCATTTCCAAGGCAAACCATTCAATATCACGGTAATCCAAGTCTACACCCCGACCAGTAACGCTGAAGAAGCTGCAGCGGCTCAGTTCTATGAAGACCTAAAAGACCTTTAGAACTAACACTCAAAAAAGATGTCCTTTTCATTATAGGGGACTCAAATGCAAAAGTAGGAAGTCAAGAAACACCTGGAGTAACAGGAAAACTTGGCCTGGAGTACAAAATGAAGCAGGGCAAAGGCTAATAGAGTTTTGCCAAGAGAATGCACTGGTCAGAGCAGAAACCCTCTTCCAACAACACAAGACAAGACTCTACATATGGACATCACCAGATGGCCAACACTGAAACCAGACTGATTATATTCTTTGCAGCCAAAGATGGAGAAGCTCTATACAGTCAGCAAAAACAAGACCGGGAGTGGACTGTGGCTCAGATCATGAACTCCTTATTGCAAAATTGAGACTTAAATCAAAAAAAGTGGGGAAAACCACTAGACCATGCAGGTATGACCTAAATCAAATCCCTTATGATTACACAGTAGAAGTGACAAATAGATTTAAGGGACTAGATCTGATAAGACAGAGTGCCTGATGAACTACGGACGGAGGTTCATGACATTGTACAGGAGACAGGGAGACATTCCCAAGAAAAAGAAATCCAAAAAAGCAAAATGGCTGTCTGAGTAGGCCTTACAAATAGCTGTGAAAAGAAGAAAAGTGAAAAGCAAAGGAGAAAAGGAAAGATATACCCATTTGAATGCAGAGTTCCAAGGAATAGCAAGAAGAGATAAGAAAGGCTTCCTCAGTGATTAGTGCAAAGAAATAGAGAAAAATAATAGAATGGGAAAGACTAAAGATCTCTTCTGGAAAATTAGAGATACCAAGGAACATTTCATGCAAAGATGGGGTCAATAAAGGACAGAAATGGTATGAACCTAACAGAAGCAGAAGATATTAAGAAGAGGGGCCAAGAATATACAGAAGAACTATACAAAAAAGATCTTCACAACCCAGATAATCAAGATGTTGTGATCACTCACCTAGAACCAGACATTCTGGAATTCGAAGTCAAGTGGGCCTTAGGAAGCATCACTACGAACAAAGCTAGTGGAGGTGATGGAATTCCAGTTGAGCTACTTCAAATCCTAAAAGATGATGCTATGAAAGTGCTGCATTCAATATGCCAACGAATTTGGAAAATTTAGCAGTGGCCACAGGACTGGAAAAGGTCAGTTTTCATTCCAATCCCAAAGAAAGGCAATGCCAAAAATGCTCAAACTACCACACAATTACACTCACCTCACATGCTAGCAAAGTAATGTTCAAAATTCTCCAGGCCAGGCTTCAGCAATACGTGAACCATGAACTTCCAGATGTTCAAGCTGGTTTTAGAAAAGGCAGAGGAACCAGAGATCAAATTGCCAACATCTGCTGGATCATCGAAAAAGCAAGAGAGTTCCAGTAAAACATCTGCTTTATTGACGATGCCAAAGCCTTTGACTGTATGGATCACAACAAACTCTGGAAAATTCTTCACGAGATGGGAATACCAGACCACCTTATTTGCCTCTTGAGAAATCTGTATGCAGGTCAGGAAGCAGCAGTTAGAACTGGACATGGAACAATAGACTGGTTCCAAATAGGAAAAGGAGTACGTCAAGGCTGTATATTGTCACCCTGCTTATTTAACTTCTATGCAGAGTACATCATGAGAAACGCTGGGCTGGAAGAAGCACAAGCTGGAATCAAAATTGCCAGGAGAAATATCAATAACCTCAGATATGCAGATGACACCAGTGTGGCAGAAAGTGAAGAGGAACTAAAGAGCCTCTTGATGAAAGTGAAGGAGGAGAGTGAAAAAGTTGGCTTATAGCTCAACATTCAGAAAATGAAGATCATGGCATCTGGTCCCATCACTTCATGGCAAACAGATGGGGAAACAGTGACGGCCTTTATTTTTTTGGGCTCCAAAATCACAGCAGATGGTGACTCCAGCCATGAAATAAAAAGATGCTTGCTCCTTGGAAGAAAAGTTATGATCAACCTAGACAGCATATTCAAAAGCAGAGACATTACTTTGCCAACAAGGTCCATCTGGTCAAGGCTATGGTTTTTCCAGTAGTCACGTATGGATGTGAGAGTTGAACTGTAAAGAAAGCTGAGTGCCAAAGAATTGACGCTTTTGAACTGTGGTGTTGGAGAAGACTCTTGAGAGTCCCTTGGACTGCGAGGAGATCCAACCAGTCCATCCTAAAGGAAATCAGTCCTGAATATTCATTGGAAGGACTGATGTTGAAGCTGAAACTCCAATACTCTGGCCAACTGATGCGAAGTGCTGACTCATTTGAAAAGACCCTAAGGCTGGGAAAGATTGAGGGCAGGAGGAAAAGGGGACAACAGAGGATGAGATGGTTGGATGGCATCACCAACTCAGTGGACATGAGTTTGGGTGGACTCTGGGAGTTGGTGATAGATAGGGAGGCCTCACGTGCTGCAGTCCATGAGGTCACAAAGAGTCGGACATGACCGAGCAACTGAACTGAACTGAGTATCTGGTGCTGGAATATTCTAGGCAAAGGAAAGGCAAGACAGAGGCTTTAGGGCTGGCATATACTTGATGCATTGAAAGGTCAGGGTAGCTGGTACCTGGTGAGATGGGGTATGAGGAGGATGCTACACTCAGATTACCAGAGCCCTTGAAGGCCAGAGTATAAGTTTGACATACGTTTTTTTTCCTGAGGGCAACATAAAGACACTATGAAGTATTTTTCACAATGCCTGGAATATACATTTAGTAAAAACTAGCTAGAATTGTAAGTTCTAATAAATTCATACACCCTAACTCCATGCAGAGATTATCTTTTACAACCCAGAGTTTTCATAGAAGCTTGTCGTCCACTTGATAGTCAGCTTGCTTAGCAGCTAACATATTTACTGACCCTTTAGTGTCAATAGAGTATCTTATTCTGACTCAACTTGTTAAGAGAATATAAACCTAAAATTTCGGAGAGTCAAACATTTTAGTGTTAATAATTAAAGGGTGTTAACATTTAAAAAAAAAGGATTATGATCAAACATATTTAGGAAATTGTCCTTACTTCAAAGCCCTCTACGAACCCTTAACACATTGTGAACATTACAATAATTTAAGAGGAATATACAGTATGCAGCCCTTTCCAAAGCATCTTTAAGGACTTTTGTTCTAGAGAGATACTCTCTAATCTCTTCCACGGACCCTGCAAACACAGAATATGTCATCCAAGGAACACAAGGGGAATATGCCCAGTGTTTATGTGATTGTATTTACTGCTCCTCAGCCCAGTCACTGGACTGAACCTGGGCCACAGCAGTGAGAGGCTGGAATCCCTAACTGCTAGGCCACCAGGAAACTCTGTATTCCATTTTGGTATAACTTTTCCTGGAGTTAGCAATTGTCTCATTCCTTTTTCATTTAATCTCTATTAAAAGTATCTATTGCCTTTTTCTAAATCCTTCAACTGTCAAAGGTTCATTTTTATCCTGGAGCCACCTTCATCCCTCCTCCTCCAATATATGGTTGCTTTCTAGACCTCCTGTACAGCTGTCAATCCAAGGACATCCCTTTTATCATTGTCTTGGCAAGTTTTGACAAATACAGCACTCATTAAACTATCACCACAGTCAAGATACAGAACCTGTCCATAATCACCATATGTTTCTTCATGCTGCTTTGTAAATTCTTTCCCTCCCCTGGCCCCATCCGTTCCCCAAGTAGTTTGCTGCTGCTAAGTCGCTTCAGTCGTGTCCGACTCTGTGCAACCCCACTGACGGCAGCCCACCAGGGTCCTCTGTCCCTGGGATTCTCCAGGCAAGAACAATGGAGTGGGCTGTCATTTCCTCCTCAAGTGCATGAAAGTGAAAAGTGAAAGTGAAGTCGCTCAGTCGTGTCCAACTCTTCGAAACCCCATGGACTGTAGCCCATAGGCTCCTCCATCCATGGGATTTCCCAGGCAAGAGTACTGGAGTGGGTTGCCATTGCCTTCTCCCCAAGTAGCTTACTGATCTGTTTTCTGTGACTGTACATTAATTTTTTCAAAGTTTTAAATATAAATGAAATCATACAGCTTCTTTTGGGGGGGGGTACAGTTTTTCACTCAGCATAATTATTATGAGATTTGTCCCTGTTATGAGTATCAGTAATTCATTTATTTTTATCATAAAGTAGCGAGATGGAATTACTGTGTGGACATATCAAAATGTATTTATTCAGTTCAGTTGCTCAGTTGTTTCTGACTCTTTGCAACCCCATGAACTGCAGCACGCCAGGCTTCCCTGTCCATCACCAACTCCCAGAGCTTACTCAAACTCATGTCCATTGAGTTGGTGATGGCATCCAACCATCTCGACCTCTGTTGTCCCCTTCTACTCCTGCCTTCAATCTTTCCCAGCATCAGGGTCTTTTCAAATGAGTCAGTTCTTCATGTTAGGTGGCCAAAGTATTGGAGTTTCAGATTCAGCATCAGTCCTTCCAATGAATATTCAGGACTGATTTCCTTTAAGATGGACTGGTTGGATCTCCTTGCAGTCCAAGGGACTCTCAAGAGTGTTCTCCAACACCACAGTTCAAAAGCATCAATTCTTTGGCACTCAGCCTTCTTTATAGTCCAACTCTCACGTCTATACATGACCAGTGGAAAAACCATAATCTTGACTAGACATACCTTTGGTGGCAAAGTAATGTCTCTGCTTTTTAATATGCTGTCAGGATGGTCATGGCTCTTCTTCCAAGGATCAAGTATCTTTTAATTTCATGGCTGCAGTCACAGTCTGCAGTGATTTTGAAGTCCAAGAAAATAAAGTCTCTCACTGTTTCCGTTGTTTCACCATCTACTTGCCATGAAGTGATGGGACTGGATGCCATGATCTTAGTTTTCTGAATACTGAGTTTTAAGCCAATTTTTTCATTCTTCTCTTTCATTTTCATCAAGAGGCTCTTTAGTATTTCTTCACTTTCTGCCATAAGGATGGTGTCATTTGCATATCTGAGGTTATTGATATTTCTCCCGGCAATCTTGATTCCAGTTTGTGCTTTTAACTCTGCATATAAGTTAAATAAGCAGGGTGACAATATACAGCCTTGACATACTCCTTTCCAGATTTGGAACCAATCTACAGTTCAATGTCCAGTTCTAACTGTTGTTTCTTGACCTGCAATATGATTTCTCAG
Source organism: Bos indicus x Bos taurus (assembly GCF_003369695.1). NCBI lineage: Eukaryota > Metazoa > Chordata > Mammalia > Artiodactyla > Bovidae > Bos > Bos indicus x Bos taurus. The sequence continues at coordinate 36,608,034 of NC_040094.1, read as the reverse complement.
GAGGCAGGTCAAGTGGTCTGATACTCCCATCTCTTTAAGAATTTTCCACAGTTTGTTGCAATCCACACAAAGACTTTGGCATACTCAATAAAGCAGAAGTAGATGTTTTTCTGGAACTCTCCTGCTTTTTTCATGATCCAACGGATGTTGGCAATTTGATTTCTCGTTCCTTTGCTTTTTCTAAATCCAGCTTGAACATCTGGAAGTTCATGGTTCACCTACTGTTGAACCATGGCTTGGAAAATTTTGAGCATTACTTTGCTAGCGTGTGAGATTAGTGCAATTGTGCAGTAGTTTGAACATTCTTTGGCATTGCTTCTCTTTGGGATTGGAATAAAAACTGACCTTTTTCAATCCTGTGGCCACTTCTGAGTTTTCCAAACTCACTGGCACATTGAGTGCAGCACCTTCAGGGCATCATCTTTTAGGATTTGAAATAGATCAATTGGAATTCCATCACCTCCACTAGCTTTGTTTGTAGTGATGCTTCCTAAGGCCTACTTGATTTCACATTCCAAGATGCCTGGCTCTAGGTGAGTGATCACACCATTATGCTTATCTGGGACATGAAGATCTTTTTTGTATAGTTCTGTGTGTTCTTGCCCCCTCTTCTTAATATCCTCTGCTTCTGTTAGGCCCATACCATTCCTGTCCTTTACTGTGTCCTCTCTGCATGAAATGTTCCCTTGGTATCTCTAATTTTCTAGAAGAGATCTCTAGTCTTTCCCATTCTACTATTTTCCTCTATTTCTTTGCACTGACCATTGAGGAAGCCTTCCTTATCCCTCCTTGCTATTCTTTGGAACTCTGCATTCAAAGGGTACATCTTTCCTTTTCTCCTTTGCCTTTAGCTTCTCTTCTATTCTCAGCTATTTGTAAGGCCTCCTCAGGCAACCATTTTGCCTTTTTGCATTTCTTTTTCTTGGGGATGGTCTTGATCACTGCCTCCTGTACAATGTTCTTATGATTAGACTGGGTTTATACTTTTGGGAAGAAGATCACAGATATCAAGTGTCCTTTGTTACATCAAGGATAAATCCTTCAACATCGTTCATCCCTGTTGATGCTGACCTTGATTACTTGCCTGAGAAGTATGTCAGTTTTCTCTACTCTAAAATTACTCCTCTCCCCTCCTCCATATTTTACTCTTTGGAAGAACTATTGGAAGTCCATGCTTAAGGAGTTGGGAATTAAGCACCCCCTCCATAAGGGTGGACTATCTACACAAATTATTTGGAATTCTTTTGCACAGATTTCCTCTCCTTTACTAAGATAAAAATTCCTTCTTTTTGGATTTGAGATTTTCTCATCATTAGATTCTGGAGAAGGCAATGGCAACCCACTCTAGTACTCTTGCCTAGAGAATCTGAGGGATGGGGGAGCCTGGTGAGCTGCCGTCTATGGGGCTGCACAGAGTCAGACACGACTGAAGCGACTTAGCAGCAGCAGCAGCATCATTAGATTCAGACTGTATATTCCCAGTTGAAATACTACATAACTGATGATACTTTTCTCAGGGAAGCAAATCCAGATTACATGTGTCCATCTGCCCCTTACTGGTGATGATAAGTTTGAAGACTTGGTCTAGTTGCCATCTGGTTCTTCACTAAAGTCTTACTATTTTTCTTAAATAAGCAGTCTATAGGAAGATGGGGCTTCCCCTGTGGCTCAGCAGTAAAGAATCTGCCTTTGATGCAGGAGGCACAGAGACATGTGTTCAATCCCTGGGTCAGCAAGATCCCTTGGAGGAGAAAATGGCAACCCACTCTAGAAATCTGGCCTGGAAAATCTCAGGGACAGAGAAGCCTGGTGGGCTACAGTTCATGGCGTTGCAAAGAGTTGGACACACGACTGAGCAATTAAACAACTACTATAGAGGACACTTCAAGACCATGTGAATAAAGTGCTCATCAAAATGTCACTCCAGATTTAGCATTCAGTGATTTTTGCCCAATCTTTTACTATGATTTTCCAATCCCAGAAATCCTTCCATATCCATCAGCTGGTATTCTTCTGTAAAGAAAAGCTCTCTTTCCTCTCTTATGGCTTTTAACTTCTGGATTCCTATGTTTCAGTGGTTTATAATTCCCTATTGTCCTTTGTTATTTGGGGGTTCAAACCATGCCAGATTCGGCCAGCTGGAACCCATTCAGGCAGACTCCTGTGTCATTCTGACATGGCCCTATCATTTTTGAGCATTTCTTTACTTTCTGGTATCACAAGACAGTCAAGGCTTATCTTCTACTCACTTTCTGTCTCAAATCTGGAATCAACCATTTCTCCAGAGAGCCCTGGTTTCTTTTATTGGCAATGTTAGAAATAAAGACCTAGGTGGTCCATGTGCTCATTGCCACTAGGGTATCTGTTTGATTCTGGAGCCCTTCAGTGCATGTGAGTTGGAATAAATATGCACACAAAAATGTGACATTTGTCTTATATATATACACAATGTATTTTAGAAAATCATGAGTTCACACTTACATTTTCCATCCCTACAGGGCTTTTCCTTACCTTCCCACATTCCTATTTGTTGCTCTCTTCTTCTACTGAAAACCCTGGCCTCCAACAAAATTAACATTTATATGCTCCATCCTTTTCTATATTTAAATAAGTTTCAGAAGCATAACATCTATACTGCTATAAAAATGAACTTTTATATTCGGAATTTCTTTGTAATCTCTTGTCTCCAAACCAAGCAATAGAATATCAAGTTCAAGAATTACCTGGATTTGTTATTTCTCTCTCCTTCAGTTGTGGTTATAGTTACTAACTTGAAATAAGCTGGGTTTTGGTTTGCATCTCCCTTGACATCCTTAGTGAATTTGTTTCAGTTTTAGGGACTATCAAAAAAATCAGGAGATGTAAGTTGGAGAAATATCATTTCCTTGCCTTACCCTACCACTGACTCTTGTAAGGTGGGTAACCAACTTTATTGCTTTCTGGTTCATCTCTTATTGTATCTATGTTTTAAAAAGTTAAACAGGTATATTTATGCTTCCTTATTTCTTCTTCTTTCTTACACAAAAGGCCACATACTAAATTCCTCCATCCCTTGCTTTTATTTAGAAAATTACCCTGGAAAACACTGTTTCAAAGCATAGACATCTTCCTCATTTCTTTTTTTTATGTTTTATTTTTCCTCATTTCTTTTTAAGCTGAACAGTTCCTACATTGTGTGTTTATCAAACTAATCTCACTTAGACATTTAATAGTTTTCAGTGTTTTACAATGAAAAATATGACAAATTTTTGTCATATGACAAATGACAAATATTGCTGCCATGAACATATACATGTATATGAATTATTTGTGGTAAACCTTCAGGATATACTCCCAGAAGTGTGACTGCTGGTTAGAATGGTGAATGTAGTAATTTTGTTAGCTATTGCCAAGTTCTCCTGCATGGAGATTTCACCATTTTGAATTTACTCTGGCAATAAAGAAGAAGTCGGAGAAGGCAATGGCAACCCACTCCAGTACTCTTGCCTGGAAAATGCCAAGGATGGAGGAGCCTGGTAGGCTGCAGTCCATGGGGTTGCTAAGAGTCAGAAACGACTAAGTGACTTCACTTCCACTTTTCACTTTCATGCACTGGAGGAGGAAATGGCAACCCACTCCAGTGTTCTTGCCTGGAGAATCCCAGGGATGGCAGGGCCTGGTGGGCTGCCGTCTATGGGGTTGCACAGAGTCGGACATGACTGAAGCGACTTAGCAGCAGCAGTGAAGAAGTAAGAGTGTTTTTTTTTTGCCAATATGCTGATTCATATGCTGGATGAAAACAGTATGTTCGTGCAGTCTCCTCTGCTGTTTTAACTTTTTACTTGGAAATAACTCTTGAATTTTCAGAAAAGTTGGAAAAATAGTACAATGAAATCCTGTGTATTCTACTCAGATTCACTAATCGATAAAAAATCGCTCCGTTTGTTTAATTCTTCTGTTGAAATATATATTTTTCTGAACCATTTGAGAGTGAGTTGCATAGTTTTTTTTTGTTTGTTTTGATTGCACCCCATCAGCATGAAGGATCAGAGTTCCCTGGCCAGAGATCAAACCCGTGCCCCCTGAAGTTTCCACTGCAGAACCTTAACCACTGGACCACCAGGAAGTCCCATACATGTCTTTTTATTCCAAACTGCTTCAGTGTGCATTTCCTGAGAATATAAACATTCTCTCATAACTACACCACAATTATTCAATTTCAGGAAATTTAACATAAAACACTTTGCCCTAACTTACCATCTGTAGTTCAATGGACCCAATAATATCCTTTATAAATTTCTTCCCTCCAGTCCAGGATCACATGTTGTATTTGTTTCCTTAGTTTTCTTTAATCTAGAAGATTGCTTTCAGAGAATATAGGCCTCCTCCCCTCTTGGTGCTGTCTAGGTTTTCCAGTATACTTACCTTACATACTTCTCCCTGAAATTAATAAGCAATCTTAGGGACACATTTAAAACAAATACTGTTTCTCATCGAAATTCCACCCTTCTCTTCCCTAACTCAGGCATCCAAAAGCTCCTGCAGAACCAAACATTATGATGTCACAAAATGATTTTCTAATTCTAGTATTCTCTTACCAGTCAGTAGGAAACTCTCTCATCATCCCCTTTATATATCTACCTACTCATTATCAGTATGAGCTCACTAACTCCTTTTTTTTCCCCCAGTAGTTTATAATTCCGGAGAAGGCAATGGCACCCACTCCAGTACTCTTGCCTGGAAAATCCCATGGATGGAGGAGCCTGGTAGGCTGTAGTCCATGGGGTCGCTAAGAGTCGGACATGACTGAGCGACTTCGCTTTCACTTTTCACTTTCATGCATTGGAGAAGGAAACGGCAACCCACTCCAGTGTTCTTGCCTGGAGAATCCCAGGGACAGGGGAGCCTGGTGGCTGCCGTCTATGGGGTCACACAGAGTCGGACACGACTGAAGTGACTTAGCATAGCATAGTTTATTTATTTATTTTTTTCATAGCATAGTTTATAATTCATTACTGTCCTTAATTATTTGGGGGTTCAAATCACCCCAGATTTGGCTACTAGGATCACTCTGAACTAACTCCACGTCATTCTGACATGCCCACATCCATTTTGGACAATGCCTTACTTTCTGGGATATCAAGATAATCTAGTATTATTTTAAACCTACGCTGCTCCAGCTCTGAAATCAACCATTTCTCCAAGGAGCTCTCACCCTTTTTAGTGGGGACTGGTATTATAAACCAATACAATTTTACATTAAGCCATTATCATTCTTGTAAATGTGTGTGGATTTGTCTGTTCTTATCTTTTATCCTTTTTTTTTTCAGTGTTTTTAATCTTTCAAATGTTTACTCAAAACTTTGTATTTAGGAATTTACCCTAAATTTGCCCTTGTGTGTTATATATGGCAAATTTTTTATTTTGCTTATAGTTTTTTGTCATGCAACTAAAATTTTTTAATGTAGTAAAATTTATCAGTATTTTCTTTCAATGTACCTTGATCTTGAATCACAGAAAAATGTCCAAATTCACCTATATATGTTATTTGTAGTTTTTGATAATTGTATCACTGATCCAGAGTTTATTCTTAGGTATGGTGTGAAGAGGGGGGTTCTAGGTAGTGCTAGTGGTAAAGAATCTGCATGCCAATGCAGAAGACACAAGAGACATGGGTTTGATTCCTGGATCAGAAGATCCCCTGGAGTAGGAAATATCACCCCACTCCAGTATCCTTGCCTGGAAAATTCCACAGGCAGAGGAGCCTCGTGGGCTACTGTCCATGGGGTCGCACAGTCCAACACAACTAAGCACACAAAAAAATGAGGTGAAGAATAGACCTAACGTTATCTTTCCCCAACTACCTAGTTGTAGTAACCCTTTTTACTAAAATGTCTATTTTATCACAGTGCTTTGAAACACCACTTTATACATCAGGTTTCCATATGTAGTTGTCTCCATATCTAAACTTTATATTATTTCATGTATTTTCCCTTTAATGTTTCAAAACTCTTGCATGTTTTACTTTTCCAAATGAACTTCAGTACTAACTAATTTAGCTCTGTATCGTAAAATTGTTGGGTATTATTAGGGTCTCATTAGATTTACTAACTTAGGAAGAAGTGACATCTTCATAATACTGAGACGTCTTAAGTAAGAATATGAAATGTGTTTTACAGTCTGCATCATCTTAGGAATTTAAGCATATTTTGTGGTTAATATAAGTGCAATTTTTCCTTGTTATATTGTTGACTTATTTATTTAGCACATTGTTGTTCAGTTCCTCAGTGGTGTTCAACTCTTTGTGACCCTATCAACTGCAGCACACCAGGCTTTCCTGTCCTTCACTATCTCCTGGAGTATGCTCAAACTCATGTCCATTGAGTCAATGATGCCATCCAACCATCTCATCCTCTGTTGCTCCTTTCTCTTCATGTCCTCAATCTTTCCCAGCATCACAGTCTTTTCCAGTGAGCTGGCTCTTTACAACAGAGCCTTTACAACAGGTGGCGAAAGTACTGGAGCTTCATTATCAGTCCTTCCAATGAATATTCAAGGATGATTTCCTTTAGGATTGCCTGGTTAGATTTCCTTGCTGTCCAAGGGACTCTCAAGGGTCTTCTCCAACCCCACAGTTCAAAAGTGTTAATTTCTTCGGCACTTAGCCTTCTTTAGGGTCCAACTCTCACATCTGTACATGACCATTTGAAAAACCATAGCTCTGACTATATGGAACTTTGATGGCAAAGTGATGTCTCTGCCTTTTTTTTTAAAACAGTGTTTAGGTTTGTCATAGCTTTCCTTCTGAGGAGCAAGCATCTTTTAATTTGTGCAGTCACCGTTCATATTGATTTTGGAGCCCAAGAAAATAAAGTGTCATTGTTTCCATTTTTTCCCCATCTATTTGCCATGAAGTGATGTGACTGGATGCCATGATATTTGTTTTTTGATTGTTGAATCTTAAGCCAGCTTTTTCACTCCACTCTTTCACCTTTATCAAGAGTACACTAAGGTGTATCATTTTATATCCTGCAATCTTGCAAAGTTATTTTTAAAGTTTTGTCATTAATTTTCTAGGGCTTTTCAGATAAACTATCATGTCACTTGCAAAGAAACTTCTCTTTCCCACTATGCTTATAATTGTTTTCTTTTTCCTAACTGATTGGTTCACACTTCTAGTACAATGTTAAACAGTGGAGACAAGGGACACCCTTTCTTTCTGATCTTAGTGTTTCCCTACTAAGATGCTAGTTTTAGGATTAAGGTGTGTGTATATATGTATATGGTGCATGTATATTTATGAAAATCATGTTAAGGAAGAATCCATCCATTCTTGTTTTCTTAAAAATTTCTATAAGGAATAGATCTTTCCTATTGTCACAGACTTACCCAGCATCTAAAAAGAAAATATGACTGTTCTCCTTAGAGCTATTAATATGGTAAATTATACATCAGTAGAGTTCCAAATACTGAATCATTCTTGTATTCCTACTACAAACCTTACTTTATCACAATATATTTGAATACAGCGCTAGAGATTGCACAACATTTAGCATTTTGCATTGACATTCACAAATGTCTGATTTTCATTTCTTTGCATTATTTTTATCAGGTCAAAAAATTGGTTATTAGTCTTGCTTCATAAAAATACTTAGATCGTTTTCCTTCATTTTTTATGGTCTGAAATGATTCGTGTAGCATTGGTCACTAAAGGTTTCACAGAATCCTATGTGAAATCATTTGGGTCTGGTGTTTCGTGGAATAGGTGTTAGTTGCTCAGCCGTGTTTGACTCCTTGCGATCCCATGGACTGTAGCCTGCCGGGCTCCTCCAGGATTCTCCAGGCAAGAATTCCTGGAGAATTGCCATTCCCTTCACCAGGGGATCTTTTGGACCTAGGGGTAGACCCCAGGTCTCTTGCACTGCAGTCTGATTCTTTACTGGTTCAGCCACCAGGCAAGCTACTTGTAGGATACCTACTTGATAATTTCTCCAACTCTTCTATGGAAAGTGTTCAAGTATTTTTTTTTTTTTTTAATCTTTGGTGAGGTCAATTTTCTGAAACTATATTTTCCTAATAATCCATTTCATCTAGGTTCTCAAATTTATTTGCATAGTGTATGCAAAATAGTTGTTTATGATTTTCTCAATGTGTTTTGTATCAAATTATCCTTTTGTTATGCATTCTGTATGTCTGTGCATCCTCCTCTTCCCCTTGATTAAACTAGCTAATGGTTTACTTATTTTGTGAATTTCAATATAAAGGTCCAGGACTGACCCATCAATTTTACATACAGTTTTCTCTGCTTTTTAACAAATTAATTTCTACATTTACCTATTACTTCTTTTGTTTTCTGTGTTTTGCTTTGGCTTACTTTGCTATTCTTTTTTGTTTCTGAGTTGGGAATTATTTATTTTCAATCTTTTATTTTTACTATGCTAAAGTAACCAAGAAGGCAAAGTGATGTTATCTGAGGAGGCTTTACAAATAGCAGAAGAACAAAGAGAAGTGAAAAGCAAGGGAGAGGGGAGAGGTACACCCAATTAAATACAGAGTTCCAAAGGAATAGCTGGGAGAAACAAGAAGGCCTTCTTCAATGAACAGGGCTTAGTAATTGAAGAAAACAAAAAAAAGAGCAAGACTAGAGATCTCTTCAGGAAAACTGGAAACATCAAGGGGCCATTCCACCCAAAGATGGGCACAATAAAGGATAAAAATGGTAGAGACCTAGTAGACGCTGAAGAAATCAAGTAAAGATAGAATACATGGAAGAGCTGTATAAAAAAGATCTTAATGAACCAAATTACTACAATGATATGGTTAGTCATCCAGAACAAGACATTATGGATTGTGAAGTCAAGTGGGCCTTAAGAAGCACTGCTGTTAATAAAGCTAGTGGATATGATGAAATTCCAGCAGGACTATTCAAAATCCCTAAAAGATGAGGCCATCAAGGTTTTGCATTCCTTATGTCAGCAAATCTGGAAGACCCAGCAGTGGCCACAGGACTGGAAAAGGTCAATCCTCAACATAATTCCCAAGAAAGGCGGTACCAAAGAATGTGCTAACGACTGGACAATTGCACTCATCTCCCATGCTAGTAAGGTCATGGGTAAAATCCTGCATGCCAGGCTTCAGCATTATGCAAACTAAGAACTTCTAGATGTCCAAGCTGGGTTTAGAAAAGGAAGAGGAACTGGAAATTAAACTGCCAACCTTCGCTGGATTATAGAGAAAGCAAGGGAATTTCAGAAAAACAACTATCTCTGTTTCATCAACTATGCTAAAGCCTCTGACTGTGTGGATCATTACAAACTGTGGAAAGCTCTTAGAGAGATGGAAATACCAGATCATCTTACCTATCTCCTGAGAAACCTGTATGTGGGTCAAGTTAGTTGTATGGAACAACCAACTGGTTCAAGACAGAGAAAGGAGTACAACAGGGCTGTCTGCTGTCACCGTGTTTAACCTACACGCTGAGCACATCATGAGAAATGCTGGGCTGGATGAGTTACAAGCTGGAATCCAGATAGGCGGGAGAAACATCAACAACCTCAGCTACGCACATGATACCACTCTAATGGCAGAAAGCAAAGAGGAACTTAAGAGCCTCTTGATGAGGGTGAAGGAGGAGAGTGAAAAGAGCTGGCTTAAGACTAAATATTAAAAAAACTAAGATAATGGCATCTGGCCCCATTACTACATGGCAAACAGAAGGGGAAAAGGTAGAAGTAGTGACAATTTCCTCTCCTTGGGCTCCAAAATCACTACGGACGATGACTGTAGCCATGAAATTAAAGGACACTTGCTCCTTGGAAGAAAAGCTATGACAAACCTAGACAGTGTGTTGAAAAGCAGAGACATTATTCTGCCGACAAAAATCCACATAGTCAACGCTATGGTCTTCCCAGTGGTCACATATGGTTATGAGAGCTGGACCATAAAGAAGGCAGAATGCCAAAGAATTGATGCCTTCAAAATGTGGTGCTGGAGAAAACTCCAGAAAGTCCCTTGGACAGCAAAGAGATCAAACCAGTCAATCTTAAGGGAAATCAACCCTGAATACTCACTGGAAGGACTGAAGCTAAAGTGCCAGTATTTTGGTCATCTGATACAAACAGACGACTCTTTGGAAAAGTGCCTGATGCTGGGAAAGATTGAGGGCAGAAGGAGAAGAGGGTGTCAGAAGATGAAATGGCTGGATGGAATCACTGATGCAATGAACAATAACTTGGGCAAGCCCTAGGAGATGGTAAGGGACAGGGAGACCTGGCATGTTGCAGTCCATGGGGTTGCAAAGAGTCTGAGACCACTATGCGACTGAACAACAACAAAGTAACCAGATGAGGCCCAAGATGGAGTTGCTCAGGCTGAGGCCCAAGTCAGAAAACCAAAATTTAATGGTTAAGTTTCTACACTCAGCTCTTCCGGAAGAGACAGGCCTAGGTCAACCTAGGCACAAATCAGCACCAATTACTTGAGGCAGCTCCAAGACCTCTTTTTGCTTCATTAAGTCAAGTAACACCATTTTAACCAATCAGTAAATGTCTAGTAAAACTTCCTTGTTCCCCTTGCTCACTTTGGTCTATCAAAATCTCTTGGCCTTGTGCAGCTTTTCAGAGTGCCTTTCTAACTGCTAGACTGGATGCTGTCCAATGTATCAATTGCTGATAAAGCCCAGAAAACCTTTAAAAGTCACATTTGCATTTTCCTTTAACAACTGACTGATAATTTAGGAGTATGAATTTTCCTCTGCTCAAGGCTTTAAGTATATTCCACAAATTCTGATACATATGCAGTATTTTCATTATTGTTATTTTTATAAATTCTGTACTTTGCTTGCATTCCCCTTTTACCCAAGTTAATATTTTTAAACTGAGGCAAGATTTTGAATGCCTATCAAGATGCAGAACTTCTCTATCACTCTAGAAAACTCTCTCATGTCCTTTTCCAGTCTGTTTTTCTCCTCCCTGCAGTTTTAGCACAATTGGTTAATTCTGCATATATTTAAGACTTTATATAAATGGAATAAAACTGTATGGACATTTTTGGTATCTAATTTATTTCACTCAGCACAATATTTTTGAGATTTATCCATGTTATTACATGTACAATGGTTCATTGCTTCTTTCGGCTGAGTAATACTCAACTTTCTCAATATATTAGTCCATCCATTCTCCACCCAGACTTGACTACTATGAATAAAACTGCTATGAACATTCTTGCCAAGACTTTATAACATATAATAGGTCACTAAAGTTAAAGATGGAAGTGCCCTTTTGCTTTTTGGTTTGCTTTTGTGTTCTTGAATGGAACCTAGTGATGTTTTCCTCATTTAGCAATGATTTTTGTGAATACTTGGTGTTTGAAATATAGTCTTTCTTAGGATGTAGTGGTAGACATACCTGAAGATCTTTGCCTTATTTTCTTGTTAGATTTTTCATATTCTTATATTTTGTCTACAACAACTATCTAGTGTTAAAGTATTAAAGTCTTGAAATTTTAGTGCTTCTTTTCACTACTTCCATCTTTTTTATAGCTTCTGATTTACAGATTGTTGGTGTTATTTGGTTCATATATAACTATTTTATCTCTGTTGTGAATTGTGGTTTTAGCATTATAAACTGTCTTTGCCTTGTTCAAAGCTTTTTGGTTTGACATGTTATCAGCACTGCCAATCCTGCTGTCTGCCTAGTATATCTGCCTAGTATATCTGTTTGCCTAGTATATCTTTGTCCGTTTTTTTTGTTTTTAGCTGTTTCAAGGGCTTTTTGTCTATTATAACACGGGTTTTAATTTTCTGATCCAATTTGACAATATTTTTAGTTGGTGACACTACACTATTTCTTGCTGTGTATGTTGCTTTTGAGAAATCCAAAACCATTCTAATTCTCTGGCCCCTGTAGGTCACTTCATCTTTTTGCCTGGAGGCCCTGAGAATTTTTCAGAATCTTTAAAGTTGCATAGGTTTACTATCTTGGAATTTATCTTATGGTATGAAATTTTGATGTATTCAAAATTCAGAAAGTTTTTTGTTTCCAGAAAGTTTTCTTGGATTATGGCTTTAAATATTATGCTTTTATTCTTTTGCCTTCTTGAGAGACACCAATTACATGAGACTTTCTGGACCCATCTTTCATTGAATTTGTCATTCTCTTGGTCTTCCTGTTTTTCTTCTATGCCTTTTATCATAGTTGCATTTTACTCTCTTGTCTGTTGGAGAAGGCAATGGCACCCCACTGCAGTACTCTTGCCTGGAAAACCCCATGGACGGAGGAGCCTGGTAGACTGCAGTCCGTGGGGTCGCTAGGAGTCAGACACGACTGTATAACTTTCAAGTAGACAACCTGAGCGACTTCACTTTCACGCACTGGAGAAGGAAATGGCAAGCCACTCCAGTGTTCTTGCCTGGAGAATCCCAGGGACGGGGGAGCCTGGTGGGCTGCCGTCTCTGGGGTCACACAGAGTCAGACACAACTGAAGCGACTTAGCTCTTGTCTGTTGGCAATTTGTTACTTAGACCTCATTTCTGTTACAATTTTTCCCTCTCTTTTCTCAGTTTAATCCGACTTTATTTTTTCCTGTCTCCTGTTCCTTTCTGTTCTGTTTTCTATTTGAGTGAAGGTGTTTTTCCTCACTTTTGTCTCCAAATACTGATTTTAAGATGTTTTATTTCATTTTGAGTATCACTGTATCAATTTTCTTCTGCCTCACATTTTTCTTTTTCTGGGGATAAGGAGAGATAGTAATCAGCTCCATACACTCACATTGTTTGTTTCTTCTTATGGGAGTTCTGAATGGATGTGATTTACTCTTTTCTATTTCTATTCACTTCACGGTCAGAGTTCCAAGTTCAAGAACACCCTCTTTCTTTTTCTGAAAGATTATTTTTTTCCTCTTCCTCCTTCTTTTTATCCATGACTCTTAAGTCCTATGTCTTCATTTCTTCCCTATGAAGCACTGATCATTTCAGGTTACCAATTCTGGTACTGCTTGCTTTCTAGCTCTTCTCTGTGGTTAGAGCTGTGAACTATCAGATTTCAAACCTGTGTTCATTTTTTTTTTTTTAATGTTTGCCCAAAATTTATAAGAAAAACTTTTTGGTTAAGAAAAAGAAAGGAATAAAGGTATGAAAGGGACTGAGGCCTGGAAGCAGCATGGTAAGCCTGTGTTCAGTACTTTGGAACTTAAGTGCTGAATTTCTCTCTTTTGGAAGTGGAATTTTTGTGCTTCATTTAAGCCTTCCATGACCCTAAACTCTATCAATAAACCTGTTAATACTTCCTTTTCCCACTCTTTACACAGTCAGATGGATCTCTTGGAATCTGATTTCTCTACTTTAAGGTAATTTGAAGGTTGTGCTAATTTGTTTCTTAATGCTGAAGGCAAGGATAGTGTGTATGATTAATAATACAACTAATACTTATACAATTCTTAGTATGTGGTAAGGACATTCTAAACAGTTAATATGAAGTAATGCATTTAATCCTTACAAATATTATTACTCCCTTTCTACAGATGAGGAAGCAGAGGTTCAAACAGATTAAGTGATTTGCTCAAGGTCATACAGCTAAAATGAACATTAGCAATGAATCAAGGGAATAATCTTAAATTTACGTTCAATTTTAACCTCTTTTCTCTTTCTTTCTTAATTATAGTTCCAACTTCTACAGGCACAGAAAACAAAGACCAAATAAAATTGTTTGAGGCAATATGACATTTGAACACTTTGTTCTTCAAAATAAAACTGAGAAATCACATTAGGTACTCATACAGTCACTCAAGACTTGAAATATAAGGTGGTGAGATAACTTATAAGGTGATGGGGAAACCTTGCCTAATATTAGGGCATATATGGTAACTGCTCATCCAGCACAGAAGATGTCAAAACAAGGTATCTGAAACCCGTATACCAGGTAATGGAAGTTTACTATTTAGAATTATGGAGATAGATACTAAATCAAAAATAAAAGAATTAAAAATAACTGTCTCATAAAAGCTGAACTGGGAAAAGACTGCTGCAAGGGATCTTTTATTTTACAAAAATAAAAGCAAATTTTTATTATTAACTACCTCTAAAAAATTTAATAAACTGGTAAAAATAGACTGATGATATCTGGCATTGGCAAATTTATGTATGAGAGAAAAAGCACTCATATATATTCACATAGAAAGGCAAATGTATGCCATCTTTTTGGAAAGTAATTTGTATTACTTATGAGATGAGTATGTCTGTTGACCAGGAAATTCCACTTTAAGGAACCCATCCTTCAGAAACACTCATGGGACACAAGAATCCATGTGGAAGGCTCTTTCTTATAGTAATAACGTAATTGCAAAAAAATGAAGGCAATCTAACCTTCATTTTTTAGGTTATGATTAACAACAGGTGGATGATTAACAACAGGTAAAATACTGATTGAAAAAAAATAAATTGCCAAATATGAATAATATGACTCATTTTTTTATTAAAAGAAACAGTGTGTGCTGGTATACATGGAGACTGATATATATATGTTTATGTATATATTTAGAAAGATTCTGGAAGGAATAGCTAAACTACTAACAGGGTGAGAATGGGATAGGAAGATAAAAAATTTTAACTTTTCCATATTTTTCATTTTCTTTTTTTTAAATAGCAAGTATGTAACACTTCTATAATGAAAAATAAAACAAAAAAGAGGTTTTCATAGTGATGAAATACAGGAAGAAGTCACAAACTGTAGTAGAATTTCATTTTCCTACCGTGATGGTCTCCCTGAAGAAACTTCCTCCTTATACAATCTACAAAGGAATTAAAAGGTATAACCGTTAACTTATTCATATAATCACCCACAGGTTCCAATAAAAGTGTAAACCTCTCCAGGAGAAATTTTACAGAAAACATTTGAGACTCTAAATGCAAGCACACATAAATAATAGTATAGGGCTTCCCCGGTGGCTCAGTGGTAAAGAATCCACCTGCCAATACAGGAGATGCAAGTTTGATCTCTGGGTCAAGATGATCCCCCAGAGAAGGAAATGGCAACCAACTCCAGTATTCTTGCCTAGCAAATCCCATGGGCTACACTCCATGGGGTCACAAAAGAGTCAGATACAACTTAGCGACTAAATAACAAATTAATAATATAATCTCAGTATGAATAAACTAATCAAAAGTTAAACCAATTCTCCATTATCCATACCAATAGAGTACAGTGGCCCATATAATTGTCAAAGTTTTATATTTAACCATGGAATGTAAGTTTCCCAGAATCCTAAGTTTGAAAGTTGTACATGTAAACCGATAAAGTTCAAAATAAGAATTAATATTTACTCTGTAATGACACAGAGAAGCTATGGAGCTACTCAGTTCTTGCTCTTCTCTTCCTCATTCCCCTATCAAAATACAATTTACTGGGCTAAACATAAGTGCCTTCATGCTTCTTAAGCTTACTATTAGGACAAAAATAAACAGTAAAGATTTGGGATTGTTGGGCTTTTGTTTCCCACAAGTTCAACGTGAGAGAACATATCTATCCCGGTGATATAATGATTAAAACTGAAAGCAATAATATCTTGAATATCCCACCCAGAGAAACTGAAAAGTACCCAGAGAAGGATAGGACAGTATTCTACATGACAATATTCTAAAATGTAAAGCTACAGTGAGCAAAAGTTATCTTTGATATATAAAAAATATAAATTTCTAT
Source organism: Bos indicus x Bos taurus (assembly GCF_003369695.1). Classification (NCBI taxonomy): domain Eukaryota; kingdom Metazoa; phylum Chordata; class Mammalia; order Artiodactyla; family Bovidae; genus Bos; species Bos indicus x Bos taurus. The sequence continues at coordinate 36,592,363 of NC_040094.1, read as the reverse complement.
CTCTTTGGGTTCAAGTTCTGGTACTTCATTACTTAGGACTTTGGATGTAACAATTATTTGGGTCTCAATTTCCTTCTCTTCTAGATAAGGAAAACACCACTTACCACACAGGAAGATGTCTGAAAAATAAAATAATTCGTATGAATGGGCCTTCAGTTCTTCAGAAGACAGTTATGAATCCTTAAGTATGAATCTTTTGAAAAGCTAATTAAAAATAAAATGACCTCATCAAAATTAAGTCTGAAATGCACTAACCTAGATGGTCTTCAAGATCATTCATATTAGGTATCAATTCTATCCAAATAACAGAATTCATACTAAGGCTAGGCTAAAGTCTAAATGTATTTTAAATAATCAAACAAGAGCTTTTATTAATCTTAATGTAACAAAAATAGGTTAAATAGGTTATTCATCATCATGTTAATTTGATATACCTAAAAATATTGATGTAAAATGATGACATTCTCTTGGTGTTTATCTTTCAAAAAAATATTTGTAGCTGGTTGCTCAAAATATGTACAACCACTAACAATAGTAACTATAGGGTATTGATAATGGGACAGTTGAAACACAATCAAGTGAGTTATTTCTCTGATATATAAAATAATCTGAAACTAATTAAAGTTTTGAAGTCTAATAGTAAAGTGAATAAATGGTATTATCTAATATGTACTGAGTAATATACACAAAAATCATGCTGAATACCAGAAATGCAAAGAAGTGTTAAACTTTATATGCATGTCCTAACACTAGACTATAAACTATCCCAAATAGTTGGGAGGACAAGAAATTACTAAATTAATGAGTATTGTATATAACTAGTTCTATAAGTATGAATTAGATAATACAGTGAAAAGGGAAAAAAGAAAAAGGCATTCTGGAAAGGTATCTTCACATTTTACAGTTTATAGCAGCTCACATTTTACTACATAGCGGTTATCACATTTGACTGGAGGTTTATAGAAACCTTGGGAGGAAGGCAGGACTGATGTTTGGCCCTTACGTAGATGAGGAAAATGAAGCTTGACAGATCACAGGTGAGGAGGTGGCAGAGCAAAAGCCGGGCCAGTCTGACAACTTTGTCCACAGCTCATTTCCACTCTGCTACATTTTAAGTTATCAATCCTAAACGTCAGAACTAGAAAGCGCCTCAGAAATCTTCTCATAGTGTTTCTCTAACCAGTCTGATAAAAACTTTTCTGAAGCATGCATTTCTAGGCTCCACTGCAGACCTACTGAATCATAACCTGTAAGAGAGAGGTTTATAATGTGTATATAACACTGTCCTCTATGTGTATGTCCAATGTGGCAGACATGTAGCTATTTAAATCCACACTTGATTAAATCAGATTGGAAATCGGGTTCCTTGGTCCCACTAGATACCTTTTTAAGAGCTCAAGAGATACCTGTGGCTAGTGGCCACCATACAGATGGCACAGATATAGAACAGTTTTATCACTGCAGAAAGTTCTATTGGCTGTTAATTCTTGACCAACCCTTCTACTCTAAGGATGAGAACACTGAGGCACAGAATCTTGTCCAGCAAGGGCTACGAAGTTATTTAGAGGCAGAAGTGAAATGCTAACCCAGTCTGCCAGTGCCCCTCATACTGTATCACTTCATCCCCTCAACTTCAGGGTTTATTCAAATGGGAATGATTTTCTTTCCACCCTTCCTTGTGGGTTGCAGTAAAGAAAGAAGAGAAATTCTAAATTTGTGGGAAGAAAACTTCTAAAAAAAAAAATATTTAAAATTCATGATTAAATCAAACTATTTTGCAAGTTTTATACAAAATTAAAAGTAGCCTTGGACAGTTAAGAATATACTAGTGTTAGGAGGCATATTTTAGTTTAACTGTTGTTAAGTCCTTCCTCTTCTACCATCGTGATGTTTTTCTCTTTTGAATCTGAAATTATATCATACATTTTCTTAACATTATAAATGTGAAAAAGTTAGATTTTCTTTTGCAAACATTCCATTTTAAAGATGAAAAATTGAGAAACAAAGGAGCAACCAAAAGAATAATGACTTCTAATTTTAGGATGTGGTTACTCAAACCACTGAGAATGCTTGGCTTTTAGTAATCTAGTAGTTTATTATTTACAAAACTAGTATGCTGTTTTCACTTCTGAGCTATAGTTTTACCTCCCTTTGACTACTATGTTACATTTAAAATAATTTGTTTTAATTTCCAATGTGAGAGTTTGAAGCCTCTGAACACCTATGGTTTATACACTAATTAAATCAACATATCATCAGTCATAAAAATATAGTATCTTCTTTAAAAATAAAGCCAGTTGTTCCTGTCTAGTATGTTTACGATGCAAATATCTCCACAGTCAGTCAACGTAAGCCATGACAATTCACATTTAAAGTGAACAGGAACTTGGGAACTCCACATTAATGGAAACTTTCAAGATAGAATTATACAGCTCCATTAACTTTTATCACTTATCTAGTATTCACTCCCCTGTTAACTTTTAGTGATTAAATTCAGTGAAAGTACGTGTCAAAGTGTATATAAAAAAGTGTGTATAAAATAAAAAAGTTGGACAGGTAAAAAACTGTCTTAAACATAAGATACTTATGAACAGATCTTTACTCAAGACAGTTTTTGCCATAATGTGCAAAGCACCCAGGAGCTCAGAGTATGGTGTTCTATATAAATAGAAGCTACTTGTTATTCAGAGAAGGAGGTGGTACAAAAAAAGACAGCTATTTTCTTTCTAACCACTCACTGGTGTTGAGGTAAACAAAAAAAAATACAGCATAAGCACATTAAAATACTTGGAGAGCAACAGTCTCCAAACTAAGAAAGGGAGAGAAAAAAATTTCTGTGCTCTAATATTTTAAAGAGGGGGCTGGGAGTTTAAAGTGAAATTTATTCTCTGGCTTTTATACCAGATTCATTGGTGGTGGTGTTTAGTTGCTAAGTTGTGTGTCTGACTCTTTTGGGACCCCATGGACTGTAGGCTGCCAGGCTCCTCTGTCCATGGTATTTCCCAGGCAAGAATACTGCAATGGGTTGCCATTTCCTTTTATAGGGATCTTCCCCATCCAGGGATTGAACTTACATCTCCTGCAGGGGCAGGCAGACTCTTTACCACGGAGCCACCAGGGAAGCCCACCAGATTCTTTACTTTTACATTCTATCTGTTATGTCTTGACTACCACTTCACCATATTAGGAAGAGGAAAACATGTGCCCCCAAGATTCCTATGCCAATAAAACAACTTTTGGAAGCAGCACAGCTCACCAAACGAAGGAGAATATTCGAAAAATGCTAAGTGACAGTAGTAGAACTGAACTATCTCAACCACTGTATGGTAACTACTGCTGCATACCAATGTAAGGAGCATGAAAAATACTGCAAACTCTACGCAAAGATTATAAAGTATTGCAAAAGTTTCAAATCTCATTAAAAACTGGGGGAAAAAAAATAGAGAAAGTATTGTGAAGGAGGGGCCTTCAGAAGGAAGCCCAGCTTGAAAGAAAAACAGAGGAGTGCAGTTCTTCTGATTATCCCTCTACCTATAGGCTTTGGTACAATCTCCAAGAGGTGATTTTAGGCATCCTTAGGAAAAGTTACTTAGACATACAGAAATGTGCTTTGGGACAGGATCCTGAAATTTATGACTTAAAAAAAAAAAAATAGCGAGAGAAAACAGCCATGAAATCCCTAGATCCTATTTTCCAAGCTTCCTGCAGAAAAATAGCATCCATTCTCAGACATATAAGCCAGCACATCTGAACTGACCTAAGCCAAGTTTTCAGCCAGCCCTCACTATCTCGTAAGCCCTCCTTCCCCCACTTCCTGGCCGTTCTTTTCTGGCACACAAAATATAGGCCAATGAGCAGTGGGGTGGGTGAGGAGGATGTGAGAGAAAATTTGAGAAGTAAAAGGGGAATCCACTTAACAAAGACATGAATGAGACTGAAAAGTCTAATAGGGATAAGCAAACAACAATCATAACAACTGAACAGAAAGGGCTTTCCTGGGCAGCAGCGAGCGCTCAATGTTTGGAGGGGTTTAGGCAGAGGCCAGGCTACCTACCACTTGTCAGGGAGGCTGCACAGGGGTCGGCGGCTTTGGGTGACCTCTAATGTCTCCTCCGACTCTGAAATGTTAGGATTCTTATTTCACAAAAGAGAATACAATGGTCATAAAAGCCCACCAAATTAGAACCCTTTCAAAAGGCGACTACTTCCCAAACACCACTCCCACCTCTCCCTCCCACACGTGCCCACTCCGCCCCTTTTCAATTTTTCCACCTCCACGTGCGAAACGCCTCGCGGCTCCTGCCCCACAGCCTGAAGGCGCCCTCCCACGCAAAGCACCCAAACTCTGCCCCGCGGGAGACGTGAGGACTCCACTCCCCGACCCTGGGCGGTCAAAAAAGGAAGTCTCAAATCCAGTCTTTCTCCCCCAGCCAGAGCTAAGGGGGGTGGGGTGGGGTGGAATGAAGAGAAGAACTTTCTTCTAAAATTTGTTTTCCAGATAGTGAAGGGGATAGAGAGAATCCCGAGGAGTCCAGGGCTGAGGGGAGTGGGGGGAGGGGACACCCCCCAATCGTTTAACGGCCGGCAGGGGGAGGGGGGCTCCGGAGGTGGAGGGGGCGTGGGATAGGAGAAGCAGGCCTGGGAGCGGGGTCAGGGGGCTGCACGGGTTCCTGGGGTCAGGGAGCTGCGGGCGTCCCCCCCATCTGGCACACAAAGCAGCTGCCGCGCTCGGCTCTCACCAGATCCTTTGTGTTTTCCATCAGGGCCTCATGGGTAGGGGTTGTCCGCGCTCCCCGGGCCCGCGGCGCCCCCTCCCGAGCTGGGGGCAGGCACCTCTCCCCGGGACTACGGCGACTACAAGGGAGCCCCGGCTGGGCCCAGACTGGTGGCGGCTACGGCAGCCCCCGGATTTCCCCCCTTTAACTCGGGTGGCCCCAGGATATCAACAACATTAGCATAGCCCTCCCTCCTCAACGCGCCTGCGCCGTGACCCGCGCCCCGATTGGCCCGCTTCCCTACATACCCTCCTCTCTGTCTTCCAGCGTGGGACCCTCTGCAGGCTCCGTACTCCAAGGGTCGTACCAAGACGAAGGGGTGGAAAAGGCGATTGGGGCTCGTGTAAGTCGAATGGTTAAAAAGCCAGGAAAAAGAGTAAAAGTTTCAGCCTGTCATCTATAGCTTTCTTTATATCCTTTCAATCAGTTACAGCTGCGAAGTTATGTTGGAAAAAAAATTTCCACTCCAGGCACGCCGCTACCCCCTCCACCCGGAAAATTGGTCCTCCCGGAGGAACTCCCACACGGGGAGGGGCTCGTGAGGGGAGTGGGCGTTACACAAGAACACAGTGTTGGTCACGTGCTCAAAGGCGGTGCAGCCTTCTTCCGGCCACCTGCGGCCTCAGCGCATGCGCAGTGAGATTCCACGTGAGGGCCTGCGTTTCTTCTCAAACCCAAAGATGCCGCCGGAAAGAAGGCGCCGAGTGAGACAGGACCGTAAGACCCAAGTGAGGCCGGACCGGAGAGCCGGAGCGCAGTGGGGCGGGCCGCCCCGAAAGGCTGCCTCCTCATGCCAGCAAAAGTCGCTGGCCTGGCCGCGCGCGGCGCCCGCTGCAATCTCAGTTGAGGCGGAGGAGGAGAACCGGCTCCGACTGCGGAACCGTCTGATGCTAGAGGAGGACAAGCCGGCAGCAGAGCGGTGCCTGGAGGAGCTGGTCTTCGGCGACGTGGAGGACGACGAGGATGCGTTGCTGCGGCGTCTGCGGGTCCCGCTGGTGAGGGAGGCCACCTCGCGCTGCTTGGGCCCGCGGTGGGCTGCGAGCCCCCGGGGCCGGAGCCTCGGCGCTCGGGAGCGGTGCCTGGAAGCGCTCAGGTGGTAGGGAGCCGGGAACACGGGCGCCTTGGGGTGCCAGTTTTAAAGTCCTGGGAGGGCGGAGACCTCGCCTTTCTTCGCCCGCTTGGGAGCCGCTGCGCCAGGTATCCAATAGGCGCTCAATACATACTGGTTTGCACGCACGCGCGCACAGTCGCTTCAGTCCTGTCCAGCTCTGCAACACTGTGGATTGTAGCCCACCAGGCTCCTCTGTCCATGGGATTCTCCAGGCAAGATTATTGGAGTGGGTTGTCATGCCTTCTCCCGGGGATCTTCCAGACCCAGGGATCGAACTCGCGTCTCCTAAGTCTCATGCATTGGCAGGCGGGTTCTTTACTACTAGCGCCACCTGGGAAGCCCTCATACTTGTTTAGACTGTTTTAATCGTGAGCATCTTTTGTGGCTCATCCCCACTGTCTTTTCTTCCTTAGTCGTTGCATCACCTGCCTCAGTACTATGCAGTGATTCAGGAGTTCCGCTCCGTTTGCGAAATCAGAATTCCTGGGCACAGGACTGGCAGTCTGTTTGTGGAATTAGAATTGCTGTGCACAGGCCTGGGAGTCTTGTCTGATGTTTTAACAATCATACCAAGTGATTGACTGGCCAACTTTTGTATTCGTCTTTTAAATATTTGTGAGCCAATTTGGCGGCAGATTCTTTTCCTGGCGGTGAAAACCCTGCATGATTGATTGATTATAATGATTATAAATTTTTTGCACGCTTAAAAAAAAAAAAATCCTTTATCTGGCTTATCTTCCAAGATAGGAAGTCCTAGGCAATTTCTAGGCACTGGAAGAGAAACAGCAATGGACAAAAATTGGCAAACATCCTTGCCTTTTTGGAGTTAGATACCAGTGGCAGAGGCAGAAGATAAAACTCAACTATGTCAGTGAAATGATGAAGAATAAAAAGACATTCAAGAAAGGAAGATTAAATTTGTGTAGAGGGAGCCTATACAATAATACATAGGGTAGAAGAGCAAAGCCTTCCTGAGAATTACTCAATTTGATAAAGAAACAGACGTAACAAGTATCAGTTGATTGCCAGAACATCCTTTGGTTGCTTATGGGAGAGGTTGCAGAATCTAGCTGGGAGATAGAGAAATACTACTGGGAAAATGCTGAAGTATGTGATGGTTTCCCAGTCAGGAAAAGAAACTGTGAAATGGGGTTTATTGGGCTTTGAAGGATCATAGGCTAGTAATAGAGCAGGTATAAATCATTTGAACATACCTGTTGTGGTTTTGGAGAAGGCACTGGCACCCCACTCCAGTACTCTTGCCTGGAAAATCCCATGGATGGCGGAGCCTGGTAGGCTGCAGTCCATGGGGTCACTAAGAGTCGGACATGAATGAGCGACTTCCCTTTCACTTTTCACTTTCATGCATTGGAGAAGGAAATGGCAACCCACTCCAGTACTCTTGCCTGGAGAATCCCAGGGACGGGGGGAGCCTGGTGGGTTTCCATCTATGGGGTCGCATAGAGTCCGACACGACTGAAACGACTTAGCAACTTATCGTGGTTTTGGGAAAGCTCAAGCTCACTTCAGGGTAAATTCTGTGGTCTAGATTTAGATTTGATTGTATAGTATAAAGTTTCTTAAGTAGGTAGGGGATCAAGAACAGTTAAGAAAAATAGAGAAGTGTGTCTAAGAATATGAAATATGGTTTAGTCATGACATTCAATCATGTTATTTTATTTTTGGTGTCAGTCTGCCTCTGATCCTGTGATTTGTGTAGTTCTGTGATTTTCCCTGCTCTTTTATCTAACTTACCTTTTACGCTTGTCTTTTTTGATCTTCTCAGCAAGTTGACTTTTTCTCCTAGACTGTTCTATCTTACCTCACCTGTCCAGTGGGTGGTGCATTTCTCTATCTCTAACCTGGTTTTCTGTTCTGCCTCTAGCATTTGCTGTGGTAGCATTCTGTCCCATAATTTGATCAGAGGGCCATAAAAACAAAGCATTCTACAAATAGTGTAACTACAAAGTCTGCCACCATGAGATAAGAAAGACTCAGTGCTTGTGGGTATTTTGTCTTCTCTAGGTTCAAGTACAGGAAGACTCAGATGACTCAGAAGTGGAGAAGGAAGCAAAAGATAATTTTCTACCTCAGAAGAAGCCAGTTTGGCTGGATGAAGAAGATGAAGATGAGGAGATGTAGGTTGCCTGACTTTTTTCTGGAATCCCTCTGGATGTGTCAGAAGTTGTTTTTCAGGTTTTAAGAACATTCTCTTTCTGAATATGTGATTCTGTGAAGATTTAAAAAGTACTGGAAAGTATATGGCAAAGGTCATTCATATCCCATCGCCGAGGGAGAACCACTGTTAGCGTGCTGGCATGCATCTCTCCTCTCTTCTGTGCTCCACAGAGAAGCTAAGAGAGCACAGTGTTTGGGGGTCAGACCTGAGTTTGCTTCCCAGTTTGGCCAGTTCCTAACTGACTACAGGCCAGTTTGGAACCTGTCTTTTCTCCTTTGTAAAATGGAGATAGTAACTATATCAGAAGGCTCTTGAGATTAAATAGTACACGTAGAGCTCTTAACACATGCCTAAAATGGAGAAAAGACTAAAAAAAATTAGCCATCATGCACAGTATGTACTTTAATTGATGAGAATGTATTGTATTGCAAGCAGGTCTCCCTAGTTAAAAAAAAAAACTTTATAAACACTTTAAAATGGATATGTTATCCATTATATGATTTAACCATAATTTACATGGGCTTCCCAGGTGGTGCTAGTGGTAAAGAACTCGCCTGCCAATGCAAGAGATGTAAGAGACACGGGTTTGATCCCTGGGTTGGAAAGATCTCCTGGAGAAGGGCATGGCAACCCACTCCAATATTCTTGCTTAGAGAATTTCGTGGACAGAAGAGCCTGGTGGGTTCCGAGTCCAAGGGTTGCAAAGAGTTGGACACGACTGAAACAACTTAGCAAGCACACACGCATAGGGAGAATGTACTGTATTACAAGCATTTCTCCCTAAATAAAAAAAAAAAAAACACCTTATAAATACTTTAAAGACTACTATAATGGATGTATTATAATCCATTATATGATTTAACCATAATTTACATAGCTGTTGTTGGGTAAGTTATTTTTTTAAATTAATGTTGAGATGGGCATGTTTATGCATAAACCTTTTTCTTTTAAAATTAAAGGAAGATTCTTCTTTTAAATTAGAAAATGAATTTATGAAATCTAAGGCCAGAAGTTGAAGCCACAGACGGACAAATATACAACATCACTGGGGCAAAGGAGCTTCTTTATTGAACTCTGCCACCACTTATTCTTAGAACTGGATGCCAGATATTGCACTGCTGCCCCCTTGAAGGAGTGCAGCGATGATGGAGTTGGGGGTGAGGATGAGGATGCAGTGAGGAAAGAGGGTAGGTTTGAAAAGGAAGCAGAGGATGAGGCTCCAGTCTTTCAGAGGTAGAATAATTTAATCAAAGAGGAGACATTTCTAGGGTTATTGATAATTACTACCAGGCTGACTCTGAAGTTCTACCAGTTTACTTTTCAATTGAAAAGTATTTGTTTTACTCCTTTTTGAAAACCGTAATTTCTGTTTTCAGACCTTGTCAGTTTAATGGGTGGGAAATACCTACTTAATTTTTGTTGAGAAGATAGATCAGTTTTTGTTAGTCATTGGTATTTCTTAAAAGTAGTCTCTGTTATGTCTTTGCTTGTTTTGTCTACTAAACACTGTTTCATTTTGTTTACTTTTCAAATAAAAGTTGAATGTGTTTAAGGTGTACAACATGGTAATTTGCTGTACATATACATACTGAAGTTATTACTGCAGTCATGTAAATTAATTGCATTTCCATGTCTTCAAAGAGTTACCATTTTTATTTGTAGTGAGAGCACTTGAAATCTCCTCACTTTGCAAATTTCCAGTGTGTAATATTAACTGTAGTCATGCTTTGCATTAGCTCTCTATCCTACACAACTGCAGCTTTGTACTCTTCGACCAGCATCTCCCTGTTTCGTCTACCTTCTCACCCCTGGTAATCGTCATCCCACTCTTTGCTTTTGTCTGTCCTTCTCTTCAGAGGCCACGCATAAGTGAGACCATGCAGCATTTTTCTTCATGTCTGTTTTATTTCACATAGTGTTCATCCATGTTGTTGCCTGTGGCAGAATGAGATTGTTTATTAATGATTTTAGTATATTAGCTCCTTGCGTAATTGAGAATTTCAAACCCTTTAATGTCAAGTTTATTGCACATTATCTTCTAGCTTTAAAAACTATATAATTTTATTTCTTTATTTTTGGCTGTGCCATGTCTTTGATGTTGCTTGGGCTTTTCTCTGGTTGTGGAGAGTGAGGGCTCTTCTCTAGTGCAGTGTGCGAACTTCGCATTGTGGTGGCTTCCCTAGGGTGTGTGGGCTTCTGTAGTTGTGGCTCATGGTCTCAGTAGTGGCAGTTGCCAGGCTCTAGAGCTCAGGCTCAATAATTGTGGCACTCGGGCTTAGTTGCCCCGCAGCATGTGGGATCTTCCCAGATCAGGGATCCAACCCGAGTCTCCTGCAGGTAAATTGCTTACCTGTGAGCCACCAGAGAAACTCATCTTCTCGCTTTTTGTTTGCTTTTAAGTTTGTTTTAATATTGTTTGGCACAGAATAGTCAAGTATATATATAGTGAAGTCTTTTTTTTTTCTTCTGATTTTAACAGTAAAAAGTTCTGCATCAGAGAGAAAAATATTTACCTATATTTTTCCTTCATAGTATTTTAAGGTTTGAGTGATTTGCCTGGAATTAATTTTGGTGAATGGCTGTAAGCTGTGTCTAGAGAAGTCATGAATTTGAAATAGCTCACCAGAGGGTGAATTAGGTGACCTGAAATATTAGAGACTTACTTTTTATTTCTGGAAGAATGAAGAACGTATATTTGAGATGTTCCACATCTTATAAATCTTGGCCTGTGTTGTTTGCTCCAAATACTAAAGGCAACAACTGTTAATGTTAATTCTTTAAGTTATCTAAAGCATACCGTTCTACTTTTTTTTGTAGGGTTGACATGATGAACAGTCGTTTTCGGAAAGATATGATGAAAAACGCCAGTGAAAATCAGCTTTCGAAAGATGAGCTTCAGAAGAGACTTAAAGAAGAGTAAGTGTATTTTATTTTGACTTTTTCAACCTTTGGCTGTAACAGCTTCTTGGGTAGTCAGATTTCCATTTTGAATCATAAAAGAATTGTCCTTGGAAAATGATTAAACTTTATTATGAGGGAGCAGAGAGAGAACACAAGTACAAAAAACTTGGAATCCCACTGTCCAAGTATGATCAATGACATTATTGTTCACTTGCTTGTTTGTTGGTATGTGGTAAATCATCTGTTTTCCACAACTTCTAGGCTCTTGCAGTTGAACAGAACTGGGAAATACATATTTTAAAATAATGATTTTATATTGAAACATTTTATTAATTCGAACTTGTGTACCTTTAAAAGTATTTTAAGGTATGTTTATTTTTTGTACTGAATTTTTTTTAATGTTCCTAGAGATTCATTACATTATCACTATATTTTGACAGTAGATTTATTGAAGTATAATTTACATATATTGAAATTCACCCTTTTAAAGTATCATTCTGTAAATTTTGTTTAGTAGGTATAGTCATGTAAGCCCATGACAATTAATATATGTAATCAAGATACAGAACATTGCTTTCACTCAGACAGTTCTTTTATACCCCGTGATAGTCAGCATTCTCTCTTCATCTTCTAATTCCATTACCCCGTGACAAGCATTGATCCATTTTCTGTCTTTATAGATATGCTTTTTCCAGAATGTCATATAAATACAATAATACAGTATGTAGTTTTTTCAGTCTGTCAAACCCGTTTAGTGAATTTGTCATTTCAGATATTTTCTAGCTTGAGAAGATCTTTTCAACTAGACCTTTCGTTTTGTTCTGTTTAGTTGCTATTTTTCCTTTTATTGTGTTCATACATCCTTTAAATACTTGAATATATTTGTATTAGCTGTTTTATTTTATTTTTTATTAATTTTTATTGGAGTGTAGTTGCTCTACAAAGTTGTGTTTCTGCTGTACAGCAAAGTGAATCAGCTATACATGTACATATATCGCCTCTTTTTTGTATTTCCTTCCCGTTTAGGTACCACAGAGCATTGAGTAGACAGTCCTGTGCTATGCATTAGGTTCTCACTAGTTATCTATTTTGTACATAGTGTCTATGTGTCAATCCCAGTCTCCCAGTTCATCCTGCCCCCCTCCCCCTGCCCCCATCCATTACCATACACTTGTTCTCTACATCTGTGTCTCTCTGCTTTGCTGATAAGTTCATCTGTATCATTTTTCTAGATTCCACATGTAAGCAATATTGCATGATATTTATTTTTCTCTTTCTGACTCACCTCACTTTGTGAGAGTCTCTAGACTCATCCACATTTCTGCAAATGGCACGGTTTCATTCGTTTTTATGTGTATTAGTTACTTTTAGGTCCTTGAGCGCTAATCCTGTCAGGTCTTTCATTTTTGTTGACTGCTTTTTTTTTTTTTTTTTCTGGTTATGGTTCATATTTTTCTGCTTCTTTGTAAATCTAATAATTTTGATTGTATTCTGGGCAGTGTGAATGTTGTTCAGTGCCTGGATTTTGTTTTTTGTTTTCAATGGGTGTTTAACTTTGTCTTGGCAGGCAGTTAAATGACTTGGAAATCACTTTGATCCTTTCAAGACTTGTTTTTAGAGATTTTTTCTATTTGAGTAGCATTTATTCTAGGCTGGTTTAGCCCTATTAAGATGTGACCTTCCTGGGATCTCTGCTGAATGTCCTGAGTGTTCAATAAGGACCCTTCCTCTGACTGGTTGAACTCAAATGTCTGAACTTTGGTTCTGTGCAACTTAGGTCTGTCTAGTAGTTCCTTGCTTGATTGACCTCATGGAATCTTATTCTGTGAGTATGTAGCTTAGTATTCAGAAGTGTCTGTGGACCCCCTGTGCAAATTTCTGGAGCTCATTCTCTTCCTCTTCTATAGTTGATTGCCCCTCAAGTTCCTGTTGTCTCAGCTTCTTTCAAGTCTGATCATTTTCCCCTTACCTCTGTGTCAGGGTCTTATAAAAATGCCTTGAGGGGAAAATCCCAGTAATGGCATGGCTCCCCTTGTTATTTCTCTTCTCTTAGGGATCATAGTCCTATGTTGCCTTTTGTCCAACTTTTGAAAACAGTTTCATACATTTTGTCCAGTGGGCTTAGTTTGGTGGACTTGTCTATGATTCTGTTTTAAACAATTAGAATGATTTTTGCAGGCTTCTACATACCAGAATGTAACTAGCATACTTCTCTTGGAGCTTGCTTTTTCCAGGGTGAAGTGCTCCCATTTTAGTCAAAGGATATACAATGAAGGTTTGTTTATTTTACCAGTCTGGTCATTTTCTTTCAGACATGTTCTAGTATTCTATTGTGTATTCTGTTAGCATTGATTTATAACCACAAAGAGTTTTCTATTTCTTTACTTAATCACCAAATCTTGTGTGTTTATATGTGCAAATAAGGCAACAGCAAGTGTAATTAGTAACAACAAATAGGTATCCAGGTGTCCTGTATCCCAGACTAGTTTAGATGGTTATCAATTTAGGCAGGTTGGGAATATCCTGTGTGACTAGCCCTTCTGTTCCTCAGGATAAGAACTTCTTTGGAAGAGATTTCTATTTATGTTCTGACCTATATTCTTTAAATGTACCAAAGTATAAATACAGTGGTCCCTGCAAAATTTTATGTTTTTGCTTAGATTTCAGCATGCTATGGGGGGAGTCCCTGCCTGGGCAGAGGCCAATAAATGGAAAACACCTTCAGATGGTGAGTGTTGACACCTCTGTTTAAATTGGTAACTAGATTCCTAATGTTGTTCTGTTATTATTTGAGGTTTCTCATGAGACTCATTAATGTTTGAAATGTCTTTTTTTTTTAAATACCTGGTTTTGAAGTCTACCATTTCTCTGAGGGAAATGCTTTTACAATAATGTAAGACTTAATAGTATATTCTTTACTTGTAAAGGCAATAATGAATGAATTTTATTTTCTTTTCAACAGAACTATGTTACATTATGACATAGGATTAAGTAAAAAAATTAGTAGTGTTATTTCTTGATTCAGAGCCCCTTCCAAAGACATGAGCAACTGATCTAGCTATCCACTAGGAAATGGAATGTTTTGCTAAGGAGCACCTATCAGGTCAGACCCAGAGGATTACATACTTCCTAAAAACCTATTTTTCAACTCCGGATTTTAAGTTTGACTTGTACCAAAACTGTTTTCTACCGTTAAGATCTTTGAGTTTAGGTGTTATAAGTTTGGCCAAGACCTGATATGAGTTTTTGGAGTTACAAATTTTAGACTTGAAATTGACCTTTGAAATCCTTGAGAGATTCTGCAGTATAGCCTTTCATTGTAATACAGGAGCTCCTTTCTTAGCATCTTTGATATATGATGAATTTCTATTTGATTGTCGTCATCACCTCTCCCTTCCTTCTCCCAACCCATATCAGTCCTGGTATTCAAGTATAGGGAGCCCTTACAAGGAACCAGTTTTATACATTTCTGATAGAAAACGCAATCAGTTAGTAAGTAGAAACTTACCTTCTGGTTTCCAACTAGATACTTTTAGAGGTTGAGGGACTCTTAGTGATATAACCTGACTTGATCCACTGCAAGAAGCTTTTCCACAACAGCTGCTAGATGATAACTTAGCCTCTGCTTCAATATATCAAATAATGTTGTGCTCTTTATTTGGCTGTTTCTTACTCTCTTCCTCTTTAAGAACTAATTGTTCTAATTTTTTACTATTTTGAAATTTAATCTTTCTACTCTCTAGTCCTATATTTTGAAGAAATATAATCTTATCTTATGAAACTGTTCTGTTATTTGAGAAATGTTTTTCCAAGGTTTTTTTTTTTTTGGTATGTTAATCATCTTGTTATCACTTTTTTTAACATGACATAATTACAAACTTTGGTCACCAGTTTACTTTCCTGAATGAAATACAATTTTATTATCTGTTTTAGAATACTGCATTCATAGAATACTCTATTTTAGATCCATGTAATTATAGATAAGGTTTTATGCTAGCACTGAAGCAGAAAATTTCCCAGATCCCAGTGGCTTAATCAGGTAGAATTTTTTTCTGTGCATATGGTTAGGGTGGTGAGGTCATGTTCTACTTCAGGGGCCCAAATTCTTAGAGATTCTGCCATCTCATTCTGGGCCTTCCAGAGTTGCCGAAGGTATTGACGACTACCAGTTGACTTACAGGAGAAGTGAGAGAGGCTCACGAAGGGAGCTTAATAAAACCTGTCCTGGAAGTGCTACATGATACTTGCGCCCACATTTTTTTGGCCAGAACTCAGTCGTGAGACCACACTTAACTGCATGGAATACCAGGAAGTAGAGTGTGTCTTTGTGCCAAGGAGAAAAGGGAAATGAATTAGGTCAACAGTTAGCCAGTCTGTTACTGTCTGGGATATTGAAGTCTAAAACCTTTATTGGACAGATGACAGGAGTAAGGTTCAAAAAGATACAAGTGATTTGTCCAAAGTATACTTATTGGCAAAGTGGTGACTATAATAACCGAGCTTCACAGTTTTAATCTCACAGTTATTTTTAAAAATTAATTAGTTAATTTTTGGCTGTGCTAGGTCTTCATTGCTGCGTGTGGGCTTTTCTCTAGTTGCAGTGAGTGGGGGCTATTCTTCATTGCAGTGTGCAGACCCTGGAGTGTGTGGGCTCAGGAATTCCATCACATGGGTTTAGATGCTCCATGGCATGAGGGGTCTTCCCAGACCAAGGATCGATCTCATGTCCCTTGAGATTTCTAACCACTTAACTCTGTCCCTTTAAGGCAGATTCTTAACTACTAGACCACCAGGGAAGTCCCACCATTTGTTATTTTTATCTGTAAATACTAGATTATTGTGTTTTTTTAAGGTTATTTTTTGTTTTTCTGAATTACTTTTTTTTGGCTCACTGTTACGTAAGTTCCCTGACCGGGGATTAGACCTGTGCACCCTGAAATGAATGTGCGGAATCTTAACTCCTGGACTGCCAAGGAAGTTTCTAGATTAAAAGAGAAATACCTCCCCCAACCCCCACCCCGCTTTAAACGTAACTGTAATGCTGTTACGATCCATTGGATCATAGAAAAAGCAAGAGAATTCCAGAAAAACATCTGATTCATCGACTGCACCAAAGTCTTTGACTATGTGGGTCACAGAAAACTATGGAAAATTCTTAAACACATGGAAATATCAGACCACCTTACCTGCCTCCTGTGAAACCTGTATGCAGATCAAGAAGCAGCAGTTAGAACCAGACATGGAACAACGGACTGGTTCCGAATTGGGAAAGGAGTACATCAAGGCTGTATATTATCATCTTGCTTATTTAATTCATATGCAGAGTACTTCATGCTGGACTGGATGAAGCACAAGCTGGAATCAAGATTGCTAGGAGAAATATCAATAACCTCAGATACGCAGATGACACCACCCTTAATGGTAGAAGGTGAAGAGGAACTAAAGAGCCTCTTGATGAAAGTGAAAGAGGAAAGTGAAAAAGCTGGCTTAAAACTCAACATTCAAAATGTGAAGATCATGGCATCTGGTCCCCTCACCTCATGGCAAATAGATGGGGAACCAGTGACAGACTATTTTGGGGGCTCTAAAATCACTACCTATGGTGACTGCAGCCATGAAATTAAAAGATGCTTGCTCCTTGGAAGAATAATTATGACAAACCTAGACAGCGTGTTAAAAAGCAGAGACATTACTTTGCTGACAAAGGTCTGTCTAGTCAAAGCTGTGGTTTTTCCAGTCATCATGTATGGATGTGAGAGTTGGATGATAAAGAAAGCCGAGTGCTGAAGTAATTGATGGTTTTGATCTGTAGTGTTGGAGAAGAGTCTTGAGAGTCCCTTGGACTGCAAGAAGATCCAACCAGTCCATCCTAAAGGAAAGCAGTCCTGAATATTCTTTGGAGGAACGGATGCTGAAGCTCCAATACTTTGGCCACCTGATGAGAAGAACTGACTCCTTGGGAAAGACCCTAATGCTGGGAAAGATGGAAGGCAGGAGGAGAAGGGGACGTCAGAGGATGAGATGGTTGGATGGCATCATTGACTCAATGGACATGAGTTTGAGCAAGCTCTGGGAGTTGGTAATGGACAGGGAAGCCTGGTATGCTGCAGTCTGTGGGTTTGCAGAGTTGGACATGACTGAGCAACTGAGCTGAACTGATATGCTTGCAGTAATCAGTAATAATTCCTTAATATTGTAATTGTGTTATTGTTGCTCTTTTTTTGTCAATTTATCTACCCCTCCCCCCAATCTTTTTAGATTGCTTTGTATTCTTGGTCTTCACAGGTACTCTTGAATCTGGCTAGATGTCTTTTCTAAGTTTTGCAAATTCTTGCCTGTTAATCTCTTCAAATTGTTTTTGTTCCATTCTTTCTTTCTTTCTAGGATACCAGTTACATTTATGTTAATTTTTTTTAAACATTCTGTGTGTTCTTTTCTGATGATTGGATGCGTTCAGGGTGGTATGGCTGTAGACTATTCTTTTCTGTATTTTCTTTTTGCTTTCTATGCTTTAGTCTGGATAATTTTTTCTGATCCTTTTTCTAGACCACGAATTCTCTCTTCATGTAATTTTGATACCTGTTAAAACCATCCACTGGATGTTAAATTTTCATTACTGTGTTTTTTTCAGTTCTAGAATTTCTATTTGGTTCTTTTTTTTTTTTTTATGATAGTCTGAGATTTTGTTTTGCTTTTTAAGTCTTCACTGAAGTTGTTACAGTATTGCTTCTATTTGTGTTTTGGTTTTTTGGCCTAGAGGCATGTGGGATCTTTGCTCCCTAATCAAGGATCAAACCCTTACCCCCTGCGTTGGAAGGCAAAGTCTTAACTGCTGGACTGCCAGAGAAGTGGCTGGTTCTTTTTTACTCATCTAGTTTTCTGGCTTACTTCTGAGTCTTGTCTTTCAAATATGTAAAACATGTCTTTTAAATATGTTAAATATATTAAAAATGAAGTTTTAATTTTTTTATTTTTCTTTTCCTTCCAGTTTTATTGAGAGAATTGACCTACAACACTGTATAAGTTTAAGGTGTACAGTGTAATGATTTGACTTACAGACATCATGAAATGATCACCAAAATAAGTTTAGTGTATGTGAACATCCATCATCTCAGATAGATAAAAAGTTATAGACATAGAAAAGAAATATTTTTCCTTGTGATGAGATGTCTTAAGAATTTTATATCTTAACAACTTTGATATATATAGCAGAATTCTAGTTATCATGTTGTATGTTATATCTCTAGTACTTACTGATCTTATAACTGAAAGCTTATACCTTTTGGACTGCCTTCATCCAATTTCCCCTTACGTTCCTCTCCCTCACCAATCTCTGGAAACCACAGACCTGATCTCTTTTTCCATAAGTTTTAAACATAATATTTAAATTTTTATGTCTGATAACTCCATTATCTAGATCTCCTGTGAGGATTGTTTGTTTCTCCTTAGGTTTTCAGTCAGATTATATTCACCTTGTGATTATTGACCTGGTTCTGTTTCATTGAGTGGTGGGCATTGTACATGAAAAATAGTATCAAATAGAAAAATGGTACTGCACCTATTTGCAGGGCAGGAATAGAAGACACGGATATAGAGAACAGACTTTTGGACATGTGGGAAAGGGAAGATGGGATGAATTGAGAGAATAGCATTGACTTGTATACATTACTGTGTGTGCGGTGGGGCTTCCCTGGTGGCTCAAGTGGTAAAGAATCTGCCTGCAATGCAGGAGACACAGGTTCGATCCCTGGGTCTGGAAGATCCCCTGGAGAAGGGACTAGCTCCTCACTCCATTATTCTTGTCTGGAGAATTCCATGGACAGAGGAGCCTGATGGGCTACTGTCCATTGGGTTACAAAGAGTCGGACACAACTGAGCAACTAACACATGTGTAAAAAGATAGCTAGTGGGAACCTTCTGTATAGTACAGGGAGCTCAGCTTGGTGCTCTGTAATGACTTGGAGAGATGGGATGGGGGTGGGATGGGAGGGAGACTCCGAAAGGGGGGAATATGTATAGCATATATATAGCTGATTCACGTTGTATGGCAGAAACTAACACAATATGGTAAAGCAATTATCCTCCAATTAAAGAAAAGTAGTATTGATTAACTAGAGGTCTAGGACAATGATATATTTCTCTAGAGAATTTGTACAGTTGTTTTTGGGTAAGTGGCTGGGCAAGGGGTACTAGCAATCCTAAAACGTTTTATTCTAATGAGACAGTACGAGGTTTTAAAGCTGGGTTTCAGGTCTTGGGAGATTTTCTTACGATTCTTTTATTTCACCTTTAATTTTATGTATTGCCTTTTGTGGCAACAATTTGAGAGCCTGGTAGTTTATCAGGTCCCTTAGGCACCCTAGAGGGCTTCTGGTGCTAGGTTTTGCCCCCTTAACCTTAAACACTCTGCTTAGCTTCTCAGCTTTCTTTAGGAGACTCATCAGTCATCTCCAGGGGAAGAGCAGGCCTGTTACCTGTCTTTGAAGTTCTGACGCATGGTTTGCTACCAGTGATCTTCCAGTCAACTAAAAATTCTAGTTCTTTTTCTTGTGAATTGTTAAGCTAGATCTGCTGTTCATCCTGTTGCCAGTTTTGCCACAATTATGAGTTTCTCTCTTTAAATGTTGACTCAGTTTATCTTTATTTCATGTTCTTTTAGTCACTGTAGTGAATGTGTGCCTTTCATTCCAGAGTCGGGCTTTTAAACATATACATTGATGTGTTTGTCATTTCCTCTTTCAAATTTATTTTGCTGTTTTACCAGTTGTAGCTTAAATAAAATGATTGAGGTTGGGAGAATGGGAGGGGAGTTGAAGTTTGAAATACAGGTGTTTGGGTTAGGTGATGGCTATCTCATTGATTCTAAAGATATACTTATGGGTTTGTTTGACATAGATGAAAGTGAAGAGGAGGAAGATGATTTGTTGCAAAGGACTGGGAATTTCATATCCACATCTACATCTCTTCCTAAAGGAATCTTAAAGGTGAGAATTAGTAAAATTGGGCCAAACCAGCTAATTACCTCAAATCCAATGTACTTTGACTTTCAGACCTATGGCTTTCTGTTATCTGTGGGATTAAATGTGCTTGCTGTCTTTTTGCCTTGATAAATATTTGTGTAAGGTGTTTTTTTTTTTCCTTTTGCAAAAATGATAACATTAAATTATGTTCCCAGGAATCTTTTATGATTCTTGCTTGATTCCTCCTTTTGCATTTCTCATCCTTTCTGTTGACAGGAGCCTGGTTCGTGCTGCATGGCAACAATTTCATGGCTAGACTCTCCATTTCCACTTCTTCCTCAACCATTCTTCCTACAGTAGCCTGAAGGGTCTTTTAAAAATAAAGTGTCATGTCCTGTTACTTTTCATTGCTCTTTGTAAGCTTTCTTATCATAGTCTACGCTACCCTCTTCCTGGGATCTGACTTAATGCTTACGTCTTCAACTTCATCTCATTCCTTTTTCTCTTACTCCTTATTTAGGCCGCAGAGACCTTGTTTCTGTTTTCTGCACATGCTGAGTCCTTTCTTGCCTCTGAACCTTTGTTCTTGCTCAGTCTTCTGTCTGTTTTTCAAGCACAGCCAGTGGCAAACTCATTCTTACCTTTCTGCTCACATAATGTCATAGAAATGTCTTTCCTGGCCTTCCTGTCTAAAGTGGCTTACTCAAGACTTCCCTAGTGGTCCAGTGGTTAAGAATCTGCCTTCCAGTGCAGAGGACTTGGGTCTGATCCTTGTCAGGGAACTAAGATCCCATGAACCACAGATCAACTACACCCAACTACGCCCATCCATTGAGACTAGAGAGACTGCTGCAAGAAAAACTACTGCATGTTGCAATAAAGATTCCCCATGTGCTGCAACTAAGACTTGATACAGCCAAATAAATCTTTTTTCAACCTTTTTTTTAAAGAAGTAGCTTACTCTAGTTACCTTCTAATTTACTCCTGTGTCCCACTTGTTCGTTGTTGTAACCAAGTGCTTACTCAGCACTTACTTCAAATATCTGTCAAATGAACTGTTCTCTCTTTGATGTAATTTTCCCCATTATAAAGTGATAGCATGTGAATTATATGAGAAAAGGGGATCTTATGGTAAATTATTAGTGATTCTGTCTATCCTTACTCTGAAGGTAATTCATTTAGCTCCTCATAGAGTGAATTCACCTCTGTTGAAAATGTAGTCAAAAACAGAACATCATATAATACTATGATGTTTTATATAATTTCATTTTTAATGCAGAGTGAAAAGCCTGTAAAAACAAAACAAAAGCATGAAAATAGTCCAAATGACACATGAGATCATCATTACTTCAAACTAACAACCATATACCATGAGAGGAAAACATTACCAGTCCATACCAACCATTGCTGTTGTTCAGTTGCTGAGTCAAGTCTGACTCTGTGACCCCATGAACCGCAGCACACTGGGTTTTCCCATCCATCACTATCCTGGAGTTTGCGCAAGTGGACATGCCAACCGTAGAACCTTGGGAATGACCACTCGTTGCCTCTTACTGTGCACCATGACTACAGCGATGCCAGAGTAGGAGTTTTAAGTAAAATTTCCATGGAAATAAAAATCTCCTAACTCAAATGGATATATCTCAGGGAAATGATTGTGTACTAGAGTTCCAAGGCTTAACGATTTAATCTCCTTTGAAAGATTGTAAAAATGGATTCTTGAATAGTGAAACATTGTACGAGAATACTAGTTGGTCACAGAGCTGTGGTCTTCTGGTTTTCATTCCAGTGCACTTTCTTTTGCATTGTAAACTATGATGTCTTTTATCATGCTTTAAAGAAGATAATGTTAACCCATTTGAATTGATAAAATTTCAACTTTATTTTTCCACAGATGAAGAACTGCCAGCATGCGAATGCTGAACGTCCTACTACTGCTCGGATCTCGTCTGTGCAGTTCCACCCTCGTGCCCAGGTTGTGATGGTCGCTGGACTGGATAATGCTGTATCCCTATTTCAGGTATGTGGAGACTTGTAGTGAAAAGTGTTTATAATCAGCATACATGGTCTTTGGAAATAATCAAAAGGAATATTTTAAAATTCCTTATAGGTTGATGGAAAAACAAATCCTAAAATTCAGAGCATCTATTTGGAAAAGTTTCCGATCTTTAAGGCTTGTTTTAGTGCTAATGGAGAAGAGGTTTTAGCCACAAGCACTCACAGCAAGATTCTTTATGTCTATGATATGCTGGCTGGAAAGCTAATTCCTGTGCATCAAGTAAGAGGTAAGGTTTCTATTGAATGTATTGACACCCACAGCCCACAGCTGAGTTTGTTTAACAGTATTTAGAACCACTTTTTTTTTCTTCCCATAAAGTTCTTAAAAATAGAGTTTCTTTGGTTTTAGTGTGTAGAAAATGTGTTGTTGAGATAATGTGTTTGAATGAAAAAAGTGAACTGAGTTTATTGGGGGGAAAAAATGATAGTTTGCAAATCTGTATTCCCCTAGAGTAGAAAGGCAGTTGCACATATTTGGCTGTAAAATCAGCAATTGCTGCAGCAGAAAGAATATGAGCCTGGGAGCTAGAACACCTGGGTTCTAATTCTTCAGACAAATTATTTCACTTCTTTGTTCTGAAATTTGGATACCCTCCAGTTCTTCTGGTGTTTGTTTTAATACAATTTTGATTTACATTTAAAGGGAAACAAAGCACTGCTTTTGGAAGTCGTACTTCGAAAAATGAATTACTTAGCAGATGTATCATCAGATAAAAATTAGTCTTTCCTCTGCCTTGTCTATTCTTTGGCATTCTCCTACCCCCGTTACCACTAAAGCACAGTGCCACCTTCATGAACCCTTTGGGAACCAAAGCCTTGTGATTGGTTGGCTTAACATTATAAATCTTGGGAGGGTGGGAGTTGGTGATGGACAGGGAAGCCTGGCATGCTGCAGGCCATGCGGTTGCAGAGAGTTGGACACGACTGAGCTGAGCTCAGCCCCTGCCACTTTGTGAATGCTCCTTGATAACTACTGCCGCCATTAAGAGCAGCATATAATCTATCTGATCACAATCAGACCACTTCCCATGCTGTGGAATTTGGCTCTATTCTGATTAACCTGGACATTCTTTTTCTTATCAGTTGCACAGCAGTTGACCTGAAAACTCATTCTCTAAGCGGTAGCAACATTTATAATCTGACATCATTAAGTTGTATATCTTTTTTGCTCAAGGCCATATTATAAATTTTATCTGGCTTCTATTTTGAAAGCTCCAGGTTTTGTAAAACAGTTGTAATATTGATATTGGCATTTATTATCACTATATTTTGTGTGAAGTTAAAAGCAAAATGCTGTGTACACGTAACTGGCATTACACGGTGTAAGTGAAACCGATTGGTGTCATTTCATGGAGGCTCTGAAGAACGCTGGTACCATAGTCCTTTATGTCTCAGTGCAGAGAGGAATTCAGCAAGAGCACAGTGGTGGATAAGAAGTGATCTATTAGAACGGCACACCTGTGAGGCCCCACGCGCCCAGGAGAGAAATGCCGTGCTCTGCGAACTTAGTGGTCTACAGTTTTCATAATCAAAGGAATAGTGAGGAGGGGGAGAAGACTTCCTTGTCTTTCTTGAATAGATGCCATGTTTTCATCGTCAACTCCTCCTCCAGATTGGGCATAGGAGTTTTCTTGTCCCTGTGTGATCAAGCTAGGTCCACAAATTTGTTTTTCACATGTGTAGAGCACATATTCTAGGGATCATTAACTTACTTAGCTCACTGGGCAGGATATGTGTCTCATGCCCCCATTGGTTTATGGTTTAGGAGCATACCCTGTGCTTCTGTTGCTAAGCAAGCCTGTTTGGTTTTGTGGTTAAGCAAACCTGCTTTCTTGAATAATAATTAACTTACAGAGATCTTCCATATATTTCTATTTTCTATTTCTCTTTCTAATCCCTAGTAGGATTAAATATTTAATCATCTATCTTGTCGTTTCATTCTGTCCTTATCATTTCCCCCCTCCAGGTGTTTACCCTTTTATTCTTAAAAGAGGGGGTAAGGGGTGAAGTTCTTTCAGTCAGTAGCTACTTTCAGCTGAGAATGGGCATAGGCCTGTCAGGGGAAGGAGTGAACATCTGGCTGACTGTCCCTTTTTTAAAATTTATTTTTAAATGAAACAGGTGAATATTTGTAATGATAAAAAGTATAATTCACAAAGAAGATAGACATCATAAACCATCAGACACCTAATAACAAAGAAGCATGGATACATAAAGCAAAAATCAGAACAAATAGAAGGGAAAAGAAAAAGTAGTCACAGTGACACTAACATTTCTCTGAGAATATTTTATCAAGTGCAGGAAAAATAAGAATAGAAGCATCTTGAATGATGTCATTAATAATTTTTTTTTTACATGTATAAATAATCAAAATTCTTTAATTGTCAACTAGAATCTTTTTTTAGTATTTTCACTAAATTACTGATGTTTCCTCTGAAACATATAAGGTTTTTAATGACCAGACTTTACAGGTGAGACATTTTGAGTTTCTCTCGGTTTTTCTTTTTTTTTTCTTTTTTATTTTTTTATTTTTATTTTTTTATGTTAATAAACTTCTGTTTGATTTTGTCCTGCTATTCTGTCATTTCTTACAGAGATCCTCAGCTAAGAACTCAAAAGGGTAAAGGGAAATAAGCCTCTATGTCACCCTAAGTCAGCTTCAATAATTGCCATAGTGAGCAGTCTTTTTTTTGGGGGGGTGGGGGATGAAATGTCCTATAGCTATCAATTAGGTCTAACTGGTCTGTTGTATCGTTTAAAGTTTGTGTTTCCTTGTTAATTTTCTGTTTAGTTGATCTATCCATAGGTGTGAGTGGGGTATTAAAGTCTCCCACTATTATTGTGTTATTGTTAATTTCTCCTTTCATACTTGTTAGCATTTGTCTTACATACTGCGGTGCTCCCATGTTGGGTGCATATATATTTATAATTGTTATATCTTCTTCTTGGATTGATCCTTTGATCATTATGTAGTGACCTTCTTTGTCTCTTTTCACAGCTTTTGTTTTAAAGTCTAATTGTCATTAATAATTTAAATGTAGATTTCTGTTTATATTATATTAATCTTATATCCTACACAAATATATTTTGTCGCTTTTCTATTTGGAGAACTGCAAGTCAGTGTCACTCTGGTTAGCATTATCTTTTTAGTTCTCTTGGATGTTAAGCATTGAGGAATCTAAAAAAAAGTTTAGGAATCTAAAAAAATACAACAGTAAGCATCAGAAAAGTCATTAAAAGAGATTATAACCATAATTTTAAAGATCTGAACCATTTTTTTCCCCAGTGGTTTCCAAATCCAGAAGGGGGTCACTTGAGGCCTCAATCTGTTTGTTTTAATTAGGCCCAGAGTCTCAGTGTTTTATATTTTAGGGTCTGTTGAGTCTTTTATGTCAGTTATAGATTTAGTCCGTTCCTTTTTTTCTGTTAATATCGTTTGGTGATGAGGGTTCCTTTTTGTCCCTTGAGAGGTAGAATGATTCCTAATTTAGTTAATACGTCCCTTTTATTAAAGAAATAGGGTAATTAGGCATAAACAGAAGGCAATGTAGAAACAGCCGGTTTTTTATGTTACAGAAAAGGGGTCCCAGGAAAGTGGGCCCCTGTCTGTTTCCTGACATTCCCATTACATATTTCTTTCAGTTGATAAGGTTTTCAGTCCTTTGGGTTAAGAGCAAGAAGATGCAGCAGTGTTTATGAGAAATTCTATCAAGTGGCCTGCCGTTTCAGTGACCGCCTGAGGCTCAGTGTTAGTTGTATATATGCCGTCTCTGGGCAGAGCCACTTCTAGCCTTGGGCCCTGTCAGTCTTTGGATTGTGAAACCATCTATGGTTGTGGGCATCTGGGGCCTTCACTCTGCCAATGCCCTGGCTGTTTGCAAGGGCATGTGGATCACTATTTCTTCTAGTGTCCCTTCTATCCACACAGGGCACACTTATTTTGCCTAGGTGCCCAGTAACCATGGCTTTGTAGTCTACCATGTCCAGTTTGGCCCAGAAAGTCTGGCCTCTTCTTTGGTGGTCCCTGAGTGGACAGAGCCGTCACAGTCATTTGAGCCTTTTCTTTTTCTCTTTGGGTGCCGTCAGCGTTTTTGGCCATATCCCAGTTATTGAAAACCAGATAAGCCAGTTGGAGTAAATCACTCATAGATGGTCTGAGGACCAGCAGTTTTTTTTTTTAATTTTGTGCCTGATGTCTGGGGCAGACTGGGCTATGAAGTGCATAGCCAAAAGGGCTTGTTCCTTGAGGGAAGAGTAGTCCATATTTGTGTACTTTTTAAAAGCTTGTATTAATCACCCTTGAAAAACTATAGTGTTTTCATCCTGTCCTTGTTTTTTTTTTTAATAACAGGGTTCTCTGTGAACTTTTTTATACCACTTGTTAAACAGTTAATCATATGGTCCCATCTATCTCTATCAATAAAATTTACCTGATGATTGCATTGTGAATCTGCCTCAGGGAACAGTGTTGTTCCCTGCCTGGTGCACTGTATGGCCTTACTGGGTTGCCATTTGATTAGCATGGGCTCTGTCTATAATAGGCTTGGAGCCTTGGCTCCCGCCTGTGAGATAGCCCTTGTTGGAGCAGCCATTTTCATGAATACAGTAGCTTTCACCAAGGCAGTAGTTAGCTATATGAGAACTTCCTTCACATGGTTAAAAAATCCACCATATAATTTAATTAAGATTTGTACTTAACAACTTTAGATGTTATCCCTTCTACAGTAGTCCCCCAACCAGGTGTTAATGTCTGAGAACTTGCCACAAAGGAATAGAACAGAAAAAGTCCCCAGTGAACTGGTCTGGCTGCAAATTGGAAATAAAGGATCAGCATTTTTAAAGGTTGGAAGGAGGGAAAGACTGACATTAAGGCTCAGGAAGTCATCCTCCGTTGGACACTTTTAGTAATTGGGGGGAAAGTACCTCAAATCCTGCCCTGCCTCCCCACTCACCAAAAGAGTTGATTCCCTTCAATTTTTTTGGGGGGGTGTGGTGAGGGGAGGAGGCATGGTATACTTAAGAATACCCAGTAAGAGGTATTTTATCTGGTGGGACACAGTTCATTAAATGTTTATTTTTTTTAAACCATATATCCTTTGGTTATAGATTATAAGCATTTGATCTTTTTTCAAAGATAAATTACAATGATCAGCTTCAGAAACAAGCTTAGAATACCTTCTTAGTAACTCAATTAAGTTTTACAATAATATAAAATAATGACCAAGGCTATTTCAAAAATTAAGTTTTAAACAGTAGATACGTTCCCTGTCCTAATAATTTTCAGAATTTGGTGAGGCAGAATCCCCTTCTGTGGTGGCTCATATGGTAAATTCAGGAGACCTGGGTTTGATCCCTGGGTTAGGAAGATGATCTGGAGGAGGGCATGGCAACCCACTCCAGTGTTCTTGCCTGGAAAATCCCATGGACTGCAGCCCTCCAGGCTCCTCTGTCCATGGTGTTGCAAAGAGTTGGACACAACTGAGTGACTAAGCCTCAAGTAGCAGAGCTAAAATTTAATATTTATAAAAATACAATTTTCCCAAAATTACCCTCACTTTTACCACACATAGCCAAATTAAGATAGATTTGTTTGTAAAATAAGATAAGTCTGGTTAACTGATCTTATAGGCTTGTATGTTTTGTCCAATAAAGAAGAAGGATACCCCAAGTGAAAAACACATTTTTATCCCCCCTCCCCTTTTTTTTGATGAGTGTATTAGCTTTGTAGCCAAGAAAAGCTTTAGCCCATTAAATTAAAAAATGGGGTTTGTCAGGGAGCTGGGAAGAGTCAGGCAGCTGTCTTGGATTTCCCATAGCTCTGTTTAATTTACAGCTTAGTTTTTTAAATTTAGGACTGAAATCTTATAACCCAGTTTAGAACTTGAATCCACGTAGTTGGGACTCCAGCCTAGCCAAAACCCATATTGAAACTTGAACCTGAGCTCTTTTAATTGAGATTACACACCTGGTTTTAGGACTTCATGAAATTCAGATTTTTGATGTCTCATCACAGAATTCAGGAGAGACAAAGTGATGGGTATTTATTTAGAGAGAAGCACAATTCACAGAGTTGTGTGCCATCTCAAAAGGTAAGAGGCGTTATGAAAAACAGTCTTTTGAGTTTTAATCAGGGATAAAAGAACAGTCTCAGAATTAAAGTGGTTTCTTGCCAGATAAACTGAGATAGAAGAGAAGAATGAATTGCTCTAGTGAATGTAGTAAAAAGTCTTCTGGAGTTAAAAAGGGAAGAAATAGAATGGAAACACATGTAAAGCATAGAAGGAAAACCTCAGAGTGAGAGAGAAGAGTATAGATTATTAAATTCTGTAACATCATTTAGTGGCTGGCTTTATCCCAGGCTAGCTGTTGGATGTGTGCAAGCATAGCCTTTATATTCTTTTTATGTTTCTATGCAGCCACTACTCGAACCTTGTCAAAGCCACCAGAGAGTGAAATTCTTCCTTTTCATAAACCATTTCCCTTGTCTTCTGCACCAGCAGAAAGATCCCTTCCACAACTCCTGCCACCTTTCTGTGGCAGTCCATGCTGATCACCATTGTTCTTCCAGTTCCTTCTCTTTAAACATTTATATCATCAATCCCCTGGCCTGTACTTAGGTACCCAATCAGAGCTCCAAAGCATTCAGGGTTGATCGGCCCAACTGCAACAGGCTATCATCGAAAGAGCACCCTCCCTGGAACTCTTGGCCCATGGCATCCCATGGCCCTGCTAGGACCTGATCCTGGACCTTCCTTTTTTACCACAGACCTGCCGCAGTCACCAGCTGAAACTGATTGATGTCATTTCAGGAGGGCTCTGAAGAGCTCTGGTACCACAGTGCTTTATGTCTCAGTGCAGAGAACAATTCAGCGAGAGCAAAGTGGTAGATAAGTGGTTTATTAGAATAGGACGCTTGTGAGGCATATAAGCAGGTGGGTGAGAAATGCCATGCTCCAAGAACTTTCTCATTGGAAGCACTGATGCTGAAGCTGAAACTCCAGTACTTTGGCCACCTGATGCGAAGAACTGACTCATTGGAAAAGAAAGAGCCTGATGCTGGAAAGATTGAGGGCAGGAGGAGAAGGGGATGACAGAGGATGAGATGGTTGGATGGCATCACCAACACAATGGACACGAGTTTGAGCAAGCTCCGGGAGTTGGTGATGGACAGGGAAGCTTGGCATGCTGCAGTCACAGGGTCACAAAGAGTCAGACGTGACTGAGTGACTGAACAGAACAGAAGAACTTAGTGGGCTACAGTTTTATAAAATCAAAGGAAAAGTAGGAAGGGAGAGAAGACCTTATCTTTTGAGTAGACATCATGTTTTCATCATCAGCTCCTCCTCCAGGTTGAGCAGGGGAGTGTTTTTTGTCCCTGTGTGGTCAAGCTGTGTCCACAAGTTGTTTTATTTGTGTGCAGAGAGCATGTCCTATGGATCATTAAATTAACTGAACTCACTGGCAGGATATGAGTCTCATGCCACCATTGTTTTGTTTTGGGGCATGTCCTGTGCTTATGTTGCATGGTTTGCTAAGCAAGCCTGTTTGGTTTTGTGGTTAAGCGGACCTAATTTCTGGAGTAATCATTAACTCACAGGGGTCTCCCATATTTTTTTTACTTACAATCTCCTAGTGGGATTAACTGTTTAATGACCTATTTTGTTCCTTCATTCTGTCCCTATCATAAGCTTTGGATAAAAATATCGCCGTCTTTCTTATTTTTCCAGTTAATTGATAAAGCAACTTTATTTGTTGAATGTCTGATATTTCCTTCTTGAAGACAACCTCCTCTCCTTAGTTACCCCCAAACAATAGGCTTATTCAGAACAAAAAAGTAAGGTCTGTCATGACGGGCCGAGAGCTGTGGACTCGGTAAGAGTCCTCTGGCGCTTTGTCTCTTCTGTTGCCCTCCTTGGTGTGTGTTGGATCCCGCACAGTATGAGGGAAGATTGTTTGCCGTTGCCTTTGTGATGCCTGTGCAGTCTGCAGTCCTGCAGCACTGTGGCGGCGCCCAGCTTAGGCTCCATGGTGAACACTGTGTTCTCTCTTGTGTTCCCACTGCCTGGTACTGTGTCCTTTGGATTGGGTCTGGAGGGGTTTCCAGCTGTAGCCTCACAGGGTGATACACCTAATCTCCCTTTCCGGATTCTTCATGTTATGGTATTTTCCCTCTGTTTGGAGCTGTCTCTTTTGATTGTGTAGTCAGTGTATGATGTTTGCCCAAAATTTGGGGTGAAGATTGCCCTTAGTAAGACTAGAGTCTAGAATCATTGTGAAGATTGATAATCCCTAGCTGAAGTAACCCTAGTAGTTGGAAACAGGTATCTGGATTGATTCCAGTCAAGGAAATTAGGGTGTAGACTTTTGGTGGAGTACTAGAGTGGGAGGCCCAGTTTTGTGGTATTATAAACCAGCTAGACAAAGACTGTTAATAGCCCAAAGATAGTCTGTGGGACCTTTAACCATCATTTTCCTATGGAGAAAAGAAACTCTTCATTGGATTTTTCTAGTTTCTTTTTCCTGGTTAATACTTTAAGTTAGCACATTAATTTTTTTTAATAACTTTTTTGACTAAGTGATACATTAACATGGTGCAAAAATCCAAAAGGTACAAATGAATGGTTAGTGAAAATTCTCTTGTCACCCTGGCCATTTACTTCCCTTCACTGGAAGTGTAGCCAGTTATACTTATTATGTATCCTTTCTGTTAGGCAACGTTTTAATGGGTATGTTGGCTCTTTAAGCTAAGTTTAATATCAGAAAGAATCTGTTGCATAGTATGAGCCTTTCAGGCGTGGAAAAGAAACGTGTCCCATTATAGATAAGTAAATTGACTCTCTGGTCTATATACTTAGCTCATGTGATTTGCTTACATGAGTGTTGAGAAGCTAATTAACTCTTAAATACATTACCGACATGTGGTTTTGTTTTTTCCTTTTGGATCCACGAAGTTAAGAAATAGACTGCCATATGTCATGGGATGTTTAGTAGGTGGATAGCAACTAGTTTCTACATGTTACTGTGTTTCAGCTATCTCTAATGGCAGTCATTTTATTTCCCTTTGGTGATGAATGTTGTGACAAAAAAGTATAATTTATTCTTTCAGTTTATTTATGGGTATTACTGTTTACATTTAGAAAATTAGTCAATAAGTTTACTATTTGGAGAGCTGAGTCTCTGGCCTGCAATTAAAATGGTAAATGTTATCCAAGAGAAAGAACAAAAGTTTGCCAAGCATTTTATAGTGACCTTATATTTGGGTTATACTTGATGCATGGAGTCAGACTTATTCAGTGTCTGAGCCTACATTTTATTTGAGGCGCTTAAAAAGTAAGAGACTCTCAATTGTCAGTCAGTAATTGCAAGCTATTAATCCTTATTGATTCATTTCCTTTCTTAGGTTTGAAAGAGAAGATAGTGAGGAGCTTTGAAATTTCCCCAGATGGGTCCTTCCTGCTTATAAATGGTGTTGCTGGATATTTGCATTTGCTGTCTATGAAGGTGAACCATTATTAGCTGTTGCTTTTTCTAGGATAAGACATCAGTCCAAGTAGGAATAGCCTTGAACCATAACTCATGGCGTCCTTAAATCGGCATCCCAAGTGGAAGCACACAGGGGCTTGGAGAGAAGTTGTGGGCAGCAGGGGAAGAACTTTTGTGGTTTTTTTGGAGTATAGGGAAAAACAAAGTTAAGTAGGTGCTACAAAACAAGAGAACTAGATCATTTTTATTCTACACATTGTGATTCTTCTTTACAACTCCTAACAATTTGGTAAGTAATATTTCTTATTCTTTCAGACTAAAGAGCTAATTGGTAGTATGAAAATTAATGGGAGGATTGCAGCATCCACATTCTCTTCGGATAGTAAGAAAGTATATGCATCTTCAGGTAAGTTAACAACAAGATGTGTTTAAATATCAAATTTAATCAAAACTGAGTTTGATTTTAGACTTCTGTGTTAGTAAGAAAATCATTTTATTTTTAGAATTCATTTTTCATTGCTGTTTGCTTTCTCATTTACTGACCAGTAATGGTGAAAGGTTAACTGCTTAATGTGTACTATTTGGAGAAAAGATGGGAAGAAGGTTCACATTTGAAAGATAATTCATCCTGAGATTTTTTTTTTTTTTTTTTTAAAGAATTGCATTTAGGGTCCACCCTCTTTTTAAAATATTTATGTAGGTATTTTTGGCTCTGCTGGGTCTCTGTTACTGGGTGCTGGCTTTCTTTAGTTGTGGTGCTTGGGTGCTACTCTAGTCGTGGCGTGCAGGCTTCGAATTGCAGTGGCTTCTCACTGCAGAGTGTGGGCTCTACGGTGAGCGGCTGCAGTACTTGTGGTGTGTGGGCTCAGTGGATGTGCACAGGTTTAGTTGCGCTGCCGCATAGGGATCAAACTGGTGTCCCGTGCATTGCACAGCAGGCTGTTAACCACTGAACCACCAGGGAAGCCCCATTCTGAAACTTCCTTTTTTTTCTTTATAAAAGTTACTTAGAATCACTATTTCTTTTCCTTTAGCCCCCTTTCACTTGGATACTGTTTGGAATTTTCTTCACTACTGACTGAAAACAGTTCTGATCTCATCCTGATATTTCTATAATACTGTTTTTTTTATTAATTTATTTTTTATTGAAGGATAATTGCTTTACAGAATTTTGTTGTTTTCTGTCAAACCTCAACATGAATCAGCCATTGGTATACATATATCCCCGCCCTTTTGAACCTCCCACCCCAGCCCACCCTTCTCTGTTGATACAGAGCCCCTGTTTGAGTTTCCTGAGCACTACCGCAAATTCCTGTTGGCTATCTATTTTAAATATGGTACTGTAAGTTTCCATGTTATTTTTTCCATACATCTATCTCACCCTCTCCTCCCCTCTCACCATATCCATAAGTCTATTCTCTATGTCTGTTTCTCCTTTGCTGCCCTGTAAATAAATTCTTCAGTACCATTTTTCTAGATTCCGTATATGTGCATTAGAATACAATATCCTTCTTTTTCTGACTTTCTTCACTCTGTATAATAAGTTCTTTTCTAGGTGCATCCATCTCATTAGAACTGACTCAAATGTGTCCCTTTTAATGGCTGAGTAATATTCCATTGTGTATATGTAACAATTTCTTTATCTGCTGCAGTGAACAGTGGGATACATGTGTCTTTTTCAGTTTTGGTTTCCTCAGGGTATATGCCTAGGAGTGGGATTGCTGGGTCGTACGGTGGTTTTAGTCCTAGTTTTTAAAGGAATCTCCATACCATCTTACGTAGTGGCTGTATCAGTTTACATTCCCACAGTATGCAAGAACAGTGCGAGAACTCTTGCCAACAGTGCGAGAACGTTCCCTTTTCTCCGCACCCTCTCCAGCATTATTGTTTGTAGGCTTTGATGATGGCCATTCTGATCAGTGTGAGGTGGTATCTCATTGTAGTTTTGCTTTGCAGTTCTCTCATAATGAGTGATGTTGAGCATCTTTTCATGTGTGTGTTAGCTATCTGTATGTCTTCTTTGGAGAAATGTCTGTTCAGGTCTTTTTTCCACTTTTTGATTGGGTTGTTTGTTTTTCTGGTATTGGGTTGTATGAGCTGCATGTATATTTTGGAAATTGACCCTTTGTCATTTCATTTGCTGCTATTTTCTCCCATTCTGAGGGTTGTCTCTTCACCTTGCTTATAGTTTCCTTTGCTGTGCAAAAGCTTTTAAGTTTAATCAGGTCCCATTTGTTTATTTGTGTTTTTATTTCCATTATTCTAGGAGGTGGGTCATAGAGGATCTTGCTTTGATTTACTTCATCAAGTGTTCTGCCTGTGTTTTCCTCTAAGACTGCTTCAGCTATTTGGGGTCTTCTGTGTTTCCATATGAATTGTGAAAATTTTTGTTCTAGTTCTGTGAAAAATGTCATTGGTAATTTGATAGGGATCACACTGAATCCGTAAATTGCTTTTGGTAGTATAGTCATTTTAACAATATTGACTCTTCCTACCCAGGAACATGGAATATCTCTCCATCTGTTTATGTCATCTTTGATTTCTTTCATCACTGTCTAATAATTTACTGTGTACAGTTCTTTTGTCTCCTTCAGTTCAGTTCAGTTGCTCAGTCGTGTCCGACTCTTTGCGACCCCATGAATTGCAGCACACCCGGCCTCCTTGTCCATCACCAACTCCCAGAATTCACTCAGACTCACGTCCATCAAGTCAGTGATGCCATCCAGCCATCTCATCCTCTGTCATCCCCTTCTCCTCCAGCCCCCAATCTCTCCCAGCATCAGAGTCTTTTTCCAATGAGTCAACTCTTCACATGAGGTGGCCAAAATACTGGAGTTTCAGCTTCAGCATCATTCCTTCCAAAGAAATCCCAGGGCTGATCTCCTTCAGAATGGACTGGTTGGATTTCCTTGCAGTCCAAGGGACTCTCAAGAGTCTTCTCCAACACCACAGTTCAAAAGCATCAATTCTTCGGCGCTCAGCCTTCTTCACAGTCCAACTCTCACATCCATACATGACCACAGGAAAAACCATAGCCTTGACTAGATGGACCTTTGTTGGCAAAGTAATGTCTCTGCTTTTGAATATGCTATCTAGGTTGGACGTAACTTTCCTTCCAAGGTGTAAGCGTCTTTTAATTTCATGGCTGCAGTCACCATCTGCAGTGATTTTGGAGCCCCCCAAAATAAAGTCTGACACTGTTTCCACTGTTTCCCCATCTATTTCCCATGAAGTGATGGCACCAGATGCCATGATCTTCATTTTCTGAATGTTGAGCTTTAAGCCAACTTTTTCACTCTCCACTTTCACTTTCATCAAGAGGCTTTTTAGTTCCTCCTCACTTTCTGCCATAAGGGTGGTGTCATCTGCATATCTGAGGTTATTGATATTTCTCCCAGCAATCTTGATTCCAGCTTGTGTTTTTTCCAGTCCAGCATTTCTCATGATGTACTCTGCATATAAGTTAAATAAGCAGGGTGACAATATACAGCCTTGACGTACTCTTTTTCCTATTTGGAACCAGTCTGTTGTTCCATGTCCAGTTCTAACTGTTGCTTCCTGACCTGCATATAGGTTTCTCAAGAGGCAGATCAGGTGGTCTGGTATTCCCATCTCTTTCAGAATTTTCCACAGTTTATTGTGATCCACACAGTCAAAGGCTTTGGCATAGTCAATAAAGCAGAAATAGATGTTTTTCTGGAACTCTTTTGCTTTTTCCATGATCCAGCGGATGTTGGCAATTTGATCTCTGGTTCCTCTGCCTTTTCTAAAACCAGCTTGAACATCAGGAAGTTCACGGTTCACATATTGCTGAAGCCTGGCTTGGAGAATTTTGAGCATTACTTTACCAGCATGTGAGATGAGTGCAATTGTGCAGTAGTTTGAGCATTCTTTGGCATTGCCTTTCTTTGGGATCGGAATAAAAACTGACCTTTTCCAGTCCTGTGGCCACTGCTGAGTTTTCCAAATTTGCTGGTATGTTGAGCACAGCACTTTCACAGCATCATCTTTCAGGATTTGAAATAGCTCAACTGGAATTCCATCACCTCCATTAGCTTTGTTCGTAGTGATGCTTTCTAAGGCCCACTTGACTTCACATTCCAGGATGTCTGGCTCTAGGTCAGTGATCACACCATCATGATTATCTGGGATGTGAAGATCTTTTTTTCTTGCCATCTCTTCTTAATATCTTCTGCTTCTGTTAGGTCCATACCATTTCTGTCCTTTATTGAGCCCATCTTTGCATGGAATGTTCCCTTGGTATCTCTAATTTTCTTGAAGAGATCTCTAGTCTTTCCCATTCTGTTGTTTTCCTCTATTTCTTTGCATTGATCTCTGAGGAAGGCTTTCTTATCTCTCCTTGCTATTCTTTGGAACTCTGCATTCAGATGCTTATATCTTTCCTTTTCTCCTTTGTTTTTCGCTTCTCTTCTTTTCACAGCTATTTGTAAAGCCTCCCCAGACAGCCATTTTGCTTTTTTGCATTTCTTTTCCATGGGGATGGTCTTGATCCCTGTTTCCTGTACAGTGTCACGAACCTCATTCCGTAGTTCATCAGGCACTCTATTTATCAGATCTAGGGCCTTAAATCTATTTCTCACTTCCACTGTTTAATCATAAGGGATGTGATTTTGGTCATACCCGAATGGTCTAGTGGTTTTCCCTATTTTGTGTCCTTAGGTTAGTTTATTCCTAGATATTTAATTCTTTTTTTGTTGCAGTGGTGAGTGGGATTGATTTCTTAATTTCTATTTTTGATATTTCATTGTTAGTGTATAGAAATGCAAGTGATTTCTGTGTATTGATTTTGTATCCTGCAACTTTGTTAAATTCACTAATTAGCTCTAGTAATTTTCTGATACTATCTTTAGGGTATTCTATATACAGTATCATCTCATCTACAAACAGAGCTTTACTTCTTCTTTTCCAATCTGGATTCCTTTTATTTTCTTCTCTGATTGCTGTAGCTAGACTTCTAGAACTATGTTGAATAATAGTGGTGAAAGTGGACACCCTTGTCTTGTTCCTTATCTTAGGAGGAATGCTTTCAGTTTTTCACCTTTGAGAATAATGTTTGCTGTAGACTTATCATATGTTGAGGTAGGTTCCTTCTATGCCCATCTTTTAAAGTTTTAATCATAAATGGGTGCTGAATTTTGTCAAAGACTTTTTCTGCATCTATTGAGATTATCATATGGTTTCTATCTTTCAATTTGTTAATATGGTGTATCACATTGATTTGCATACATTGAAGAATCCTTGCTTCCCTGGAATAAACCCAACTTGATCATGGTGTATGAGCTTTTTGACATGTTGCTGAATTCTGTTTGCTAAAATTTTGTTGAGAATTTTTGCATCTGTGTTCATCAGTGATACTGGCTTGTAGTTTTCTTTCTTTGTGTTTGGTTTTTGTATCAGGGTGACGGTGGCCTCGTAGAATGAGTTTGGAAGTGTTTCTTGCTCTGCGATTTTTTGAGAGAGTTTTAGAAGGATAGGCATTGGCTCTTCTCTAAATGTTTGATAGAATTCTCCTGTGAAGCCATATGGTCCTGGGCTTTTGTTTTTTTGGGAGATTTTTGATCACAGCTTCAATTTCACGGCTTGTAATTGGGTTGTTCGTAATTGGGTTGTTCGTAATTGGGTTGTTTCTATTTCTTCCTAGTTCAGTCTTGGAAGGTTCAACTTTTCTAAGAATCTGTCCATTTCTTCCAGGTTATCCATTTTATTGCCATACAATTGTTCATAATAGTCTCTTATAATCCTTTGTATTTCTGCATTGTCTGTTATAACCTCTCCTTTTTCATTTCTAATTTTGTTGATTTGATTCTTCTCTTTTTTCTTGACGAGTCTGGTTAAAGGTTTGTCAATTTTGTTTATCTTCTCAAAGAACCAGCTTTTAGTTTTATTAATCTGTACTATTATGTCTTTCATTACTTTTTCATTTATTTCTGCTCTGATCTTTACAATTTCTTTCCTTTGGGGTGTTTTTTGTTCTTTTTCCAGTTGTTTTAGGTGTAAAGCTGGGTTGTCTATTTGATGTTTTTCTCGTTTCTTAAGATAGGATTGTATTGCTATAAACTCCCCTCTTAGAACTGCTTTTGCTGCATCCCATAGGTTTTGAGTTGTTGTGGCTTCCCTGTCATTTATTTCTAGAAATTTTTTTATTTCTCTTTTGATTTCTTCTGTAACCTGTTGGTTATTTAGAAACGTATTGTTTACTCTCCATATGTTTGTGTTTCTCACAGTTTTTTTCTTGTACTTGATACCTAGTCTCATAGCATTGCAGTCAGAGAAGATGCTTGATACTTCAATATTCTTAAATTTGCTGAGGTTTGATTTGTGACCCAAGATGTGGTCTGTCCTGGAGAATGTTCCATGTGCACATGAGAAGGTGTGTTCTTCTGCATTTGGATGGACTATCCTGAAGATATCAATGAGATCCATCTCATCTAATGTATCATTTAAGACTTGTGTTTCCTTATTAATTTTCTGTCTTGATGATCTGTCCGTTAGTGTGAGTGGGGTGTTTTAGTCTGCTACTATTACTGTGTTACTGTCAGTTTCTCCTTTTATGTGTGTTAGTGTTTGTTTTATGTATTGAGGTGCTCCTATGTTGGGTGCATAGATATTTACAGTTTTTATGTCTTCCTCTTGAATTGATCCTTTAATCATTATGAGGTGTCCTTCCTTATCTCTTGTAAGCATCTTTATTTTGTCTGTTTGTCTTATATGAGGATTGCTACTCCAGTCTTCTTTTACTTCCCATTTGCATGGAATATAGTTTTCCATCCTCTCACTTTCAGTCTGTTTGTGTCTTTAGGTCTGAAGTGGGTTTCTTGTAGACAGCATATATATGGGTCTTGTTTTTATATCCATTCAGCCAGTCTCTGTCTTTTGTTTGGAGCATTTAATCCATTTACATTTAAAATAATTATTGATATATATGTTCCTATTGTCATTTTCTCAATTGTTTGGGGTTGATTTTGTAGATCTTTTTTCTTCTCTTGTATTTCTTTCCTATAAGTCCCTTTAACATTTGTTGTAAAGCTGGTTTGGTGGTACTGAATTCTCTTAACTTTTGCTTCTCAGAAAAGCTTTGTATTTCTCCGTCAATTCTGAATGAAATCCTTGCCGGGTACAGTAATCTTGATTGTTGAATTTTCTCTTTCAGTACTTTAAATATATACTGCCATTCCCTTCTGGCCTGCACTTTTTGCTGAAAGATCTGCTGTTAAGTGTACGGGGTTTCCCCATATGTTGCTTGTTGCTTCTCCCTTGCTGCTTTTAATATTATTTCTTTGTGTTTAGTATTTGTTAGTTTAATTAGTATGTGTCTTGGTGTGTTTCTCCTTGGGTTTATCCTGTATGGGACTCTCTGCCTTTTGGACTTGATTGACTATTTCCTTTTTGATGTTGGGGAAATTTTCAACTATAATCTCTTCAAAAATTTTTTGTACCTTTTGTTTTTCTCTTCTTCTCCTGGGACCCCCTATAATTCGATGTTGCTGCGTTTGGTATTGTCCCAGAGGTCACTGTTCTTTTCATTCTTTTTACTTTATTCTGCTCTTGAGAAGTTATTGCCACCATTTTATCTTCCAACTCACTGATTTGTTCTGCTTCGGATATTCTGCTATTGATTTCTTCTAGAGTATTTGTAATCTCAGTATTTGTGTTGTTTGTCTCTGCTTATTCTTTAATTCTTCTAGGTCTTTGTTAATTGATTCTTTCATTTTCTCCATTTTTGTTTTCAAGCTTTTTGATCATCTTTACTAGCATTATTCTGAATTCTTTTTCAGGTAGTTTGCCTATTTCCTCTTCGTTTATTTGGACTTTTGTGTTTTCGTTTGTTCATTAATGTAGTATTTATCTGCCTTTTCATTATTATTATTTTTTAACATTGTGTTTGAGGTCTCCTTTTCCAGCCTTCAAGGTTGAATTCTTTCTTCCTTTTGGTTTCTGCCCTCTAGGGCTGGTCCAGTCGTCTGTGTAAGCTTCCTGTAAGGTGAGATTTGTGCTGAGTCTTTGTTTTTCCTCTGATGGGCAAGGCTGAGTGAGGTGGTAATCCTGTCTGCTGATGATTGGGCTTGTATTTTTGTTTAGCTTGTTGTTTAGATTAGTTGTCCTGTATAGGTCTTGTATTCAAGTGGTTTCCTTTGTGGGAGTTCTCATATTTGATACTCCCTAGGGTTAGTTCTCTGGTAGTCTAAGGTCTTGGAGTCAGTACTTCCACTCCAAAGGTTCAAGGCTTTATCTCTGGGCAGAAACAAAGATTCCACAAGTGGTTTGTTATGGCATTGTGAGATTAAAATAAATATCCAAAACCAAGAAACCAAAGATGAAAGTGCAAGTCGCTCAGTTGTGTCTGACTCTTTGCAACCCTTTCATCTTTATAGTCTATGGAATTCTCTAGGCCAGAACACTGGAGTGGGTAGCCTTTCCCTTCTCCAGGGGATCTTCCCAACACAAGGATCAAACCCAGGTCTCCCACACTGCAGGTGGATTTTTTACCAGCTGAGCCACAAGGGAAACCTGAGAATACTAGAGTGGGTAGCCTATCCCTTCTCCAGCAGATCTTCCCAACCCAGAAATCAAAGGGGTTTCCTGCATTGCAGGTGGACTCTTTACCAGCTGAGCCACAGGGACCCCAGACAAATGGCAGTTATAAAATCAGGCAAATAATCATTGAAATAATGGAATATGCATATACACCCATAAGTATATACACCCATAAGCCCAGTCAAAACAGTCCAACAAAAATAAAGCACAGTAGATTGACCTGGTGAACAAAGGAGATCTGCCCGTTAAGAAGACTAACTAAAACACAAACTGGAAAACAAAGCACAGTGCCAGGTGGGGAATAAAACAGAGAAAATAAAATTTATGTTTAGAGGAAAGGTAAGAATGAAAAGAAAGAATAGATATGCAAAGTTAAATAGAGGTAGATAAAGAAGATTTATATACATTAAAGATTAACTGCAAGGGGAAAAGAAGAGTAGGAAAGGCAAACAAAAGAGTAAATGTAGAAAAAATAATAATAGATTTTAAAAGTTAAAATTGAAAAAAGAAAACAAAAAAGGAAAACTCCACAGAACTGCAAAAGCCCAACATAGAGGCAGAGGTTTGTAACAGCAATAACAGTTGTGACTGAGAAAAAAAAGAATCAAAAGCCTAATTAGATTTTATAGTGCCAGTAAAATCGACAACTCCAGCCAAGGTGGGGGGTGGAAATGGAAGGAAAAAAAAAACCCCAAAAGAATCTATAGAACAAGTCCAGACATAAAAATAATAAATGTTTTTCATGAGTCACTGCTGTCAGAGTCCTTTCTCTCGCTGGGAGTCACAGTCCACCTTACCTCCCTAGGATGCCCTCCAATGCTGGACTTGCTGTGGGGCAGCTCAGATTCTAATTTGGTCCTACTCCTGTGTGTCCTTGCCTCCAATACCCACAGCTGTCAGAACCAGTGCATCTTCTTTAGTAGGAGCTCTCAATGTCCTTTGATATATTCCATAGACATAGAGTCTGCCTAGTTGATCTTGTGGAGTTAATCTGCAGCTTGTACAGCTGGTGGGAAGGTTTTGGGTCTTCCTGCTATACTGCCTGTGGGTTTCACTTGTGGTTTTATTACCACCTCTCATGTGGGTCATCCAATGGGGTTTGCTCCTGAGGCTTCCCTTCCCTTGAGGACTTGGGTGTGCCCCTGTGAGGGCCAGGTGTGAAGGTGGTGCAGCTGCTTGGGTTGCAGGGGTTCTGGCAGCACCAGGTACTCAGGGGAGTTGGCAGCTAGGGCAGCAGGAAATACAGTGCTCTAGAAGGGTATGGCAGCAAGTATTGGCTGATATGCTCCAGTATCCTTGCCTGGAGAACCCCCTTGACGGAGAAGCCTGGCAGGCCACAGCCTACAGGGTCGCAGAGTCGGACATGACTGAAGTGACCCTGAGCGCATAGATGCAATGCTTTTTTGCCTGTGGCAGCTCTGCCCGTGTGGAGAGTTGAGCGTGAAGGTGATGCAGCAGCTTGGCTTGTGGGGACCCTGGCAGTGCCAAGTGTGCAGGGACAAGACTCCCTCTGCTGCAGGATTTATGGCTCTATCATCTTCCTAACCCAGGAATTGAACCTTGCAGCTCCCACATTGTAGGAGCCACCAGGGAAGCCTAAACAGCATCTATTTTCCCTATTAATTAATTAATATGCTAGGTTTTTTGAGGAGTAAGGAATAAATATTGATACAGAGTAGTAATGTTCCTAGCGAAATTGTCCTTGGATCCTGGGAGAGTCAGAGTTTGGGAGAAGAGTTAAAGGGTCAGCAGAGGTACTAAGATTTGGTTATATGAATTGGATATAGATATTATGAATTGGATATAGATATTAAATATTTACACAGTATGATGGTCTTACCATAAGAAAGTTACCATAAGAAAGTTCCTAAAATTAGAGAAGGAGTAATCAAAAGTTGAGCCTTGGTAAGTTAGGGAATTACCTGTATTTTGATTGGTATTCTCTCCCTTCCCTTTTTTTCCTTTCCTCCTTATATAAGAAGTGATTTATGTGATTAGCATCATGTTGTTTGTATTACCTTATTTTATGTATATGAAGAGTATTTTGATAGGATTGTTGAAGAAAGAGTTCACCTTTTATCTTTTCAACTTAACTGCTTCTTTCATTTTGTTTTCTGCTGGATTAGTTATTGCTTCCTTTGCCTTAAGTCATCCATCAACTTATGACCATCTAATACTCTTGCTTTCTAGATGGTCTTCCTGCCCTTCATCCCTTCCCTTCCCATTTTAGTCTGTTACTAGCAAATTTTTAAACATCTTTCTTTACTGTACCATGACTCTACAGACAAACATACAGGCTTTAAAATTTGTACCTATTAAAATTTTTCCTAAATACATATTGTAAATCTAAACCCTTATGTCAGCCTGGGAAAGTTTGTTAACAAAATAGTTGAAACAGTGAGATTCATTGAATTCTCATTGAAAGAATAGTAGTATAGAAGGATGAACATTAGAGCGATAATCACAGTAAAGAGAGAAAATAGACGAGTGAGAGGCTACTTTTGAGATGCATATAGGGTCATTATACAGATCTATAATGGGTCTGAGGAAGAGGGTGATCATCAATATGGAATATATAGGAGAGAGAAGAAAGAATAAGGACAGATTTTGGTTGTTAGATGACTATTTCTACCATGAAAATGTGTTTTCATCAGATTTATTATCCCCTTATTCTCCCTTCTCTAAACTATTTGTGCTAATTACCCAGAATTGTAAAGTTCAATTCACTTCAGTCGCTCAGTCATGTCTGACTCTTGGCAACTCCATGGACTGCAGCATGCTAGGCTTCCCTGTCCATCACCAACTCCTGGAGCCTGCTCAAACTCATGTCTGTCGAATTGGTGATGCCATCCAACCATCTCATCTTCTGGTCGTCCCCTTCTCCTCCTGCCTTCAATCTTTCCCAGCATCAGGGTCTTTTCCAGGAAGCCATTTCTTCGCATCAGGTGGCCAAAGTATTGGAGCTTCAGCATCAGTCCTTCCAATGAACATTCAGGGCTGATTTCCTAGGATTGACTGGTTTGATCTCCTTGCAGTCCAAGGGACTCGCAAGAGTCTTCTCCAACACCAGAGTTCAAAAGCATACCTCCTAGGAATTGTACACACATCCTTAATTATATCCTGTTAGTCTAGACCAGTCATCCTTCACTTCTTCTTCCTCCTCTTGACGTCATCAGTATCATCATCAGTTTGGTGTCCAAATCACCTGGCGTTACATATTAGGTACTCTAATACCTATTGATAGATGTTGGAAAACCTGTGCTTGTGGATATTTTGTTTTTTTTTTCAAATTTTGCTATAGTAATTTATCTGAGTGAAATGTAGGAACTTTTCTAAAAGGTCAACTCAAGCCAAGAGTTTGTGATTTTTCACTCTAAACCTAAAGATACTATTTATTAGTGACTAATGGGATATAGTTTTATATATATGAAAATGTATACAAGAAACATTTTTTAGGCCAGTTTTCTAGACCTAGGACATTTACAGGTCTTCTTAGTAACTTGTACTATTAAAAAGGAACTAAGAATGATTCAGTTATCTTTCAAGTTTAAAACAAAGTTAACCACCACCCCCCCC
Source organism: Bos indicus x Bos taurus (assembly GCF_003369695.1). Lineage (NCBI taxonomy): Eukaryota > Metazoa > Chordata > Mammalia > Artiodactyla > Bovidae > Bos > Bos indicus x Bos taurus. The sequence continues at coordinate 36,548,764 of NC_040094.1, read as the reverse complement.
CCCCCAACCCTTTTTTTTTTTGGCTCTTTCAGGGGATGGGGAAGTTTATGTTTGGGATGTGAACTCTAGAAAGTGCCTTAACAGATTTGTTGATGAAGGTAGCTTATATGGATTAAGCATTGCCACATCTAGGAATGGACAGTATGTGGCTTGTGGGTAAGTAAACAGAGGTTCTGGTAACCTTTAATCACCTTTTGCTAATGAAAAAATATTAAAGAATATACGAGATGGTACCTGAGTAGTTCTGTTTATAAAGTGTTTAGTGATATGAAATTATAAACCCAGGTCTTTTACATTTTATTATCTTAAAAAGATTTTCTAATATTTGTGTTTAATAATATTGATGGCAGTTTTTCAGCTCTTTACCAAAGAAAATACTGGACTACCGTCTTGTGTGCATGCATCCTAAGTCACTTCAGAACCTATGGACAGTAACCCTCCAGGCTCCTCTGTCCATGGAATTCTCCAGCCAAGAATACTGGAGTGGGTTGCCAGGCCCTCCTCCAGAGGATCTTCCCAACCCAGGGATCAAACCTGTGTCTCTTGTGTCTCCTGCACTGGCAGGCAGGTTCTTTACTACTAGTGCCACCTGGGAAACCCAGACGCCCTTATTATGTTACAGTACTTTTTTCTCTTATGTTTGGAATATTTGTTTAAGTCTTAAAGATACTTAAAAGTATATGTTCTTTCATCTAGCTATGTGGTATGAACCAGTAACATGTTTTTACTGTTGTTAGTATTATAGAGATCTTGAAAGTATTATCTAGAACATGTTATTGTGTCCTTGCTGAGAGAAATGGTTATTACACTGGCAGAAAAGATGGCTTTATTGTCCTATTTGATTTTAAAGATGCAGGGTAGGAGAAGGAGGTGTTGGGATACTTACCTGTAATTCTAAATGATTTTACCACCAAATCACTAATCAGCAACTTTAATTTTAGAACTTCCAGAAGTTGATCTTTATGACTGTTAGATTAAACAAAATTGATCCATAAAGAGTTTTCATTCAGATTCTCCCTTGTTGGGCAGTCCGGTGGGTCCAGCAGCATAGCTTACTTACCACTTTTTCTTCACCACCTCCTTCAAAGGCTAAAATTGGGGAAACTGCCTATAAATATCTGTCACCATTTGGATATTGGTCAGCAGCTACCTTGTAGCCTGGGAAGAAATGACAGTAGAACCAGGCTGTGGCGCTCGGAGGCCAGGCTAACATCAGGTGAGTCTGACGTAGGTAGGGGGACAGCCTGAGCCCAGCGCTTGCTAGAGCAGTATGCTCTATGGCAGCAGTGTATGATTAGCAAGTCTTTTGAGACTAAAGCTCCTTTAAAATGTAGACTGGGAGTAAAATTATAAGTAATTTTAAGCAGACCTGCTTTACCTTTGTGTAAGACAAAAACTGCACAACATAACCATCACTCAGATTTGTGAAGTTAATCTTTTTCTGGTTTTTGCCTCTTTTTTTTTGGTATTACTTTTTATTAATCCCCTTTGACAGGCCCAGAGAGGAAAGAATCTAATATTAGCCACTTAAACTCATTTGATTTTAATTGCCTGTCAGTGTAATTGAATTCTGATGTGCTTGGTCAAAGACCATTTCTAGGTTTTTATTGTTAAACCTGTAAAGAAAGGCCTTAACCCTTCTTAGAGGAGTTTCTCATGTAGAGGGAAGAGTTATTGGTGGTACAGTCAGAGCAGAGGTAGGAGAAACTGAACTCACTTAGCTGGTTGACTGGCTGCTGCTTCCCTTCCTCCCAACTCCCTCTCTTCCTCTCTTGATCTCAAAATTTGTCTGATAGTGTCCATTAACTCTTTTCAGTGTCCTGGGTTAAAGTGGATGCTTTCGATTTACAGCTTTGCTCTGATAGGGATATAGGAAACTCAGAATATTGTAAATAGAGGTCTTTTATTTTATAGTGCCTTTTTTTTAAATGGCTTTGGTTAATGTAAGGATTGCTACAACTCATGTTGTTTGATTTCCAGTTCTGTGGTCTTTCCACAATGCCACCCCCTAAGTATTTTGATTTTATTTTAAAAGACTACTGAAAATTCAGGACTGTAGAGAATTAGAAAATTTGTTATGATTTAGGGCCTGGAATTAATAGTTCTTTATTTCAGTGTTTTCTCATTGAACATATAAAATGGGTTTCATTTTGCTTCATCTAGAGATTCTTTAGGACATGTGTGCTTTATAATGCAAGAAAAGCCTGTTTTATTCAGTGATAATGCTTTTGCTTCAGTTTCCTCATTCATAAAACATTTATTGGGCATTGAGCTGGGGATTGTGAGATAGAACAATACATTTTCACCTTTTCATAGTTTATGATCTCATGTGGGGACATATGTACATGTATCGGTATTCACAAGGTGAGCCATCAAGCCATCACAAGGGCTGCAGTTTAGATACAGTATTTCAATTTTAAAAGCCTTAGGAATGGTGAAGGCTGTTATAGTTGGAATGTCTGAAAGGGGTTTTGTGGGATATTGGCACTTGAGCTGGGCATTTTGAGGGCCAGTTGGAATTCAGAGAAAGGTATTGCAGATAGTGGAGAAAGGATGAGAGAATTCAGGTTTGTGTTCTGAGAGGAGTATGGATGGGATGATTCTTAAGTGGGGTGGGGGCGTAGGCTACAAAGGTAGAGAAGCAGGCAGGCAGAGAAGTCTTTTATGCTGTGCTGAATAATATGGACATTATATTAAATGGAAAGTGGAACCATTAAAGATTTTTAAGCAAAGAATCATGATGATAATTGAAATTTAGGGTTTGAAGTAGATAATTCTCATAGCCTTTAGATGGGGAATAGAGGTGCAGGTGGATGAGCCTTGAGGTCATTGCAGTAATCCAGGCCTTGAGTAATAAGGATGGGAATGGGAATAGGTAGATAGGTAAATGATGCTTTCAGTGTATGTCCTAACTGCTTAGAAAATTGGGATGAGAGAGGAGGAGTGACATTCTCAGGCTCCAGGCCAAGACAGTCAGTAGAGTAGAGTTGTCCATGGAATGAGGGTGGATGCGGGATGAGGCAGGTCAGAGATAGGTTCACAGGGCAGTGTTTAATAGGCAGTTAGAAGTGAGTGGAGTTAGATTAAAGGCAGTCATTTGATGGTCCATGGGAGGAAATGAGATGAGAGAGACACTAGAGCTAGGCTGATCTGGCTAATTGCCATCATTCTTGTTTGGGAAGATTTTTCTCTACTAGGACATTTGTGGTTGCTGATCTGCTAATGGATAGGCTGTTCTTGATTTAGGAACCTACTTCTAGTCCAGTCAGCTGTGATTGGGGGGTGGAAGGGTGACAGTCATGTCTATTTTTTTAGTTAGGAGTTCAGTGATGAGAGCTCCCTTCTCCCTTTGTTCTTGTTTTTCCTCTTATGATACCTGGTTTTTATTTTTTTGCCTTGTCATTGTTGCTATTTGTTTGTTTTGAACCTACTATCTCCCTTCCCCAGCTCATGTCTCACTTACCTTTTCCACAAAGCTTCACTAGAGCAACTTCAGTTCATACTGATTTTTCCTTTCTTTGAGGTTCTGGATCACATATAGAGAGTTTAGCTTATGTTCTCTTATATTTCTGAGTATTTCTTAACAGTCTTTTTTTTCCCTGGGATTAAATTCTTTCTGTTCTTCTGTATTCCTGTGACAGTTCGCATTGTTGTTGCTAGGTCGTGTCCATCTCTTTGTGACACCATGACCTGTAGCATGCCAGGCTCCTCTGTCCTCCAGTGTTTCCTGGAGTTTGCTCACATTCATGTCCCTTGAGCCAGTATGATGCTATCTAACCATCTCATCCTCTGCCATTCCCTTCTCCTTTTGCCTTCAATCTTTCCTAGCATCAAGGTCTTTTCCAATGGATCTTTGCAGGAATCTTTCCCAATGGATCTTTGCATCAGGTGGCCACAGTATTGGAGCATCAGCTTCAACATCAATCCTTCCAATGAATATTCAGGGTTGATTTTTTTTAGGATTGACTGATCTGATCTCTTTGCAGTACAAGGGACTCTCAAGAGTCTTCTCCAGCACCACAATTCAAAAGCTTCAGTTTTTCGGTTTTAGCCTTCTTTATGGTCCAGCTCTCAGTATCCATATATGACTACTGGAAAAACCATAGCTTTGATCATATGGAACTTTGTCATCATAGTGATGTCTGCTTTTTAATATGCTGTCTAGGTTTGTCATAACTTTCTTTCCAAGGAGCAAGCGTCTTTTAATTTCATGGCTGCAGTCACTTCCCACAGTGATTTTGGAGCCCAAGGAAATAAAACCTGTCACTGCTTCCACTTTTCCCCCTTCTATTTACCATGAGGTAAGGGGATTGGATGCCATGATCTTAGTTTTTTGAATGTTGAATTTCAAGCCACACTTTTTGCTTTCCTCCTTTACCTTCATCAAGAGACTCTTTAGTTCCTCTTCACTTTCTGCCTTTAAGAATAGTATCATATGCATATCTGAGTTTGTTATTTCTCCTGCCAATCTTGATTCCAGCTTGTGATTCATCCCGCCCAGCATTTTGCATATGCATGTAAGTTAAATAAGCAGGGTGAGAATAGGTTTGACATACTCCTTTCCCAGTTTTGAACCAGTCCCTTGTTCCATGTCCAGTTCTAACTGTTGTTTCTTGACCCACATACAGGTTTTTCAGGAGACAAGTAATGTGGTTTGGTATTCCCATCTCTCTCAAGAATTGTCCCAATGTTGTGATCACATAGTCAGAGGCTACAGTATAGTCAATGAAGCAACAGTAGATTTTTTTCTGAAACTCCCTTCCTTTCTTCATGATCCAACGAATGTTGGAAATTTGATCTCTGGTTCTTCTGCTGCTTTGAAACCCAGCTTGTACATCAGGAAGTTCTCTGTTCAGTTTTCATACTGCTGGTTATGTGGATATCATTAAATATTCTTAGTTGCATATTAGGATCAGTTATATCGTAGCACAAATACCACTGTAAATTTCCATATATTAAGATGATTAACTCATGCCATTTTTGTCCCACACATCTAAGCAATAATCACATAAGAATTCTTGGGGTAGGGGCTTCCCTGGTGGCTCAGTGTTAAAGAATCTGCTTGTCAGTGCAGGAGACTAGGGTTCAATCCCTGATCTGGGAAGAGCCCACATACCACAGGGCAACCAGGTCTGTGCACCACAACTATTGAGTGAGAGCTTTACAGGCAGGAAGGCCAGAGGAAATAGGCTGCAAGTGTCAGACATATTTTACCTCTCTCTTAAGCAGCAGGAGGAAGCAAACAAGTGTTAGGTTTTTTTCCCCTTCTCTATACAAATTTAAAAGGAGGTTTCTCTTAAAATTCTGTGTTGCCATGATGACACTTGGCTCCACCTGAACTTAACTTTTCTCAAACCTTGAGCTAGCCAATGTGTTTTTCTTACGGAAATGTTTTTCTTAAGCTATGTTAATGAACTGTGTATTTACCCTAGACTCTTGTCTTTCCTCAAGTCAGTTCTGCTTGAGACTCAGAACCAGGGCTCAACAAACCTGTATGTTTTACTGATACATTGTTCTCCTAATCTATGTTAATGAAACTATATACTTACTTGGACTCCTGCCTTTCTTCAAGATAAATGTCAATCGTTTTATGGCTCCAGATGACTCACCTGGTGCCAGTGTTATCTCAAAATGCATGTTGGGAGTGAGGGGCCTGGTGCCACTCTGAATTTTGAGACATCTCCTTTCTCTAATTAACAACTTGCTGATAGGTATGTAGTGAAAGTGAAGTTGCTCAGTCATGTCCGACTCTTTGCGACCCCTTGGACTGTAGCCTACCAGGCTCCTCTATCCATGGGGTTTTCCAGGCAAGAGTACTGGAGTGGGTTGCCATTTTCTTCTCCAGGGCATCTTCCCGACCCAGGGATTGAACCCTGGTTTCCTGCGTTGTAGGCAGACGCTTTACCATCTGAGCCACCAGGGAAGTATAGGTATATAACGTCCAGCTAAAGATAGGTGTATAACATCTGGCTAAAGACTAGCAAGGGGGCACTCTTTCTGCCCCCTTCTGATGTCTAAGTCAGAAGCTTTCTCTATCTCTTTTACACTTTAATAAAACTTTATTACACAAGAAGTTTGTTAGCATTCAAGCCTTGTCACTGGCCCCAGATTGAACTCCTCTTCTCCAGAGGCCAAGAATCACAGCATCTTTCATGGCTCAGCAACAACCTGTCATGAGCCTGTGACTATAAGCTGCAACTACTGAAGCTCACATCCTGGAGCCCATGCTCTGCAACAGGAGAAAGCCACCACAATGCGAAACTCACACACAGCAATTGGCGGGTAGCCCCTGCTCCCTGCAACTAAAGAAAAGCCCTTGCAGGAGGGAAGACCCAGCACAGCCAAAAATAAATAAATATATTTTTTAAAAAAGAATTCCTCAGAATAATGATAGTAAAGATGATCCAAAATCTTGAAAACAAAGTGGAGGTTACAGGTAAATAGATTAGAGACAAGGATTGAGAAGATGCAAGAAATGTTTGACAAGGACCTAGAAGAAATAAAGAGTCAATAATGAATAATGCAATAACTGAGATTGAAAGCACTCTGGAGGGAAACAATAGAATAACTGAGACAGAAGATAGGATAAGTGAGGTGGAAGATGGAATGGTGGAAATAAATGAAGCAGAGAGGAAAAAAAGAAACAAGAATTAAATGAGGACAACCTCAGAGACCTCTAGGACAATGTTAAACGCCCCAACATTCAAATCATAGTAGTCCCAGAAGAAGAAGACAAAAAGAAGGGGCATGAGAAAACATTTGAGGAGATAATAGTTGAAAACTTCCCTAAAATGGGAAAGGAAATAGCCACCCAAGTCCAAAAAACCCAGAGAGTCCCAAACAGGATAAACCCAACGCAAAACACCCCAAGATACTTATTAATCAAACTAACGAGGTTAATAAACACAAAGAGCAGATATTAAAAGCAGCAAGGGAAAAGCAACAAATAACACAAAAGGGGATCCCCTTTTAAGGATAACAGCTGATCTTTCAAAAGAAACTCTTCAGGCCAGAAGGGAATGACAGGACATACAGTGATGAAAGAGAAAAACCTATAACCCAGATTACTATACCCAGCACGGATCTCATTCAAATATGAAGGAGACAGACAAGCAAAAGCTGAGAGAATTCAGCACCACCAAACCAGCTCTTCAACAAATGCTAAAGGATCTCCTCTAGACTGGAAACACAGGAAAAGGTTTATATAAACTCAAACCCAAAACAACAAAGTAAATGGCAACAGGATCATACTTACCAGTAATTACCTTCAATGTAAATAGGTTGAATGCCCCAACCAAAAGACAAAGACTGGCTGAATGGATACGAAAACAAGACCTCTATATATGCTGTCTACAAGAGACCCACCTGAAACCAAGGGACACATACAGACTGAAAGTGAAGGGCTGGAAAAATATTTCATGCAAATAGAGACCAAAAGAAAACAGGAGTAGCAATACTCTTATCAGATAAAGTAGACTTTGAACTAAAGGTCATAAAAAGAGACAAAGAAGGACACTACATAATCATCAAAGGATCAATCCAAGAAGATATAACAATTAGAAATATATATGCATCCAAGCATCCAAGTCGGAGAAGGCAATGGCAACCACTCCAGTACTCTTGCCTAGAAAATCCCATGGATAGAGGAGCCTGGTAGGCTGTAGTCCACGGGCTCTCGAAGAGTTGGACACGACTGAGTGACTTCACTTTCACTTTTCACTTTCCTGCTTTGGAGAAGGAAATGGCAACCCACTCCAGTGTTCTTGCCTGGAGAATCCCAGGGACGGGGGAGCCTGGTGGGCTGCCGTCTATGGGGTCGCACAGAGTCGGACACGACTGAAGCGACTGAGCAGCAGCAGCATGCATCCAAGTTAGGAACACCTCAAGATGTAAGGCAAATGCTAACAAGTATGAAAGGGGAAATTAACAGTAACACAATAATAGTGGGAGACTTTAATACCCCACTCACACCTATGGATAGATCAACCAAACAGCAAATTAGAAAGGAAACACAAACTTTACATGATACAATGGACCAGTTAGACCTAATTGATATCTCTAGGACATTTCACCCCAAAACAATGAATTTCACATTTTTCTCAAGTGCACACGGGACATTGTCCAGGATAGATCCCATCCTGGGCCATAAATCTAGCCTTAGTAAATTCAAAAAAAATGAAATCATTTCAAGCATCTTTTCTGATCACAGTGTGGTAAGATTAGATGTCAACTACAGGAAAAAAGCTATTAAAAACACAGACATATGGAGGCTAAATAACATGCTTCTGAATCACCAGCAAATCATGGAAGAAATCAAAAAGGAAATTAAAACATGCATAGAAACAAATGAAAATGAAAGCACAACTGAAAATCTATGGGATTCAGTAAAAGCAGTGCTAAGTTCATAGCGTTACAAGCTTACCTCAAGAAACAAGAGAAAAATCAAATTAACCTAACTTTACACCTAAAGCAACTAGAAAAAGAAGAAATGAAGAACCCCAGGGTTAGTAGAAGTAAAGAAATCATAAAAATTAGGGCAGAAATAAAAAGAAACAAAGGAGACTCTACCAAAAATCAGCAAAACTAAAAGCTGGTTCTCTGAGAAGATAAATAAAACAGACAAACCATTAGCCAGACTCATCAAGAAAAAGAAGAATCAAATCAACAGAATTAGAAATGAAAATGGAATATCACAACAGACAACACACAACAGACGACAGAGGATCGTAAGAGACCACTCTCAGCAACTATATGCCAGTAAAACGGACAGCTTGGAAGAAATGAACAAATTCTTAGAAAATTATAGCCTTCCAAAAATGAATCAGGAAGAAATAGAAAATCTTAAGAGACCCCATCACAAGCACGGATATAGAAGCTGTAATCAAAAATCGTCCAACAAACGGAAGACCAGGAACAGATGGCTTCACAGGTGAATTCTACCAAAAATTTAGAGAAGAGCTAACATTTATCCAACTCACACTCTTCCCGAAAATTTCAGAGGAAGGTAAACTCCCAAGCTTATTCTGTGAGACCACCATCATCACCCTAATATCAAAACCAGACAGATGCCACAAAAAAAAACAACACGCCAACATCACTGATGAACATAGATGCAAAAATCCTCAACAAAATTCTAGCAAACAGAATCCAACAACATATTAAAAAGATCATACATCATGGCCAAGTGGGCTTTATCCCAGGGATGCAAGGATCCTTCAGTATTCGCAGATCAGTGTGATACACCATATTAGCAAATCGAAGGATAAAAATCATATGGTTATCTCTAGATGCAGAGAAAGCCTTTGACAAAGTTGGGAACAAGATCATTCTCACCACTAATATTCAACATAGTTTTGGAAGTTTTAGCAACAGCAGTCAGAGAAGAAAAAGAAATAAAAGGAATCCAAATTAGAAAAGGAAGTAAAATTCTCACTGTTTACAGATGACATGATCCTCTACATAGAAAACCCTAAAGACTACTAGAAAATTACTAGAGTTTATAATATAGTAAAGTTGCAGGATATAAAATTAATACACAGAAATCCCTTGCATTCTTATATACCAACAATGAGAAAATAGAAATTAAGGAAATAATCATTCACCATTGCAGTGAAAAGAATAAAATACTTAGGAATAAATCTGCCCAAAGAAACAAAGACCTATATATTTTTACAGTTTTACAGAAAACTGTAGAACACTGACGAAATCACAGATAACACAAATAATGGAGAAATATACCATGTTCATGGATCGGAAGAATCAATATAGTGAAAATGAGTATACTATCCAAAGCCATCTGTCAATTCAGTACAATCTCTATCAAGCTACCAATGCTATTTTTCACAGAACTAGAACAAATAATTTCACAATTTGTATGGAAATACAAAAAACCTTGAATAGCCAAAGCAATCTTGAGAAAGAAGAAAGGAACTGGAGGAATCAACCTGCCTGACTTGTTTATACTACAAAGCTTCAGTCATCGAGACAGTATGGTACTGGCACAAAGACAGAAATATAGATCAATGGAACAAAATAGAAAGCCCAGAGATAAATCCATGCACCTGTGGACACCTTATCTTTGACAGAGGAGGCAAGAATATACAATTGGGGCAAAGAGAGCCTCTTCAGTAAATGGTTCTGGGAAAATTGGACAGCTACACGTAAAAGAATAAAATTAGAACACTTCCTAACACCATACACAAAAATAAAGTAAAAATGGATTAAGGATCTAAATTTAAGACCAGAAACTATAAAACTGCTAGAGGAAAACATAGGCAAAACACTTTCTGACGTAAATCACAGCAGGATCCTCTATGACCCACCTCCCAGAGTAAAGGAAATAAAAGCAAAAATAAACAAATGGGACCTAATTAAATTTAAAAGCTTTTGCACAGTGAAAGAAACTATAAGCAAGGTGAAAAGACAGCCTTCAGAGTAGGAGAAAATATAAGCAAACGAAGCAACTGACAAAGAATCTCAAAAATATACAAACAGCTCATGCAGCTCAATACCACAAAAATAAACGACCTAATCAAGAAATGGACCAAAGAATTAAACAGACATTTCTCCAGAGAAGACATACAGATGGCTAACAAACACGTGAAAAAATGCTGAACATCACTTATTGGAGAAATGCAAATCAAAACCACAATGAGGTTACCATCTCACGCCGGTCAGAATGGCTGCTATCAAAAAGTCTACAAACAATAAATGCTGGAAAGGGTGTGGAGAAAAGGGAACCCTGTTACATTGTTGGTGGGAATGCAAAGTAGTGCAACCACTATGGAGAACAGTGTGAAGATTCCTTACAAAATTGAAAATAGAATTGCCATTCAGTTCAGTTCAATCACTCAGTCGTGTCCAACTCTGCAACCCAATAGACTGCAGCACACCAGGCCTCCCTGTCCATCACCAACTCCCAGAGTTTACCCAAACTCATGTCCACTGAGTCAGTGATACCATCCGACCATCTCATCCTCTGACATCCCCTTCTCCTCCTGCCTTCAATCTTTCCCAGCATCAGGGTCTTTTCAGATGAGTCAGCTCTCCACATCAGGTGGCCAAAGTATTGGAATTTCTGCTTCAGCATCAGTCCTTCCAATGAACACTCAGGACTGATCTCCTTTGGGGTGGACTGGTTGGATCTCCTTGCAGGCCAAGGGACTCTGAAGAGTCTTCTCCAACACCACAGTTCAAAAGCATCAATTCTTCAGCGCTCAGCCTTCTTCACAGTCCAACTCTCACATCCATACATGACCACTGGAAAAACCATTTTAGTGGGACACAAATGTTCAGTCCACAGCAAGATTTTCTAAAGCCAGGATATATATTGTTCCTCCTGAGTGGTTAATAAGGACTACATAAGAGTTAGCTGTACTTAAATTAAGGGCTTTTTAATTAATGTATATGAAATATACATCAGAAACTAAATATAAGTAGTTTGAAGACTTTAAAACACTGAATCTAACATACTGTTTGTGAGTTGGCTGTAATTTCAAACTGTGGAGTCGTGTGTGTGAACTAAATTTGTCTTGTTTATGCATTGTGCCTGTTTCACTGTAGGCAATAAGTATTAAGTGAATCAGTGAGAATGTTGAGTGTAGGAATTAGAACACTTAATGTGTCGCCTTTGTTAGTTTGAGTATTAATTTCTTGCAACTTTCAGGTTTATATTGCATTTGCTAATTAAGTATCTGTGAATGACAACTACCTTATTCTTATTCCTTATAAATGATGCCTGTAACATTAGGTGGTCTGAAGATTGAGGTCAAAAGTGTTTACTGAAACCTGTCTGTGAATGATTCTGTTAGTCATTAAGATTTACATTATGTGAATATTGGGTATAGTTCATTGTTGGTAAGTATTTCAGTAAACTTGGAGTGGATGATCGCTTCCATTAACTATTGACTGTGGTATTCTTATAGACCAAAAAACTAAGGTACTTGCTATTACAGCTGTTGTGCAGCACTGTTTTGGATGTTCTCATAAATAGAATAGAATAAAAAAAGAAAGGAGGAGATCTAAACAGGGGGAAGATGGTGCTCATTCGCATATTAGAATGTTCGGTTGTCCATACATGGCATGAGAGTGGCCCTCGTAGCCTCTTTTGTTTGTCTTTGCATCCCAGGCACTTAAACAGTGCCTGTCGTAAGTTGAAATTCAGTAAATATTTATTGAAGGAATGAATAATGAAGATTCTACGCTTGCTTGGATTTTCTAGCTACACTAGTAATTTAAAAGCTCCCAGCATTAACAAGATTTCAGTAAGACTACAGTAAAACTGATAGACTCTGATTTTTGCCTTGGGATGAACACTCCAGCCCGTAGTCCCTGTGTAACATGATACAGTTCCTATAAATACTAGTTTTCTGGGGGTGGGGTGTTATATCTTAATTCACTTGGATTGTGAAAATCCTGTTGCTTCTTTTTAATCTTTAATTCATTCATTTTTCTCTTTGCAGTTCTAATTGTGGAGTGGTAAACATATACAATCAAGATTCTTGTCTCCAAGAAACGAACCCAAAGCCAATAAAAGCGATAATGAACTTGGTTACAGGTGTTACTTCTCTGACCTTCAATCCTACTACAGAAATCTTGGCAATTGCTTCAGCAAACATGAAAGAAGCAGTCAGACTGGTAATGTGTCTTTACCCTTTCCTTTTAGCATTGATGATTTTAAAATTTTAAGTTGAAAACGTGGAAAGATAATAAGCAAAGAGTTGAATTATTTTAAAAAGAGTAGCCTCTTTTGTTGTAAAAACTGCTAGTATTGTAGCTTTTGGGTGTAATTATAGAAATGATACACAGTAGCCACCAAATTTGTATTATTTCACTTCTTTTGGGAAAACTGTGCTGTCCTTTCCTAACATTTCTTAAGAGGTGGTCTTCATTTTCAGAAGTTACTTTTGGTATATACATGAAGGAATATGTAAGCAAATATTTCATCCCTCTGTAGTTTTCTTAATTTACCTTTATAAGACCTGGTGTCATAATAGAGTGGAGGCAGTTCTTAAATTCTGAAAATAAATTGAGCTTGGACATTAACCATGTAAAAAGATTGCAGTTTAAATAGCTGGATAGTACTTGTGAAGATAGCTCTGTGCCAGGGGTTCCCAGGAACTCCCCCAGGTTTGATGAGTGCTGAGCATTCAGTCGCTCAGTTCTGTCCGACTCTTTGCAATCCCATGGGCTGAAGGCCACCAGGCTCCTCTGTCCATTGAATTTTCCAGGCAGGCATACTGGAGTGGGTTGCCGTTTCCTACTCCAGGGGATCTTCCCAACCCAGGGATCAAACCTGCATTGCTTGTTTCTCCTGCATTGGAAGGTGGATTCTTTTACCATGGCACCACATGGAATAGAATGGTAAATACACGGACTCAAGGACTCAGAATATGATCATACTCATGGCTAAGAATTATTACAGAGAAAAGGTACAAAGGATAAGGAAAAAGTATATGGGCTAAAGCCTGGAGGAAACCAGGCACAGGCATCAGAAGTCCTCTCTTAAGGCAGATCACATAGGACATGTTTAATTCTCGAGTAACAAGTTGTGACAACATGTGTTAAATATTTTTTACCAGAGAAGCTCATCATAGACTCAGTGCCCAAGGTTTTTATTGGGGGTTGATCAGGTAGGTACCCTCTACCTAGGAGGTACCCAAAGTAAAGGTTCCCAGAAGTAAAGTCAAGTGTTCAACATAAACCACATTAGAGATCCTCTGGAGTACGAAATGACAACCCACTCCAGTATTCTTGCCTGGAAAATTCCATGGACAGAGGATCCTGGTGGGCATAGTCCATGGATTCACACAGAGTTGGACATAACTGAGGCAACTGAGCACGGACTCATGAGCCATCCTTATCATTTAGGAAAAGTGTCCCATCTGTGTAGGGACCTATTTGCCAGTCAAATTCCCAGACAGCATCTAAGGGCCACTTGTAAGCAGGGCTTTCTAAGGATAACAGCCTCAGGCCAGTGTTGCTCTTTTTTTTTTTTTTGGCCCAGCATCAGAGCTCAGCTTAAATGTCACTCCATCTCGTGAAGTTTCCTGCGCTTCAGGCAGAATCAGTTTCTTGCTATAAGCCGGGTATACAGATGCCCAGGTATACATAGAACCTTGAAAAGCAGCATTGCAGTGTGCTATTTTTATGTGTGTACTACCAGATTGTAAACACGTTACAGAGATTCTTATTTTTATCTTACTTATACTCAGCAAATAAACCTTGCATACTTCATCAGCTTTAATAGTGTATAGTTTACAAAGATAAAGAATTTTACAAAAAATTTTGAGCCAAGTGATAGTCCTCAGAGGATTAGCTTACCCAAAGTCAGCAGCTACTAAAGGCCGGTGAACTGTGATGCTAGATTCCGTATTCTTTCTAGCTTTTAGTTTTCTAACTAAATTTTTCAGAGCCCTAGAATGTGTACAGGACTTCAGATGGCAAGTAGGAGGCTAAGCTCCTCCCTGTATTATATAGAGCAGCTTTAGTATTACTTGTGATATATATATTGGCATTCTGCATTAAGATTTTCTTTGAGGGAAGAAAGAGTTCTGCTGGAAAAGTGTGGAAAATATATCATTGGGTTTTATTGCCTCTGTTGAATGAATCATTTGATAAATGGGAGGGTTCTAATTCAAGTCAGCTTTAAAATAGCATAAATCAATCTTTTATCATTTTAATGATAGTAAATTGTGTTAGAAAACCATGGGATCTATTTTTCTTGACATAATATGTTCTGAAAAACGCCTTATAGTTCTGTCTAGTTTGCTTTAGTGATCATGGCAGCATTTATGTTTTTTATTGTAGTAAAATCACATAAGGAATTCATTAATGTCAGCCACCTCCCATTTTTTAAATGGTAGTCAGCTATAATATCAAGCAGCTTCCCTGATGGCTTAGATAGTAAAGAGTCTGCCTGCAATGCAGGAGACTCAGGTTCAATCCCTGGGTCAGGAAAATCCCCTGGAGAAGGGAATGTCTACACACTCCAGTATTCTTGCCTGGAGAATTCCATGGACAAAGGAGCCTGGCGGGCTGCAATACATGGAGTTGCAGAGTCAGAGATGACAGTGACTGACACTTTCTAACAACTTTCAACCATAATGACTAATGGAAATAAACCAGGTATAATGCCTCTGTGAAACAGTGTCGGTGTTATTAGATGCAGTCTCCTATAATGAACCAAACAGTTCTGTTATTTCAGCAGTGAATATAAGTCTAAGTTATAGCACCATTGAGAGACTCAGAAGTTAAATTGTTACTACATCTTCAATCTTGGATGTTGTAGGAGTTGTGGGACTCCTTAATTATTAAGGATGAGAGAGCTTTGACTGAATTTTGATAACTGGACCCTTAAATGTAATACAGAAATTATGTTGGAGATAAAGGGAACTTTATGAATTAAAGAAGTTGTGTTTTTATGGGACTTCTTATTAGTTCAATTAACAGCTTTTAATACAAGGGTCATAAAGAGAGATGAGAGAACAGCTGAGATCTAACCAGGAGGGGGTCGTTGGTCTGAGGGAAGATGTACTAATACAGTGTAATCTCTGGGGAACTTTTTTTTCAATACTTATTTGTCTGGCTGCACTGGGTCTTAGTTGCAGCTCAGGGGATCTTTGATCTTCATTGTGGCATGCAAGATCTTTTAGTTGTGGCACATGGGATCTAGTCCCCTGTCCAGGGATCGAACCCAGGCCCCCTGTATTTGGAGCAAGGAGTCTTAGCCACTGGACCACTAGGCACTCCCTAAACTGGGGCTCTTGCAAGTAGATAGCTGAGTCTTTTAGGAAGGCATAAACCTGGTTTTTCCTCCTTGATATTCAAGTCAGTAGAGGAGATAAAATTTAAAATTGTTGATAAATTGGTATTTATCCTCCATCAGAGTAAGTCAGCTTGTTGTGTGAAGCTCTGGCCACTATGTATGTTTGTGTAGGTTATTTGTTGCACAGGGTACATTTAAAGGGACTCCATTTACATCATAAACTTTGTATTTACTGCAGTATTTCTGATAATTTTGGTAATAGAGTTCTGTTTATTTAGCTAGACAAATACACAAAAGGTAAAGTTGAACTTTAAAAAATTGCTTTGTGTCTTATACTCCAATTTTTGTCAGTGTCTTTGCTTTATTGTGTCAAAGAGCACTTCTCATTAGCCTTTGCATTGATGACAGGCTGTGCAGGCAAAATCTGCTTCCCGGAGAAGGAGAATAATTGAAAATGGTCTGGAGAGTCACTGTAAACTTTACTTTCTTGACTTAATGGTCAGTAGGCATTTATCAGGGTAGTAGGGCCTAGTGACTGAATGAAACCTGTGTAATAGACAGATGTATCTAACAGTTTTACCTGGTACTTGTCTGTGAAAGTCCCCTTGATTGGCTGGGGACTTACATCAAAGTGAAGGATGATGGACTGCCATGATTAATAGCTGAATGAGAATTCTGTGAGTATGAAGGTGCTGTTTCTTGGAAGAGCTAGAGAATGTGCGAGAGCCTTCCTAGTCTGCTTAAGGTAATGGCTTCCTTGCTTGGATTTTATTTATCCACAAATTGGATGAGGACTTGTCTTGCCTAGCTTGGATTTGGGCTCATTTCCCCCCTGAGCAGACTTTTCTGGAGAAAGAGACCTGGCCTTGAGGTGAGCTTTGGACTGTTTCTCAGTCAGAACACAGTTTCCCTTGAACCAGGTTTTCATGGTTTAGCCTCTCCTTGAGGAGAGATTTTCAGCACCACATTGTTGAGAAATAAAAGTGCAAGTAGGGAATTGTATGATACTGGAAATTTGGTATGATTTTGTCTTGGCTTCAGGCTCTTCATAATGTTCTGTTCCTTGTAATCAGATTTTAGTATTCTTTGCTGTAGTTATCATGTTAGAACATTAATGGGTTCTACTACTGACTTTTCGGGCTTCCCTGGTAGCTCAGTCAGTAATGAAACTGCCTGCAGTGCAGGAGACCCGGGTTCAGTTCCTGGGTCAGGAAGATCCCCTGGAGAAGGAAATGGCAACCCACTTCAGTAGTCTTGCCTGGAGAACCCCATGGACAGAGGAGCCTGGCAAGCTACAATCCATGGGGTTGCAAGAGTCAGACACGGCTTAATGAGCAAACCAGCACTGCTGACTTTTCACTTTGTTCATTCACTTATTTGTTTACCCTCCTAGGCACCATGCTAGATGCTGCAGTTTATTAATAATGAAGCATCAAGAAAGCACTTTTTTCTCTTCCGTCCCTTTCTTCTCAGTTAATAGCATATTGAAAATCAAATTTTAATTTTGGAACACTTTGCTGTATTAAGGGAACTATACTTGATGTGTGTTACAATCAAAACGAACTTTTGTTCTAGCAAAATGATAGAATGAAGTCTAAAATTTAAGATGAGCTCCAAGTTGTTTTAGTTTAAAAGCTTTTTATTGTTTCCTGCAGGTCCACCTTCCTTCCTTTACAGTATTTTCAAACTTCCCAGTTGTTAAAAAGAAGAATATTTCTCTCATTCATACCATGGATTTTTCTCCCAGAAGTGGGTATTTTGCCTTGGGGAATGAAAAGGGGAAGGCCCTGATGTATAGGTAGGTGTTATTATCCTCACATCTAACAAAATGTACATTTTTCTACCATAAACTGTCACTAGCAAAAAATTTACTTGGAGTTTTTGGAGAAGGGGGGTGATGCAGTGTTTTGAAAATGTCAAATTGAGGAAAAATTACCCCTTTAATAATACTGCCACTTTTTGGTGCCTTATGTTTTTAGATTAGCCTCTGTCGCCTTGACAATGCTCTCTTTATTCCACTAGATTTAAGTGATATTTTTCACAGAGGTATTTATTTCTTTTCCTGCAGCTGTAAGCTGTAAATATGGATATTAACTACAAAGATACCAAAAGTTTATGCTCTGTCCAGGTTCTTTTCTGCACTCCGTTCACTTGGCTATAAAGCAAAAACAAATAAAATCTAATTACATTGTTTCTAGAAGAATATGCTGGTGACAAGGTGACTCTTGGGGGCTGGAACTGACTTAAGTCGTAGCCCCTTTTCCTTGCTCCCATGTGCTGGGAATGAATGTTGTATAGAACCCTGTGTTCATGTTTGTATGCTTCAGGGAAAGCCTGCTTTCAAAGAAGCTGAAATCTGGGGTGAAGAAGAGGAGGCGTGCAAATTGGTTTTGAGGAGATAGTTGTGAGAAGAGAATGTAGCAAACAATAACATGCTTACTTTGAAAGAAAATTGGGTGGATGGTGCTGGGAAAATTGGTAACTTCATCATTCTCACCACGGGTCATTTTTGGAGTGATTTTTCGGTTTGGATTTTATAAAAGGATGCAGATATTTACTGTGCTTCAAAATTCTCTTCCGAAGCTGTAATTTATTATGATAACGGATTTTTTTCTTTTCTTAAGCCCCTAAGCCTGTTAGAATTTTCACCAGAGCATTGATCTCTTGTGAGACTGCTCCTAGCATGTGGTTTGCAGCGACAGCATTTCTGCTGGAAGTGGCTGATTAGGTATTTCACGGATTCTGCTTTAATGCTTTGGAGCAAGCTGATGGCTTGTATCTAAAATCTGAGGTATTAGCATTAGGATTCTTCAGAATATCAACTTGAGGAGTCTTAATGTAGTTGCCTAGTGAGAGTGATTGTGGCTGCATTTCCACACCTAAAGTCTTCCTCAGTGCCATACTGTGATACCCAGGGTAATCAAAAATTGTTTTGATGATTTGTCTTTTACTTTTTTCAGGTTGCATCATTACTCAGACTTTTAAAAAGATTATTCAAAGTAAGAAAAGCTTTTTTTTTTCATTCTACAAAGTTTTAAGGTTATACCCATTGCTGTCAGTTGGCAGAGGGACCATATTAGCTGATCTTTGTTTCTTTGCCTCTGAGTTGCTGTATCTTCAGTTAAGGGAGTGGGAAGGACATAGATCAGGAAGTTGGACTTGAACTTTTCCTTGGGAATTTCTTCTCCCAAATCACAACAATCTGGCTCTGTTCTTCTGAGGGAAGATTTTTAATACTATGTCCATAAATAGTCATCAAAATTATAATCACTGAGTATATAATCTGCAAAGCAGAAGAGACTTAACTGAGAGAGGTAAGTATCTTCATATATAATTACAGTTTCCATAAGCTCAAGCCCTTTTATTTGTATGTTTCTTGAGAGTTTATAAGTAGCTTGCCTTATAGCTAGTGAATGGTTGGCCATTAGTTTTGCTGCCACATGTAATATATATATTTGGCACATGCATGTGTATATATATATATATATACACACCATATATATATGGTATACACGAAAAAGAAATACATATACATGTGTTGTATATATTCTTTTTCTTCCAGTTTTATTGAGATATAATTGGCATATAGCACTGTGTAAGTTTCAGGTGTATGCATAATGATTTGACATACATATATCATGAAATGATTACTACAATAACTTTAATGAGCATCCATCATCTCATAGATATGAAATGAAAGAAATAAATAAAAACTCCTTTCCTTGTGGTGAGAAGTCCTAGGATTTTCTCTCTTAACAACTTTCGTATATAATGTATGGCAGTGTTCGTTGTATTTATCATATTGTATATCACATCCCTGGTATATATTTATCTTGTAACTCCAAATTTGTACTTTTTGACTTCAAGATATAAGGTTTTTGCCTTCCTCCAATTGCTGCTTGATATTTAAAACAGTAGGACATTATTTTCTTCCCATGGCTTGATTTTCACCTGAGGTATGGTGGTCATTCTGACATTGAACTTTGCAGTTGACCTGTTCGTCACAGTTGAGTAATTTGATCTTCTCTGAGATTCATAGATGTTGAGGAGAAACTCTGGAAGTGCATATAGACTTAATTAGGGGAAAGAATTTTTGAAGGTAGCAGAATTTTGAGCAGAACACTAACCAGGAGGAGAACACAGTCCAGCTATCTTGCCTCTTCAGAAACACTGCCAGTGCATGTTTGTTGATGACCAGTGGCTATAAATCAAGTATATCATTTCTTCTGTTCTTTCCTTAGATCCAGTTGGGCCACAGGAAAAACCCATCCTGAAATCTTAAGAGACTTTCCAGAATGTGTGATAATATATAGATAATGATATATTGAGTCAGATGTGCTTTTTTTTGTTACTAGGAATGTTTTAATAAACTCAGAGTAACTTTTGTTTGAAACTAAGTATATGTGGTTCTTCCTTCTCTACCTGCCTACACACACACACACACACACACACACACACACACACGCTAATTTGGGTGCATTTCTTTTAAGACTGAACCTGAGACATTGAACACACCTGTCTGTAGCCAAAAATAACATAGGTAGATAGTCTTGTATTTCACAGTTAACCCTGATTAGTATTTCTCCCTTTCCCAGGATCAGTCAGTTCAGTTCAGTCACTCAGTCGTGTCCGACTCTTTGCAACCCCATGGACTGCAGCATGCTAGGCTTCCCTATCCTTTACCAACTCCTGTAGCTTGCTCAAACTCATGTCCATTGAGTTGGTGATGCCATTAAACCGTCTCATCCTCTGTTGTCCCGTTCTCCACCTGCCTTCAGTCTTTCCCAGTATCAGGGTCTTTTCCAATGAATGAGGCAGTTCTTCGCATCAAGTGGCCAGAGTATTGAAGTTTCAGCTTCAGCATCAGTCCTTCCAATGAATATTTAGGACTGATTTCCATTAGGATTGACTGGTTTGATCTCCTTGCAGTCCAAGGGACTCTCAAAGAGTCTTCTCCAACACCATAGTTCAAAAGCATCAATTCTTTGGGACTCAGCTTTTTTTATAGTCCAACTCGCACATCCATACATGACTACTGGAAAAACCATAGCTTTGACTAGATGGATCTTCCTTTGCAAAGTACATCAGAAACAGTTAAAGTAGATTAGGACTCAAAAGGCAAAAGAGAAAGAAAACTTTTATTTCACTGCAGCACTTATGAGCACTTCATATTCACAAGGATTGCTGGGCTTTAAATGATATTGGCACTTTATGGGTAACTAATTGAAAATAATTAAAAACTGAGCAGAATGTGAAGAAGAAAATTTCCACGATCAGTTCCACACACACTAGTTAAAATCAAAGCCCGTGAAAATGTGCTGCACATCACAAATTGTTAGAGACATGCAAATCAAAACCACAATGAGGGAACACTCTGCGCCTGTTTGAAAGACCATCCTCAGTCTACAAAGGGAAATGGGAGAAGACATGGAGGAAAGCAACACTTGAAGTACTGATGACAGGTAAATGCTAAGACTCACTGTTGAGTATGGAACTGCCTTTTTTAAGTAAGACAAACATTGATTCCAGTCCAGGTCTTTGGAAGACTTAAAACATGTCCTGCTCAGTGTTCCTTCATCATCAGCACCAACAAGGGAAGAAGGTGACTGAACAGCAGCTCCTCCCAAAGCCAACAGACAGCCTCTGGTGAGGGACCCGTCAGTTAAGTCTCTTCCTCGTCAGGTGGTTAACAAGGCTCCTCCCTTGTGGCAAAGGGCTCTTTAATTCTAAATTCATTTTGCACAAAGAGGAGAGCATCGGACATAAACTATAAATCATGTATCTTTATTTTTAAATGTTAAAAAGCAGAAGATAAAAGCAGTAAAAAAAATTATACTTTAAATAAATTACAAATTAATCAACTATATAATCTGACTTAAAAGAGGAGGAGGATGTAAACAAATTACTGTAAGTGAGCAGCCCTTGACTGTGTGGGTACCACCCAAGAGCTCCAGCCGACTCCACCGCTAGACTCAGCAGCAGATACCATCCAGGAGGACCCAAAGCTGCTCTTTTGATCACAGCAGGAGGAGCCTTCTTTGTCACCAGGGCAGAGAGAACCGAAGTCTGTGCCTTCAGACACATCTGCCAGGCTCCAAGCAGAAGGCTCAGCCTGAGTTGTGTTCTTCATGTTGTTCTCCTGCAGGTTAATGGTAGTGAGGTGAAGGAAGCACCTAGAACTTGGGCACCTCCCCTTTCTGAGGTTGTTTTGTTAGGGGAAGCACACTGACTGAAACTGCCCACCCTGGCCAGGCAACATAGTAACCATTTGCGTGAGCATGTTTTAGGACAGGAGGTCCTCCTAAGGAACAGGAACTAATAAGCCTCCACCAACCAGAAGAGTTCAGGAAGGGTCAAAAGGAGACACCACAAGTCCAACCACTCCCAGAATCCTCCTCTCTGGTATCCATCTTGGCTGAACAAGGTGCACACCACTAGGAAGAACTCTGAGTCAGAATGATTGGCTAAAGACAACCCAGAAACTAATCCAATCACCATAAAACCCAAGACTGCAAGCCATGTGACAGCTGTTCTCCTGGGTTCCCTTACCCTACTGCTCTCCACCCGGGTGCCCTTTCCCAGTAAAATCTCTTGCTTTGTCAGCACATGTGTCTCCTCAGACAATTCATTTCCAAGTGTTAAGACAAGAGGCCAGTTTCGGGCCCTGGAAGGGGTCCCCTTTCCTGCAACAATTTTATTTTCTTCTCCTCTAAGTGATTTGAATCAAAGGAGAAAGGGCGTATTTCCACAGTTCTTCTCACCGGGATTTGGGGCTTAAAAGGTACCCCGTCATGGGCTCTTATCACTCCTGGCTGCTCCTCATCCTCTTGGAGGGTTTTGGATTCTCTTCTTCTGAACAAAGGCAGGAGTCCAGGGGACAGTAAGTGGAGTTTCTTTTTGGGAACACCCACAACACCTAACAAGATACAATAAGGTTGGAGATCTCCTTCCAGTCCAAGGGACTCTCAAGAGTCTTCTCCAACACCACAGTTCAAAAGCATCAATTCTTCAGCGCTCAGCTTTCTTCACAGTCCAACTCTCACATCCATACATGACCACTGGAAAAACCATAGCCTTGACTAGATGAACCTTTGTTAACAAAGTAATGTCTCTGCTTTTGAATATGCTATCTAAGTTGGTCATAACTTTCCTTCCAAGGAGTAAGCGTCTTTTAATTTCATGGCTGCAATCACCATCGGCAGTGATTTTAGAGCACCAAAAAATAAAGTCTGACGCTGTTTCCACTGTTTACCCATCTATTTCCCATGAAGTGATGGGCCCAGGTACCATGGTCTTAGTTTTCTGAATGTTGAGCTTTAAGCCAACTTTTTCACTCTCTTTCATTTTAATCAAGAGGCTTTTTAGTTCCTCTTCACTTTCTGCCATAAGGGTGGTGTCATCTGCATATCTGAGGTTATTGATATTTCTGCTAACTATTAGAGAAATCCATATCAAAACTACAATGAGGTATCACCTCACACTGGTCAGAATGGCCATTGTCAAACACTCTACAAAGATCCAAGGCTGGAGAGGGTGCAGACAAATGAGAACCCTCCTCGGTTGATGCTGGAACATCAGTTGGGAACAGCCACTAAGGAAACAGTGTGCCTGCATGCTAAGTCACTTCAGTCATTTCTGACTTTCAACGCTGTGGACTGTAGCCCACCAGGCTCCTCTGTCCATGGGACTCTCCAAGCAAGAATACTGGAGTGGGTTGCCGTGCCGTCCTCCAGGCGATCTTCCCCACCCAGGGATCAAACCCATGTCTCTTATGTTTCCTGTGTTGGCAGGCAGGTTCTTTTCCATTTGCACCGCCTGGGAAGCCCATGGAGACAGTGTGGAGGTTCCTTAAACATTGAAAATGGGAATGAATTTACAGTAACTCCTGTTGACTTAAAAAACATTCACAACCTAAAAGATGAGAATTATGCTTTATTCAGCAGGAATTTTCGGGACTTCAAGCCCAGGTGAAGTCCATCTCAAATAAGACCTGCTTTGAGGAGGTGAGGGGAGGAGTCAGGTTACATACAATTTTGTAAGAAAGGGCAGGTAGTCTGAATATCAAAAGATTATTGTTAAGAAAACCAGATATCCCGAGTTAAGGAATTTAGTGCTTTTCTATGTATGGCAAGATGCACGAGTCAGGGCTCACTGAAATCATTCATTTCATATGCACCTCACCTGTCTGGGGCCAGTGTCCTGTTTTCACATCCTGAGTTTCCATTCCTCAGGTCTCACCTTAGTGGGTGACTGTAGTCTAATGGCTGCTAGAGAGCAGATATTCTTCTCATTCCTGAGTTCCCTGAGGGCTCACTGGCTCACAGTGGAGGGCTGCAATTGCTGATGACTATGACATCCTTGTTTACGGATACAACAGAAAATACTCCATTTCTCACTCCCTAACACCATACACAAAAATAAACTCCAAATAATTTACAGATCTCAATGTGAAGATGGACACTCTCAAACCCTTGAGGAAAATATAGACAGAAAGTGCTTTGCTGTAAATAGCAGCAAGTTCTTTTTGGATCCACATCTTAGAGTAATAGAAAATAAAAAGCCAAAGGGACATAATTAACCTTAGCAGCATTTTCACAGCAAACAAAACCCTAAATGAAAGAAAAAGACAACACTCAGGATAGGAAAAAAATATTTCAAACAAAGATCCCCACATAGAATTCATCTCCAAAACATCATCCAAACAGCTCATGCAGCTCAATATCAAAACAAAAATACCCAATAGGAAATGGGCCAAAGATCTCAATGGACATTTCAAGAAGGCATACACATGGCCACTAAGCACTTGAAAAGATGCTCAGCATCACTAATGGTTAGAGGAAGACAAACCAAAAAGTCCAGTGAACTATCACCTCACCCCAGTCAGAATGGCCATCTCAGAGAATCTCCAACAATACATGTTGTGGAGAGAAGGGAACTTCCCTGCATTCTTGATGGGAATGTAAATTGGTACACCCATTAGGCAAAGAGTATGAAGTTTCTTGTAAAAAACTAAACATAGACATACCATAGGATCCAGCAATCCCACACCTGGGTGTGGATACAGAGAAAACCAAAATCTGAAAAGACGCATGCAGCCCTATGATCACAACTGCACTAGGACCATAAACAGGACACAGCAGCAATCTAAGTGCAGAACACAGATGAATGGATAAAGAAGATGGGGTTCCTAGCCATAATATTATTCAGCCATCCAGTTCAGTCCAGTTGCTGAGCCGTGTCTGACTCTACGACCCCATGGACTGCAGCACACCAAGCCTCTCTGTCCATCACCAACTGCTGGAGTTTACCCAAACTCATGTCCATTGAGTCGGTGATGTCATCAAACCATCTCATCTTCTGTCATCTGCCGGAAGCCACCACGGGAAGTCCCACCCATGACAAAGCTCATGCGGAGAGGACCTGACAGGCAAAGGTGGATCAGGACTCGAAGGATTCCCTGGACCTGCTCAAGCATCTACCCCGAAACCAAAATCTGTCTACTGTTTATTATGCTTTTCACCAACTCTTCTGACATTAGTAGGGGGCTATCCCCGGCCACCTTTCTCTGAACAAAATCAATTTAGCCTCTAATTAATAAGTCTCCTGGGCTTGAAAGGAGTATTTCAATTCTAACCTCTCCGTTAACATTTTAGCTTGCTTGGCAGGTTTATCCACATCCTTATAACTAACACACATAATTGCTCACAACTCCCCAACCATGAAAGGCACAGGAAGCCTAAACATTCTAAAAGTCCTAATGAGTATAGAGCCCTTTGAGGGATGAAAAGTTATTAGAATAGTACTGGTAAAGGGCTTCATTATTGGCCAATGCTTGCTGCCAAGTTCCCATATCCCTTATCCATTGTGCACCTGGGAGTGCATTAGTTAATGTAGTTGGAATATAAGAAAAACAAGTAGTAGCCTTGGTATTAACCACATCATACCTTTGAGCTAATAAGTTCTTTCTTTGTTGTGACCCACTGCACCTTTACTCCATGAGAATGTAACTTTATTTAGTACTTTCTGAGGCTGAGAAAAATAAAGAAAAAACACTTTAAGGGAAAACAAGTTTTCTGACTGATCAACCTTTATCAGAAAAAGAGTCATGAAATGTTAATAGGCCACAGGGCCAAACATAACATAAGACCTTTGTTTATGAAAAGGTGTAGAGAAAATGTCCTGGTTTCGATAAAGGTAAAATTGATGAAATGTTGAGCTGACTCTGTATCTTTTACTTTGAGAAATGTGTAACTCAGAGTATAAAAGTTCCTTTTAAAAATAAAGCTGCAGATCCCACTTCTGCAGAGCTCTGGTCTCTGTGTCTTTCTTTCTCTCTCTCTCTCTCTCTCTTTTTTTTTTTCAGGCTGACTCCTTGGAGCACAGAGGCTCTCTGAGTTCACTTTTTTGCCTGGGCTTCTAAGACCCGATCGGGAAGGCGTCCTGTGTCTTCACCCAGAGGAGAGGGTGTCCTGCATCTTCACCCCACCTGTGGCCTCCGTGAACAGAGCAAGTCCCATGCCAGGGGCTTTATTGGCTTTCTGTGTAAACCAAGGAATATCAGCCTCCTTTTTCCTCTTTATTCTTTCTCCTTTATTCTCTTATCGTTCGACCCCGGGCCATCAGGTTCCAGTTCATTATAAAACCCGTATTATCTCTATCGCCGACGCCGTCCTTCCCTAGGGTACCCCTGGATCCTGCTGGGGCTGGACCCCAGCAGTCATCCCCTTCTCCTCCTGCCCTCAATCTTTCCCAGCATCAGGGTCTTTTCAAATGAGTCAACTCTTCGCATCAGGTGGCCAAAATATTGGAGTTTCAGCTTCAATATCAGTCCTTCCAATGAACACCCCAGACTCTCAAGAGTCTTCTCCAACACCACAGTTCAAAAGCATCAATTCTTTGGCACTCAGCTTTCTTTATAGTCCAACTCTCACAGCCATACATGACTACTGGAAAAACCATAGCCTTGACTAGATGGACCTTTATTGACCAAGTAATGTCTCTGCTTTTTAATATGCTGTCTGGGTTGGTCATAACTTTCCTTCCAAGGATTAAGCATCTTTTAATTTCATGGCTGCAATCACCATCTGCAGTGATTTTGGAGCCCCCCAAAATTAAGTCAGCCACTGTTTCCCCATCTATTTGCCATGAAGTGATGGGACAAGATGCCATGATCTTAGTTTTCTGAATGTTGAGCTTTAAGCCAACTTTTTCACTCTTCTCTTTCACTTTCATCAAGAGGCTCTTTAGTTCCTCTTCACTTTCTGCCATAATGGTGGTGTCATCTGCATATCTGAGGTTATTGATATTTCTCCCAACAATCTTGATTCCAGCTTGTGCTTCACCAAGCCCAGCATTTCTCGTGAGGTACTCTGCATATAAGTTAGATAAGCAGGGTGATAATATACAGCCTTGATGTACTCCTTTTCCTATTTGGAACCAGTCTGTTGTTCCATGTCCAGTTCTAACTGTTGCTTCCTGACCTGCATATAGGTTTCTCAAGAGGCAGGTCAGGTGGTCTGGTATTCCCATCTCTTGAAGAATTTTCCAGAGTTTGTTGTGATCCATACAGTCAAAGGCTTTGGCATAGTCAATAAAGCAGAAATAGATGTTTTTGTGGAATTTTCTTGCTTTTTCAATGATCCAGCGGATGTTGGCAATTTGATCTCTGGTTCCTCTGCCTTTTCTAAAACGAGCTTGATTAAAAAGGATCAAATAATGACATGAACTCCTGTTGTTTTAAACCACCCAGCTTGTGGTCATTTGTTAGAAAAGCCACAGAACAGCCACACAAACCTTGCTCTGTAGGATCCTGGAAGTGTGGATCTCCCTAAAAGCAGATGGAGGCTGGATTATGGAACCCTTAGAGTCAGCACTGGACCCCCAGAAATGTTAAAGCAGTGGCTGGACCCCAGAATGTGGGGGGGTCAAGCCTGAAGCCCATCACTAGGGTACCAGCTGCACACACCTTCCCAGGTTCTTACACCTGTGCACGTGGTGTGGTAAGTGTCTCAGTCCTGACTGAGGGCATTTAATGTCACAATTCACACTCATTAAGAACCCACCAGTTACACAGATGGAAACCCAGTTAGGATACTTGCTGCACTGATGAGCAGTTCTGAAGATGGTCAGGAGTGGGGACTACATGCAGCCAGCAGCCCTTCCACCTCCTCCACCCACCACCTCCCAGGAGTATCCTCAGTGGGAAACTAGGGGACCACATGGAGGCATCTCTAAGTAAACCTTGGCTGAGCCCCAGGCTAGCTGCTCCTGAACCTCCTCCACCCTTCCCAGGTAAAACACCCGAATACCAGCAAAGACCTCACAGGCGGGAGGAGAGGGCTTGGAGCCACCCCAGCGACAGCATGCTTGCCGAGTTGGCTCATGTAGGCCAGGCAGGATGGTCCTGACCCAGGGGCTTTCCGTTTCCTTACCTGAGTTACCCCTCCTAACCTGCTCCCACTGCCTTTTCCCTTACTTCCTCACCCCCACCTGGGGAGATGGCCAACAGCAGGTATGGGTGACACACCTCTTCCTTACCTGGTCTAGGAAGACCTGATAACAAACAGCAATCCACAAGGTCCTCTCTCCAGCCCACCCACCCCACAAAGTATGGTGTAGAATACAGCTGCAGGCATTCTTACACCCGTTTCTACAGACCTCAAGCCAGGCACACCCAGGAAGGGCTGGTGGGCCAGGTCAGGTCAGCCAATCCTCCCCCATTAGGGGCTCACAGTTGCAGAAAATGGGCCTTGTTGTGCTTGCCAGGTGCTAGGAACAGGTGTGGCTCCTGAGGGTCAGGATGGACATGGGGCTGGAGCTCTGGATTGTTTTCTAATCATTTTATCTGGCCCACAAGTGGGAGGTAATTTCAAGAAGACCCTCTCCTAATGAGAAGAACCCAGGGATCAGGGAGAGGAGAGATGGTATGTGGAAACAGAGGCCCAGTGCCAAGATGCAGTGGAAGTCTCTGGAAGACTTGGTGGAGGGAGGCTGCATGTGAAGCCCAGGGTCACTGACCTGTCCAGGAGCAATTGTTAGTTTAGGTCCTGCTCTGAGGGGCTCAGGGTCAGACCGGCCAACAGGTGGGCTGGGGGTGCTCTGCAATGAGGGCTCTGTACATGGTTCCTGGGTGCTGAGCCCTGCGGGGTACCTGCCCAGGTGAGCCCCATACCCTTGGAGGAGCCTGCCCACCAGAACCCTGTGCTCTTGGGAGGATCGTGTGAACGAGTGCCCTCTCTGTGTAGCAGGCACAGAGTAGCTTAGTGATGCCCCCGTGGGCAGCGCTGGGATAAGATGAGAACCAGGACATGCAGTGGGGCCCCTGAGCCCACCCTGGGCCATCCAGAGTGAAGAGCTCAGTAGGTGGGTGCTGGCCACTGTGCTGTGTGTGGGAGGCCCTACAGGAACCTATTGTTTCTTATACCTGTTACTATGGAGGCCTCCCCAGGACAGAGCAGACAGCCCGCCCTGGGTGGTGAGAGCTCCTGGTGACCCGGCAGGGGACATGAGAGGGAAGGACCAGGCCAGAGAGGAGTGAGCACCCAGGCAGAGCCATGGGGCTGGGGGCCCGAGGGGGCCTTTCTGGTCTGAGCTGGGAGTGGACAAGCAGGTACTGAGTGTGATCCAGGAAAGTGGCCCTGGTGACGTCAGACTGAATCCACTTCAGAGTGACAAGCCTTCTGGATGATCCCAGAGACAGGACTGTGAGACAAGAGTCCTGGTAAAAGAAGATGAGTGAATCCCCCTAAGAGGAGGCTCCAAGAGATGGCCCTGGGAGGGGGTAAAGGGAACAGATGTGAGCCTGCTGTGAATGGGCAGTCACCCTGGGCAGTCAGCGGGCACAGACCCCACTCCATGGCTGCACATCTGTCCTTCTGGATGGGTTACTTGGCTTCTCGGAGCTTAAGCCTCTCAGCCTGCTTGTGGAGTTATGGTAGCACTGACTGATTAGTCATTTGCTCAGAACAGGGCAAAAAGGGGTCTCATGGAAATTCCACAGAACATCATCAATATGGGACTCACGGCCCCTGTTTCCTGCAGGTCTGTCTTCAGAATCCGGAGAGCAAATGCGAGCAGACTTGTAGCAGGGCCTGGGATGGGCTCAGTTTTGGTGGTTGGTGGAATGACTGCTCTCATCCCCAGGCCCTGCCAGCATTAGCCCTTCAGGCTCTGGGTTGGGGAGCCCATGGGTGTGGGTCCAGCTGTGTCCACCAGGGAAGCCTGGAGGACTCGGCAAGGTAGCGCAACTGTGGCCATCACCTGTGCAGAAGCTTCCAAGCCAGGGTCCAGTGGGAACTCTTGTCCTGTCTGAAACGTGGGTTTCAAGTCCACAACACACATCAGCTTTAAGCAGCTCTGTTTGTTTCTAGATGCAAGTTCAGTTCAGTTCAGTTGCTGTCATGTCCGACTCTTTGCGACCCCATGAATCGCAGCACGCCAGGCCTCCCTGTCCATCACCAACTCCCAAAGTTCACTCAGACTCATGTCCATCGAGTCAGTGATGCCATCCAGCCATCTCATCCTCTGTCGTCCCCTTCTCCTCCTGCCCCCAATCCCTCCCAGCATCAGAGTCTTTTTCCAATGAGTCAACTCTTTGCATGAGGTGGCCAAAGTACTGGAGTTTCAACTTTAGCATCATTCCTTCCAAAGAAATCCCAGGGCTGATCTCCTTCAGAATGGACTGGTTGGATCTCCTTGCAGTCCAAGGGACTCTCAAGAGTCTTCTCCAATATCACAGTTCAAAAGCATCAATTCTTCGGCGCTCAGCCTTCTTCACAGTCCAACTCTCACATCCATACATGACCACAGGAAAAACCATAGCCTTGACTAGACGGACCTTTGTTGGCAAAGTAATGTCCCTGCTTTTGAATATGCTATCTATCTAGATACAAAGCAGAGTCCTAATATCTACTATGTACACTGTCCATAAAAAGGCACTTCTGATCTGGCTCTAGGTACTGCCTCTGGGTCTCTCCTGACTGGACGCCCAGCAGCCAATGTCACCTAGTCATGACTATAAGGTCACGGGGGGAGGAGAGCATACAGTCTAGGCCCTTGAGGGGCTGTGCTGTCTACAAAGCCAGTGCTGTAGCTTAAGTGTGCCCTCCACCCACCCCACAGCCGGAGACCACCGTCCCCTTACAGATTGTTACCAAGTTGTATGGACCCTTCTCGGGCCCTAGGCTGGCCGAGCCTCTCTGCCCCAATAGGGAAGGTTTCCTTTCTCCATTCAGGTTCAAGTAGGTGATTATGAAACCAAAGCTGAGACCAACACAGCACAGGCTTTATTCAGAGGCCAAAGAATGGAGAAGCGGGAATTAAGTTCACAGATCAGCTTCTCGCCCACCTGGAGAGAGGGCTTTAATTCTCCAGAGTAAAGACAAAGGAGGAGGAGTGAGGCTAATGCTGGGGAGGCATGTGCATTGGGGGAAGAGACAGGGCTTTTTCCGAGGGAGAGGGGTGCCACCACCTTTCTATCCTTTTTTGGTTCTTCCTGCTGGTCAAGGCCACCAGTAGACGTGTCACTTAATATGATAATATAGTAAAATCAACATACAATGAGACCCAGGGTCTGTTGGAGGTCAGATTCGTTGCCAGCTTGGTCCCAGCTAGCGCCATCTGGTTTTCTTTCTTTGTAGCTTCCTTTCTTCTCTCTGGATCCTTTGACTTAAAGACTTCTGTTAAATCCTGCTAAAGGTAGGGGTTGGAGGGTTGTGAGCAAGGACACCCCTATTAAAAGTGGGTTCACAGATTTTCAGCAAGGGCCTGGAGCAGCTCTGACAACATGATGAGAAGGCTGAGAGGGCAGTCCGTCTGACACCTACACGGGGCCTGTGGCCAGATGTGGAGGCAGTCAGCAGGGGGCATGAGGTCAGGGGAGGTTCTCACTGCTTACAGGGAAGATGTGGACATGGGTCCAGATGCAGACTGCTTGCAGACACTGCTACAGAACTCCTGACCCTTCCTGAGGATACTGGGTCGGAGAGGGGGATTCAGGCAACAGGGCAGACAGCTTATTCTGGATGCTTTTGTGGGGAAGTAGGGGCACAGCAACAGGGGCTCAGCCTGCAAAACCCCAGAGCCACTCCCAGATCAGCTTTACTGGACGTGAAGGAAAGGGTAGGGTCTGTAGGTCAACCTCACCTGTGCGAGGGAGAGAGGGTTTAGAACAGGGCAAGGAGCTGCCCACTACCTGCTGAGATTGCTGGGGCAGTGGTGACAACCAATCACACATGGGGGCTCCAAATAACAGAAGCCAGTCCCCTCTCAGTCCTGGAGACCAGATGTCCGAAATCAAGGTGTCCCAGCACTGCACTCCCTCCAGAGGCTCCAGCGGAATGCCCTTCCTGCCTCTTCTGGCTTCTAAGGGCCCCAGGTGTCCCTGGGCTCGTGGCCACCTCCCTCCCATCTCTCCCTCTGTCTTCACCTGGTGTCTCCTCTGTGTCTGCCTCTCTCCTCTCATCTCTCTGAAGGACACTGAGATTGATTTAGGGCCACTCTGATCCAGGATGACCTCACCCCCAGATCCGTAACTAATTATACCTGCAAAGACCTACTTACAAGTAAGATTCCATTCTCCGATTCTGGGGTCATTATGGGGACTTAATTTTAGGGGGGCCTACATTCAATCCAGGACAGCACCCAGACACCAGCCAGGCTTCTCAGGACAGCAGTCAGACATCAGCCAAGCTCCTCAGGTCACAGTCAGGCTCCAGCCAAACTCCTTAGGACAGCACCCAGACACCAGCCAGGCTTCTCAGGACAGCAGTCAGACACCAACCAAGCGCCTCAGGACAACAGTCAGGCTCCAGCCAAGCTCCTCAGGACAGCAGTCAGACACCAGCCAAGCTCCTCAGGACAGCAGTCAGGCTCCAGCCAAACTCCTCAGGACAGCACCCAGACCCAGCCAAGCTCTTCGGGACAGCAGTCAGGCTGATGACACCCTGTTTTTCTGCAGAGGCATTTTTGGTTTCTTGTGGGAACTTAGGTTAGGTGGGGGGCCCTGCTTATCTGATCTCCTGGTCATTCCAGGGTGCATGCTCAAGTGTCCCCCCCAGGAGTGTGGGAGCATCCCTGGGCTCCCTCTGCATAGTCTACACTGACTGCTCTGTGGTCAGACAACTGTGTGCAGGCCTGCAACCATGACGTGTGGACCTGCAAGATCAGTGGGAGCCCTCCCGCCTGCCCCATGGCCTCCAGTCTTGCCATAGACACCCTCATCCCATTAAGCCCCCGAGAGCCCTGATGGGAGGGGTGAGAACTTGGCCATGAAGAAGACAGGGCAGGCCTTAATGCAGCAGATGAAGGCAAGTACTGAGAGTGCTCAAGTGTTTGTCCTCCAAAGGCCCAGAATGTGGGTGTCCAAGACATGAGGGTTCTGACTTGAAAGGTCACCTCTACCTGGGCGGGAGGGGAGGTCACTGCCGGGATGATTGTCCAACTCTCCCCACCCCACATTCACCTCCCCCACCCTGCCCCACCTCCATTAATAGTCTTTAAATGGTGTCTCTCACCCAGTGGGCCCGTGTGGGAGGTTTCAGTATCGTGTGCAGGTCCAGTGACCAGTGCCCCGTGTGTCCTGTGGTTTTGGGAGGGGAAGGAGCCTCACCCTCACGGTCCTGCCCAGAGATAGTGTGGGGGTGCAACAGCCCCAGGCTTTATTCTGCAGAAGCTCCCTTTCTGTGGACAAGTCTCCCCTCACTCCTCTATCCTCCCTGGAAACTCAGGAGCCACAGCATGGAGGCACCTCCAGCACCAGGACCCCACCCTAGGGAATTTCTCAGAAGCAGGCACTAGGGCTGGGAGCTGAGGGGAGGAGGGAGCTGGCCTCTTGGTGATGCATGGGGGCTAGGATGCCTCATAACCAGGAGGGCCTTGGACTCAGCTAACTACCACCTGGGGTCTTCTACCCCTCCCCAGTAGAGGGCCCCTCAGATTCCAGGGCCCCAAGATCCCCCACAACTTCCATCCCTGACTGCAGAGTCAGAGACCCAGCAACCCACCTAAGTCACGTCCAGCACTTTGCAACTCCATGGACTGCAGCCTGCCAGGCCTCCTTGTCCCTCACTATCTCCCAGAGTTTGCCTATGTTCACATCCATTGTATCAGTGGTGCTATCCAACCATCTCATCCTCTGTCGTCCCCTTCTTTTCCTGCCCTCAATCTTTTCCAGCCTCAGGGTCTTTTCCAATGAGTCGGCTCTTCAAATCAGGTGGCCAAAGGATTGGAGTTTCAACTTCAGTATCAGTCTTTCCAATGAATATTCAGGGTTGATTTCCTGATTTAGGATTGGCTGGTTTGATTTCCTTGCTGTCCAAGGTCTCTCAAGAGTCTTCTCCAACACCACAGTTCAAAGGCATTAATTCTTTAGCACTCAGCCTTCTTCATGGTCCAACCCTCACATCCATACATGACTGCTGGAAAAACCATAGCTCTGACTATACAGACCTTTGTTGGCAGAGTAATGTCTCTGCTTTTTAATACGCTGTCTAGTTTTGTTATAGCTTTTCTTCCAAGGAGCAATCATCTTTTAATTTCATGGCAGCAGTCACTGTCCTCAGTGGCTTTGTAGCCAAATAAAATAAAGTCTTTCACTGTTTTTATTGTTTCCCCATCTATACACCATAAAGTGATGGGACCAGATGCCATGATTTATTTTTTTGAATGTTGAGTTTGAAGCCAGCCTTTTCACTCTCCTCTTTCACCATCATCAAGAGGTTCTTTAGCATCACAGTTCAAAAGCATTAATTCTTCAGCACTCAGCCTTCTTTATGGTCCAACTCTCACATCCATACTTGACTACTGGAAAGACCATAGTGTTGACTATAGGGACCTTTGTCAGCAAAGTGATGTCTTTACTTTTTAAAAATAGTTAAGGAACAGTTAATTGGAAACCATGCAGAATGAAATGGATGTAGATGTAAACTTCACAACTCACACCAAATTCACTCAGTTATTTACAGACAAATTTTAGATACAAACTATTCAATTTATAGGAGAAAAGTGACATGAATTTGGGTTTGGCTGTGTACATCATGAGCTTTGGAGTATTAACACACAACACAAAAAGGCAATCCACAGAGAAAGCAAAGGATTTCCTGAACTTAATAAAATTAAAGATTTCTACTGTGAAAGACAAATTAAAAGACAAGTCAAAAACTTGTTCCAAAACATTCTCATCCCCAAATGAGACCCCAGAGGAATCTCCATGAGCAGTCACTTCCTGTTACCCTTCCCCTCCCCAAGTATTTGACACCACTAACCCACTTCCTGTCTCTAGATTTGCCTGTTCTGGATGTTTCCTGTAAATAGCATCATATAATTTGTGGTTATTCTGGGCTGGGTGTTTGTGTCCCTCTGAAATTCACATGTTGAAATCCTAACCCCCAAGGTGATAGTATGAGGAGGTTGAGCCTTGAGGTGGTGATGAGGTCATGAAAGAGGAGCCCCCATGAATGGAATTAGTGTTCTTATAAAAAAAAGACTCCCAGAGAGCTCCCTCAGCCCTTCCTACATGTGAGGACACAATGAAAACACCGTCCCCCACCAAGAACAGAGCTTTACCAGAGCCTGACCATTCTGACACCCTCATCTCAGATTTCTGGTCTCCAGAACTGTAGGAAATACATTCTATTGCTGAGGTCCCCATCCTGATATTTTGCTATGGCAGCCCAAGCATTCCAAGACAGCATCCTTCTGTGCCTGGCTTCTCTCACGGAGCATCATATGTTCAAGATGAGTGTCAAGATGAGCGTGTTCAAGGTTGAGTGAGACCACGCTGCAGTGAGTGTCACTGCTCCACTCCTTTTCATGGCCGAGTAATATTCCATTGTGTGGATGGACCACATTATGTGTATCTGTTCTCTATTCACCTGTGGATGGTCATTTGGGTGATTCCTACCTTTCAGCTGTTGTGAATTGTGCTGCTAGGAACATTCATGTACAAGTATTTCCGTGGACATGTTTTCCTTTCTCGGGTTTATATGTGGGAGTGTAAGTACTGAGTCACATGGTGACTCCATGTTTGACATTTTGAGAAACTGCCAAACTAATTTCCAAAATGGTGGCATCATTTCACATTCCCGCTGCTGCTGCTAAGTCGCTTCAGTCGTGTCCGACTCCGTGCGACCCCATAGACGAC
Source organism: Bos indicus x Bos taurus (assembly GCF_003369695.1). Classification (NCBI taxonomy): domain Eukaryota; kingdom Metazoa; phylum Chordata; class Mammalia; order Artiodactyla; family Bovidae; genus Bos; species Bos indicus x Bos taurus. The sequence goes on along the minus strand of NC_040094.1, from coordinate 36,512,858 downwards.
AGCCCACCAGGCTCCTCCATCCCCAGGATTCTCCAGGCAAGAATACTGGAGTGGGTTGCCATTTCCTTCTCACATTCCCTCTAGCCACGTTTAAATATTCCAACTTTCCCCCTTATCATTGTCTGTCTTTTTCAATTCTAGCATCTTAGTGGGAATGAAATGCTATGTCATGGAGGTTAGCATTAGGGTAACTCCTTGGAAAATACCATTCCTTTCTCAATCCTGTAAGGGGTCATGATGACCACCACTTACCTTGTACGTGCAGCTTTGGCGAGTGTTAAGGACAAGGCCATGTCGTTTCCCTCAAAGACAGTGATTGCAGACTTTCCTGGTGGTGCAGTGGATAGGAATCCACCTGCCAATGCAGGGGACATGGGTTCAATCCCTGGTCTGGGAAGATCCCACATGCCATGGAGCAACTAAGCCCCTGTGCCACAACTACTGAGCCCACTTGCTGCAACTACTGAAGCTCGCATGCCCTGGACTCCATGCTCTGCAACAAGAGAAGCCACCACAATAAGAAGTCCATGCACCGCAAGGAAGAGCAGCCTCGGCTCCCCACAAATAGAGAAAAGCCAATGGAACGCAACAAAGAACCAGTGCAAGTCATAAGTAAATATAAAGAAAAAAAAAGATAGTGGGTGGTGCAGAACAGACTGGTCAGCCAACCACAGGGCTGCACCTAAAGGAACTTCTCAGCTTAAATGCTTGTGACCTTATTAATGTCACTAGTCTATGGGGTTGCACAGAGTCGGACACGACTGAAGCGACTTAGCAGCAGCAGCAGCTACATTACTCGTATTCTGCCTGTTTTACAAGATTATTTTTCTTGCATTACTGAATGTGTGACTGAGCCTCCCATACAAATAATGAACAGGAGACCCGAAAAAATTAATCAAATACATAGTTCTATAAGATCAGTGATTGTAACAATGTAATTCTAGGTATGGGAGAAAGCCATAGAAGGAACCATTTCCTGGACGATCGCTGACCAGTAGGACACGCAGCCCAAGGCTTTGGGCTACTGTTAACAGGGCTAGTCTGGTAACAGTAGGTTGAGTGGCCCATCAATGAAATCCTCGCCCAACGTGGGAATGAGCATTCCTAGGACCTTAGGACAAATTGCTCACCAAATGCCTCCTAAACCTTGGTCAAAATTAAGACCAAAGGGAGGGATTGTAACATGAAGAAAGTTTCCTGCTACCCAGCTCTACAGGAATGATGTCATCAACACCGCAGTCACTGACCCACAGGACACCCTGAAAGGAATGTGGACAACCATCAGGATGAGGCACTCGGTGCTCTGGGAAATCTGGCAGCACTGGCCCTCAGTTAAATATTTTCAGGAGAAACGTTTTGTGAACCTGGATTCTCACCTCTTCACACACATAAAAAAACACTAAAACCTTTAAGGCATCTGTTCCTCCTGAATAGCAGAGAGCACACAACTCTTCATCAAAATCACACTAATTCTCTTCCCTCGCCTCTTCAGAACAGTTCTCAGAGATTTGGGAACCTGTCTCCTGGGTTATAATCCTCAAGTTGGCTCAAATTAAATTTTCCACTTCCTGCTTAGATTGTGCGTGTGTTAGTCACCCAGTCGTGTCCAGCTCTTTGTGATCCCATGGACTGTAGCCGGCCAGTCTCCTCTGTCTATGGAATTCTCCAGGCAGGATTACTGGAGTGGGTTCCCATTTCCTTCTTCAAGGGATCTTCCCAACCCAGGGACTGAACCCAGGTCTCCCACACTGCAGGCAGATTCCTTACCATCTGAGCCACCACAGAAGCCCCCTCTTAGATTGACCATTGAGTAATTTCTCATTGACAATACATTCATTATCTCGATGGGGGACATGTGTTTCCAACCATATCAAATTGGACACTTTAAACGTGTGCATCTGTTGTATGTTGATTACACCTCAATAAAGCTGTTAAAATAGCCTGGAGCTCTAGATAATAATGCATCATTGCACATTCGGTGGCTTAATGAGAAGTTGCATTTTGATCTCCCCCCACCTTTTATTTGGTTGTGCCCCCTGGCCTATGAGATCTTAGTTCCATGACCAGGGATCAAACCCATGCCTCCGGCAGTGGAAGTGTGGAGTCTTAAACCACTGGACAGTCAGGGAAGTCCTTTCCCTTTTTTGGACGTATATAGGAGCTCCATCTTATTTTGATCTTGGTGAGGCTACTTGAGGGATGCATCCTGCCATTTGGGGAGCCCTGGTTTGGTGAGCCTCCTCTCAACACAAACACCTATTTTTCTTACAGTGAACATTGAAGTGAGTCTTGACTGTCAGAATCCGACCAGGCTGGTGGGCCAGGCAGGGAGGGATGAAGATGCCAATTATATTCCACAAGCAGAATAAGCTAATATACAGATTTAAAGGAAAGTCACTTCAAGAACATCCTACAGTAAGAACTCTGTATTGAAACAGAATACCACATACATGAAGGCAGAATAAGATGGACAGAGTTGCATATTTCCCGAGCCTGTCAAGAACATCAGGTAAAGCAAGACTTTCTCAGTGAAAGAGAAGCTGGTCAGGTCAGAAGCTGGTCAGTGAAAGAGAAGCTGCTCAGTTCCTAAGCCTGGGGATGCTTTTGTTCTGCTCCCCAGATACTGAAAAAGGATTCTCATAAACCTGCTTGAAAGCTTCCCACTGTGTACTTTCAACAGGATTGAAGGAAACACTAATAAAGTTGTCAGCTGATAGGTTACCCAACCTTTCTTGTCATACTTGGTTATGTAATTGGGAAGGAATTGAATGAATAAGTGATTCTCATCTGAATAAAGTATCTGTGCTAATATCTAAGAAATACAAACTAGGACTAGGTGTATTTACTGAATCATTTCTTTTCCTAGCAATTAGTCATGGTCATCTTTGAATACATGTAAAAAAACAATAAAAGGAAAAAGTATTCACTCTATTAAAAATGTATTTCAAACAGATTTATTTTTAATAATTTTAAAAATATGCAATCATACATATACTAATTTAATGAGTTTGAATGACTCATAAATGTATTGATAATTCAGAAATAAATGTAACCCTGAGAACTTTATGATCATAGTAAAAAAAAATCTTAGGCACTTCTAAGCATGGGAATATTGGGTGATCAACAAGGCTTTTATGCAACAAAGTCTATCGCATTGGAATAACATTCTCTGAGTGATATGGGAGTAAAAAGACAGCTTCAAACAGAAAACAAAGATCAGAAAACCAGTCTGAGACACTATGTCTGGTGTGAGCCCAACTAGAAGCTGTGTTGGGGAGGGCGGATTATGGAGGCAGAAAGAGGACAGTGTTGCCAGGGGCTGGGTATGCCGAACAGAGAGAGCACAGAGCATTTTCAGGGTAGTGAAATACTCCGAATGATACCGTAATGGATATATGATACTGTACGTTTGTTCAAATTAACCTGATCTACATACACACACATATAAAATAACCCAATAAACATCTACCTCCCAATAACAGTCAAGCAGAAAACTGGGCCCTTCATGAACAGTCTTTCATGCAAGACCAAACTGCATAGGCCAACTGACAGACGTGAGCCAGCTGCGGATGCAAGTCAAAATGAATGAAACAGCCACTTCCCTGGCTGTTCAGTGGTTAGGACTTGGTACTTTGACTGCCGTGGATCCAGGTTTGATCCCTGGTCAGGGAACTAAGATCTTACAAGCTGTGCACTGCAGCCAAAAAAAAAAAAAAGGTGACATAAGAAGATACTCTGCACCGTTCAAAAACAGCACGACGGAAACAACCGACAGCATACCGTACGTGGGGCTCTAGATCCGCAAGAAAATTTCCTTTTTGCTGATGGGAATGCAGAACAGTGTGACTCTTCAGGAAACTAACAGAAACTGGTCAATCCTCTCAAATACAAACCCAAGAATGTGGTGAGCACCAGGATGTGTTCACCGAGGTGTTTGCAGCAATACTTGGTCCGGAACCATAAAGACATGAAACACTCACAAAGATGCCTGGCAGGAGAGTGGAAGGGAGGAGGCTCCCCAGGGATCCAGTCAGCAGGGTCACAGAGCAACTGGAATGAGCAAAAGACTTCCCTGGTGGTCCAGTGGTTAAGACTGTGCTTCCAATGCAGGAGGCCTGGGTTCAGTCCTTGGTCAGAGAACTAGATCCCACATGCTACAGCTAAGAGTTTGCATGCTGTACCCAGGATCCCACGTGCTACCGCTAAGACCCAGTGCAGCCAAAATAGTGAATGAACAAATAAATTTTTTTTTTAAGGAGAAAGCTTTTTGTTGTTGTTGTTGCACTGCTGCATGGCAGAGGAATCTTAGTTCCCTGACCAGAGATCAAACCCCAGCCACCTTTAGTAGAAGCCTGGAGTCCTAAACACTGGACCACCAGGGAGCTTTGGAAAGACTTGTTTTTAATTTTGTCATATAAACTGTTTTTCAGTATGGTTCTGAAAGGTTGCCATTGCAAGCCATATGCTATGCTGGGATTTGTGACCTCTGGAGGAGAGGATTTCAATCGGGGGCCAGAGACGAGGATTGACTCCTCAGAGCTTTTTGTGTAGCAAAGTTTTATTAAAGTATAATAGAGATAGGGAAAGCTTCTGACATAGACATCAGAAGGGGACAGAGAGTGCCAGCTTGCTAGTTTTCAGCAAGGCATTTTGTATTAGCGAGCTGCTAATCAGATGAAGAGAAACAACTTAAGGCTGAGGGAGTTTCATCAGGCGCTTCTCCCATAATATGCATTTTTGAGATAAAGTGGCACAATGGGTGTCATCAACCCCCCACCCCCACCCCGCCATCATCCCACCCCATAAAGCAATTGACATGAATACTGGTTTGCTGAGCCAAAGTCAGCTCAAGGTTTGAGAAAAGGAAAAAAAAAAGTCTTAGGCGATTTAAAAAAGGGTAGATTTCAAAGCAAATACATAGCTTCATTAACGTAGCTTAAGAAAAACACTTCCATAAGAAAAACACTTCCATAAGAAAAATGCATTGGTTAGCTCAAGGTTTGAGAAAAGTTCAGGTGGAACCAGGTGCCAACAGAGAAAGGAAAAAAGTGTACCACTTGCAGTTTATTTCCTCCTGCCGCTTGGGGACCTCTGGCCTCCCTACCGAGGCTGTTAACACTCTCAGTTCCAAACAAATTGTCATATAAACCATATTTTTAATTTTACTTGTCATGTCCAAATGGGGATACTGTTAAAAAAAAGGGAGGGGGTAGGATTTCAAAATGTGAGTTTTGCGGTTCTTAAATGTCTCCACTGCTAAATAAAAACACTTCAGCCTTTGTCTTTAATTATGCTGAAAGCATATGCTAATTCTGCAGTCTAGAAGAAATTAAAAATTTCATAATCAATTAGCTTATTGGGGACATGTTAGGGGAAGCACACTGATGGAAACAGCCCACCCTGGCCAGGCACCATAGTTAACCATTTGCATGAGTTGTTTTACGACAGGAGGTCCTGGTAAGGGATATGGAACTATAAGTTACCACCAACCGGAAGACTTCAGTTCAGTTCAGTTGCTCAGTCATGTCTGACTCTTTGCAGCCCCATGAATCGGAGCACGCCAGGCCTCCCTGTCTATCACCAACTCCTGGAGTTCACTCAAACTCATGTCCATCAAGTTGGTGATGTCATCCAGCCATCTCATTTTCTGTTGTCCCCTTCTCCTCCTGCCCCTAATCCCTCCCAGCATCAGAGTCTTTTCCAATGAGTCAACTCTTCGCATGAGGTGGCCAAAGTACTGGAGTTTCAGCTTTAGCATCAGTCCTTCCAATGAACACCCAGGACTGATCTCCTTTAGAATGGACAGGTTGGATCTCCTTGCAGTCCAAGGGACTCTCAAGAGTCTTCTCCAACACCACAGTTCAAAAGCATCAATTCTTCAGCACTCAGCTTTCTTCACAGTCCAACTCTCACATCCATACATGACCACAGGAAAAACCATAGCCTTGACTAGATGGACCTTTGTTGGCAAAGTAATGTCTCTGCTTTTTAATATGCTACCTAGGTTGATCATAACTTTCCTTCCAAGGAGTAAGCGTCTTTTAATTTCATGGTTGCAGTCACCATCTGCAGTGATTTTGGAGCCCCCAAAAATAAAATCTGACACTGTTTCCACTGTTTCCCCATCTATTTCCCATGAAGTTATGGGATCAGATGCCATGATCTTCGTTTTCTGAATGTTGAGCTTTAAGCCAACTTTTTCACTCTCCTCTTTCACTTACATCAAGAAGCTTTTTAGTTCCTCTTCACTTTCTGCCATAAGGGTGGTGTCATCTGCATATCTGAGGTTATTGGTATTTTCCCGGCAATCTTGATTCCAGCTTGTGCTTCCTCCAGCCCAGTGTTTCTCATGATGTACTCTGTATATAAGTTAAATGAGCAGGGTGACAATATACATCCTTGACGTACTCCTTTTCCTATTTGGAACCAGTCTGTTGTTCCATGTCCAATTCTAACTGTTGCTTCCTGACCTGCATACAAATTTCTCAAGAGGCAGATCAGGTGGTCTGGTATTCCCATCTCTTTCAGAATTTTCCACAGTTTATTGTGATCCACACAGTCAAAGGCTTTGGCATAGTCAATAAAGCAGAAATAGATGTTTTTCTGGAACTCTCTTGCTTTTTCCATGATCCAGTGGATGTTGGCAATTTGATCTCTGGTTCCTCTGCCTTTTCTAAAACCAGCTTGAATATCTGGAAGTTCATGGTTCACATATTGCTGAAGCCTGGCTTGGAGAATTTTGAGCATTACTTTACCAGCATGTGAGATGAGTGCAATTGTGTGATAGTTTGAACATTCTTTGGCATTGCCTTTCTTTGGGATTAGAATGAAAACTGACCTTTTCCAGTCCTGTGGCCACTGCTGAGTTTTCCAAATTTGCTGGCATATTGAGTGCAGCACTTTCACAGCATCATCTTTCAGGATTTGAAATAGCTCAACTGGAATTCCATCACCTCCACTATCTTTGTTCGTAGTGATGCTTTCTAAGGCCCACTTGACTTCACATTCCAGGATGTCTGGCTCTAAGTGAGTGATCACACAATCGTGATTATCTGGGTCATGAAGATCTTTTTTGTACAGTTCTTCTGTGTATCCTTGCCATCTCTTCTTAATATCTCTGCTTCTGTTAGGTCCATATTATTTCTGTCCTTTATTGAGCCCATCTTTGCATGAAATGTTCCCTTGGTATCTCTAATTTTCTTGAAGAGATCCCTAGTCTTTCCCATTCTGTTGTTTTCCTCTATTTCTTTGCATTGATCGCTGAGGAAGGCTTTCTTATCTCTTCTTGCTATTATTTGGAACTCTGCATTCAGATGCTTATATCTTTCCTTTTCTCCTTGCTTTTCGCTTCTCTTCTTTTCACAGCTATTTGTAAGGCCTCCCCAGACAGCCATTTTGCTTTTTTGCATTTCTTTTCCATCGGGATGGTCTTGATCCCTGTCTCCTGTACAATGTCACGAACCTCATTCCATAGTTCATCAGTCACTCTATCTATCAGATCTAGTCCCTTAAATCTATTTCTCACTTCCACTGTATAATCATAAGGGATTTAATTTAGGTCATACCTGAATGGTCTAGTGGCTTTTCCTACTTTCTTCAATTTAAGTCTGAATTTGGCAATAAGGAGTTCATGATCTGAGCCACAGTCAGCTCCCGGTCTTGTTTTTGCTGATTGTATAGACTTCACGAAAGGTCAAAAGGTGACGCCAGGTGTCCAACTGTTATAGAAAGCATGGCGGCACTCAAAGCAGCACTCAAAGATGAAGAAGATGAAGAACAGCAGGGTTTATTCAGCACTGGTGCAGGCCCAGCAGAGTCACCTACAAAGGCTGGGCGCCCAGGCTTTGTTCTGGGTATCTTTTATACACCGTAAACTTCCCGCTCAAACAGCTCAGATCCCTCCCCTCCCCAGCAGCCCTAATTCCCATGGATGTAAGGAGCAAGCAAGATCACAGAAGTGAAAGTGGTGATTGATGAGCAGCAAGTGTTTAAAAACAAGATAAGGGAAGGGAAAGCAAACAACTGTCCCTTTAATTGGGGGTTTTGATCTCGTTCCTACCTCATCCCCCCCTCTTGATGCTTAGGATGCATCTGCAGCTGTCACAGAACATCATCTTCTGGCACTTGCTGGTATTCCTTTAAAGGCAGCAACTGGGTGGCCATCCTCTGTGGGACAACTGCCTCTATGAACACTGTTACAACTCTGATTAGGAGGGATATGAGGAAGGGAATAAGCAGACCTCCGGCAAGTATGACTATGACCATCCCAATCATTGTTTTAAACCCCCCTAGTGTTTTTGCCTGGAGAATCCCAGGGACAGGGGAGCCTGGTGGGCTGCTGTCTATGGGGTCGCACAGAGTCGGACACGACTGAAGCGACTTAGCAGCAGCAGCAGCAGCCAAGAGATCCATCCTCCAAAGAGACCATCTGAATCCCATCCCCTCCAGGTCTGAACTGGAACATGGGAAATCTTCCTGATATGTTTAGCTATGTCTATCACAGCTTTTCCATTATCATCTTTTTGGAGGCAACAGTCAGTTGGACTGAATTTCCCACAGACTCCTCCTTCCTCTGCCAGGAGGTAGTCTAGTGCCAAGTGATTTTGAATGATGGCAATTCTCATCTGGGATTGTTGCTGTGCCAGCAGTTCCAAGGCAGCAGCGGTTTCATTGGTTATAATCTCTAGCATCACTTGTAGTCAGATTATTCGATTTAGCATGTAAATGGGTGTCCTGTATCCCCAGCTCCCATCTTGTGTCCTTGTAGCTGGACCGTAATATTGAGTGTTCACTGGGGAGGCCAGTCATTTTCTAGGTGATGGCCTCCTATCTCTGGAGACCGCCCTTCTCCACATTTTAAGTCATCATAGATTGGGACGCCAAGCGTGTCTCCTTGTGAGCCAGGTAGGAGGAAAAAATCTGGCTGAATCATTCCTATGGTGCAGGTTCCTCCCCTCCCTATCTGGATGGAAGTCATGAGTAGGCCTTTCTCCCACACATCTAAAGAAGACCCTCTGGGGCCTGCCATAAGTCTGGGTTTGTGGATTTAAGATGTTTCCAATATGGGCTAATGCCTGGGATTGCAAGAAAGGGATTAATATCAGGTTGGTTTCCTGTACAGTTTTGCACTAGAATCCTGGTGGTGGAGTTGAAGGGAATGCAAGTGTGATTTCTATACCCTCCTTTTTGGGGAGCCCAATACCAGCTTGGGGCCCCTGGTCACCACAAAAGACTCTTACTGATGTCACTATAGACCAGGGTTTTTCTGCATTTTGTTTTTCTGACCCAGGTATAACTAATCCTTTCTTGGCGCAAGCATTTTTTGCCTATCGTCTCTGAGGACAGGGCCAACTCCAAATAGGACCTCCTGCCCACCTACTAATTGTTTGGTCCCATTGCAGTAGCAGAAAGGCCTCCACTCTGGTACCCTTCCAGGGCCATGTTTCACTCATCAGGGCTCCTCCGCAAACCCAGCAGTTAGTGATACCCAATTCTCAGGTAACCTGCTCAGCTAAATGGATAAAGAGATTATTTTCAATAGTAGGCACTTTTAGTTCATCTTTTAGGGAAATGAGTTGATCGTATAGTCCCTTGAAGCCCAGGGCTTAATGTTGGTGGGCCAGGGGAGGCTACTAAGGAGTTGGGGTCCAGCCAGATGTACTCAATCGGCCATTTTCCTAGGTCGACGTGAACTTTTGTTTTCTCTTCGCCTAGTTTCCAACAAGTTGCTTGTCCTGGAAACCCATAACATCTTTGGCCATCTATATTTTGGGCTTTAATTTCTCCCTTCCAGCAATGTTTCCCTTCTCTAGTGCGTGTAGAAGCTGAACTATGACACGTGGCCAGCTGGTGCATACAGTAGGCAAAGGCATGGCAGACCCACCCCTTCTCGTAGTAGAAGATGCTATGCTCTCCGAACAATCATCCTGACTCTCAGGTGAGGAGGGATTTTACAGCTTAACAGAACTATAAGGCAAAAACACGTCATTTTCATATTTAAGCGGATCACAGTAGGAGAAAACTCCAAAAATCAAGAACTATGAAGAAGCAGACAAAGCAGAGGGAGAGTTTTTGGATACAAGTCCACTCTGGGGGAGAGAAAGAGTAAAGCTTTATTTTGCATAAGATGAATAGGGCGAGTCCCAGTCCAATTAATAACCAATACATCTGCCTTTTGTCAGTCCAGTTGGTTCCTCACACTTCAGCCACGTGTTGGCTGACCAGCTTCCAGGGTGGTCCGAGCAGGGCTTCAGGGTGGCTGTTTCCTCCTTCACAAGATCAAGCCCAGGGGCTCCTCCAGACTGAGGGCTGCTTCCCACTCCCCTCAGCTATTGGTCAGACTTGTAGGTTTGACTCTGGAGTAATGGATCCAAGCGTCTATTCCTGCTACCTTGAGAGCAGTGGGAGTAGTTAAGATTACAGAATAGGGCCCTTTCCACATGGGTTTTAAAAGCTCTTGTTTCCAATCCTTCACCCATGCTTGGTCCCCTGGTTGGTGGGGATGTACTGTTATGCCTAAGGATATCAGTACTCCATCAACTGTCCATGTATGTGTTTGAGAGATTGTGTGTCATAACCCTTGCAGCTGCCTATATAAGTCCAAGTTCCCCAGTTGTCTGGTGTCTCCCCTTAGGTTGACTACCTGGGGTGGCTATCCATACAGGATTTCTAATGGTGAAAATCCTATCCCTGCCCAGGGTGGACACCTCACCTTCAAGAGAGCCATGGGTAACATGCCTACCCAAGGTAAGCTGTTCCCCTGGCACAGTTTTGCTAGGGTTTGTTAGAAGGTTCGATTCTTGCGTTCCATTTCCCCTGAGCTCTGGGGCATGTAGGCAGTATGCAATTTCCACTGAATCTTCAAAGCCCTTGCCACCTATTATACTGTCTCTGCTACAAATGCCTGTCCATTGTCCGACCCTATGGTCAGAGGCATTCCACATCTGAGGACAATGTCTTTCAGGAGTGCCTTTTTCTTTTGATACCTGGTACCCAGCTTCTATTAACAAGGAGAGGAGGGCCTTTGTTCCTTCTAGGCAGCAAGCCTGTGTTGTCCTGGCCAGCATGAGGTCATTGACGTATTGCAGCAGGACACAGTCTAACTCCTGTCCAGGAAAGTTAGCTAAGTTGGCAGCCAAAGCTCTGCTGAAGAGGGTAGAGGAGTTCTTGAACCCCTGAGGAAGCCTCTTCCAAGCGAGCTCTTCCTTGTCTCTCGTGTGTGGGTTTTCCCATTCAAAGGCAAATAGCGGTTGGCTGACAGGTGCAACTCAGAGGCAGAAGAAGGCATCTTTCAGGTCCAAGCAAGTAAACCATTCAGCTGTGGAAGGGATCAGTCCTAGTAGGGTGTACAGATTAAGCACTGCCAGATGCAGAGTAATTGCTGCCTCATTCACAGCTCTTAAGTCGTGAATCAGACGGTAGTCATGAGTCCCTGGCTTCTTCACAGGTAGTAATGGAGTGTTCCAAGGTGTTCCAGGGTGACTGGCATTTCATCAGAATTCTGTGTTTGAGTAGTCTGTCTGAATAAGCCTGGATTCCCAGTCGGGCCTCCCGGGGAATTGGATACTGTTGTAATTTTACAGGCTGAGCTCCCAGTTTCAGATCAACCAGGATGGGAGCATGGTGTTTTGCCAGACCCGGAGGATTTTCCTCCACCCAAACTAGTGGGTACTCAGTCTCTAATTCAGGAGGAATGGTCCCTTCTCCTGGACGGGAGGGATACAGGTGCCATTCTTCTTCTCTCCTTATAGTGAGAGTCATAATCAAGGAGGAAGGTGGTCGGGCTAGCTTTAGCTGAGCTGATCCATCAGCAGAAAAGGAAATCTGGGCCCCCATCTCAGCAAACAGGTCTCTTGCCATCAAGGGAACGGGGCGGTTGAGCAGGTAGAGGAATTAGTGCATTACCACATGGCCCCCTAGTCGGCACTGTCAGGGACTGCAAAATGGCCTGTGGGTCTGGGCACCTGTGGCCCCGATGATGGCAGTTTCTATTCCCTAGAGGGGGCTGTCTGCTGGGTGACCACTGAATGCTCATCATCTGTGTCCACCATAAAGTCCATTGGATGGCCCCCTACTTGAATTCTGACCAGGGGCTCTCGGGGGCACAGTTGGAGAGAGCCTGGTCCCCCACCCCCCCAGTTGGATTCTGCTCCAGCTAGCCCAATCACACTAGTGCTGGGTGGCTCGGTTTGATATCAGCTCAGCGAGTCTGCTGCTTTGGTTTTCTTCTCAGGGCGCTAGGGCACTCATTTTTCCAGTGTCCCTTTTCCTTGCAATAGTCACACTGATCACGGCTGAGGGGAACGCTCCCTTTCAGATCTGGGCCCCTTGCCTTGTGGGGTGGTCCCACGGCGGGGTGGGGTGGGGCAAGGCTTTGACAGGGCAGCTGCCAGGAGTGCCACTTTTTGCTTCATCCTCTTTTCTGCTTCTCGGCGTGCTGTTTGGTTGCGATTGACAAAGACTTTGTTAGCTATTTCTAGCAGTTCTGTGGCATTTTTACCTGCAAACCCTTCTAACTTCTGTAAATTTTTTCTGGATGTCAGATTGGGCCTGTCCCACAAAGGCTGCATTTATCAACCGTTGATATTCAGGGGCTTCAGGATCAAAAGGGGTGAAGACCCGAAAGGCTTCACATAGCCTTTTATAGAAATCAGCCTGGCTTTCATCTGGCTTTTGTAGCACCTCAGTGGTCTTAGCCATGTTAGTAGACTTCTTAACCGTGGCTCTTACCCCCTGTAGGAGGGCCTGTCAATACCTCTCCAACTGGTTTATTCCCCTCCCTCGGTACTGGGGCCCAGCAAGGCTCTTCCTTCAGGAAATTCTCCCAATCCCAGTTCTCTGCATCTAATTGATCCCCTGGAGCCTCTGTTATGACTCTTCGGTGCTCCTCTGTATTGAGTAGGGTGAGGAGAAGCTGTTGGCAGTTTCCCCAGGAAGGGCGGTGGATCTGGAAGGTGGATTCTAAGAGATCAACCAGCGCTTGGGGCTTTTCAGAGTAGAGGTGATGTGATGTTTCCAGTTAAGGGAATCAGTCATGGAAAAAGACTGGTAGTAAAAAATGGGTCCCCCCTCATGTAGGATCCCATCAGTGGCAAAGTGCTGCAGCCCTTGAGTCTCTCGTAAGGGCATTTGTAGTGCTGAGTCAGCTGGTCCCTGAGCCGACCAGAGGCACGTACACATTGGTTCTGGGATGGCTGGCCAAGGGGGCACAACAGCTTCAGGAGCATCAGAAGGAGGAGAAGGAATGGAAGGCGGTGGGCTGTCTGGTAAATGGGGATCTGCTACTCTGGGTGCAGGAGCCATGGGGACGTAAGGTGGGGACATTGGAGGCAGCTCTTCAGCCTCTCCCTGGAGGATAGGTGGTTCCTTCTCTTGGCACGAGATCCTTTTCTTTGACTGAACTACTAGGACTTTACAATATCCCTGACCTGCGGCATAGAATCAAACCCAAGGGGGCCCTAACTGGGCAATTTCCAACCGTTAATTGATATATAGGATTGGCCCAGGTGGCTGGAGTCTCCCTCTATGACACTACTCAGACAGTGGGCATATCTAAGGTCCCTCTGGGGGCCACCAACCCCAAAGGAGGGCTATTCCAGGGTACAAAGACTGTACAGTTTTTCAGGACTCAATTTTACACCATAATCTCCAGGAAAAATTAAAGTCGCTTAGTCGTGTCTGACTCTTTTCGACCCCCATGGACTGTACAGTCCATGGAATTCTCCATGCCAGATTACTGGAGTGGGTAGCCTTTCCCTTCTCCAGGGGCTCTTCCCAACCCAGGATTATGAACCCAGGTCTCCCACATTGCAGGCAGATTCTTTACCAGCTTAGCCATAAGGGATGCCCAAGAATACTGGAGTGGGTAGCCTATCCCTTCTCCAGCGGATCTTCCCAACCCAGGAAGACTACTGGGGTCTCCTGCATTGCAGGTGGATTCTTTACCAACTGAGCTATAAGGGAAGCCTGATCCCCAGAAAAATCCTTTCCTAAAATTTTTAACCATACACTCTAAGATAGTGAGTTTAGAAGTCAAGTTGCCCATTATGTGAAAGTCCCCACCCTGAGGTGGTGTCCCACAACAAAAACAAAGGGAGACACTCATTTTCATCCATCTGGCCGCTCCCCATATGGAAATTTAGACACCTCTGAGCATTGGCAGGTCAATACAAACTCCCAACCCAGACTAGCCTCGCAAGGACAGATTAAATCCCCCAGAGGCTGGCACTGCCCTGAACTGAATGAGCTCATCATGGAACCACAGGACCCTCTTAGGTGCCATAGTCCAAAGACGGTGGAGCGCCGGCTTTCACTCCGCCCAGTCATTCTCCCACACACACCAGAATTGACAGACCACCCGAGGGAACATACCCTATTCTGAGTGACTCTCTGGTCATTGGGAGGTGAGCAGGCGCCCCTTCTGCCGTATGGTGGGTCCTGACTCAGGCAGATGTCCCCAGGGCACTCACCCATCTGACTTCTGCTCTCCTTCTGAGTCTGTTGGGGAAGCGGCATGGGCCAAGGCCAGTGCAACTTGAGTGAGAATCGGGCTCCAGCAAATGGCCGGGTGGTGCCTATCCGTCTGTCACCGGGTCGGCGGCCACAGCTTTCTCTGGTTCCCTGACAATGGTGGCGCAAGGGGCCAGTTCGGTTGTCAGCTTCCTGGCCAAAGCACCAGAAAATATTATAGAAACCATGGTGTCAGAAAGACACAAGTGTCACTCAGAGATACAGAACAGCAGGGTTTATTCAACACTGGTGCAGGCCCAGCGGAGTCACCTCCAAAGGCTGGGAGCCCCGGCTTTGTTCTGGGTATCTTTTATACACCGTAAACTTCCCGCTCAAACAGCTCAGATCCCTCCCCTCCCCAGTAGCCCTAATTCCCATGGATGTAAGGAGCAAGCAAGATCACGGAAGTGAAAGTGGTGATTGATGAGCAGCAGCTGTTTAAAAACAAGATAAGGCAAGGGAAAGCAAAAGGTTGTTACTTTAATTGGGGGCTTTGATCTTGCTCACAGCCACCTCCCAGAATCCTTCTCACTGGCATCCATTCTGGCTGAGCAATGTGTGTGCCATCAGGAAGGACTCTGAATCAGAAGGATTGGCCAAAGACCACCTGGAAACTAATTCCATCACCCTAAACCCTGAGAATGCGAGCCACGTGGCAGAGCAGTTCTCCTGGGTTCCCTTCCCAATAAAATCTCTTGCTTTGTCAGCACATGTGTCTCCTCAGACATTCATTTCTGAATGTTACATAAAGAGCCCTCTTTCAGGCCCTGGAAGGGGTCCCTCTTCCTGCAACAAATGGCGACTCTGGCAGGGACTGCTCTTTGCTGCAACTGACATCCTGACCATTTGGGGCACTCAGGGACCAGCTTGCCTGGTAATGGATCAGACCCAGCTGCCACAACTGGGACCCTTTTGTTCCTGGTCTCCTCCTGTTGCAGACAACTGGCCAGAGTGCCCAGACCGGGTAAGGAACAAGAGATTTTATTGATCTCTCTCTCCTTCCTTCTCTCTTTCCTCTCCTTAACCCTTCCTATCCTACCCTTTCTTTTTCTAGCCCCCCGATCCTGAACGCAGAAATCTGGTCAAAGGGCCTCAAATCAGGAGGTCAAATCCTCCTGAGCTGAGGACTGGAGGCTGATCACCTCTTCTTGGCAGAGACTCGAATTCTGGTTCTTTTCTAGTTTCTGGTTTGAATTCTGGTCTGGTCTGGTTTCTGGTAGGGCCAAGTTCCAATCCTCCCTTCTCTGGAGGCCCAGGGTAACGTCCCGTAATGCCTGGGTGTCCGCAGGTGGCAGGAGACGTCTATAAGGCCACAGCTTTTGCCCCTCTCTCCTGCCTCCTCGCCCCTCTCCTTTCAACCTGGCGTCCTTTCCTCCCTTTGGAACCTTTGAAGACTTGAGATATTTTCATTTACTCTGTTAGTCCTTGGATCTGAAGTTCTGTGTCTCTATAGGAGGTGTTCTGAGAGACTATAATCTTCTGTTAAGGGAGGGTCTGATTAAGACTGCCAGGTCTGTGTATGTGTTTTCTACTCTGGGATCTGTGTTGTGATTGGTGATGGCCATTCTGCTTTGTCAGGCCACCATTTGGTTTAGACCTGCTGCCATTTTGATAGAACTTGATTTTCATTCCCTGTGCCTTGAGACCAGAGCTCTCAGGAACACTTATCTATAAAATTGTGAATTTTATATTGTAATACCTAATTCATGACTAAGTTTAGAAAATGAAGCTAGATTTTGCGTTGTGTCTGTCTGAATACGTGTATGTCTCCATATGTCTTTGTCTCTGGATAATATTTTTGAGATTAATTTGTAGATAAGCTCTATTTAATTGGCTTTAAAAATGTAAGTGCTTACAAATCAAATAATTCTAAATTAAATTAAATGAATTTCAGATTCATGTGAACTGAGAAATATTCAGTATTAAATGAATACCTGGTAACATAGATATGTCTTTAGAACCATCAATAAGTATAATACTTCTGTTGTACCTAGGTTTACTAGAGGTCAAATAAGACTGTATTCTGTAACAAATTTGTCAACAAGAAATGTACCTCATTGTGTGAAATACTTTAGGGAAACTAAGATGTGTTTTCAATAGAAGAAGGTATGAAAAAAAAATACTGAAAGAGTTATGCATGATCAGGATTTTCTAAAATTGGATTACAATTAGTTGGATAAATGGATTTTCTTAGGAATGAAACAGCTGCAGGAGAACTGGTTAGAGCCAACTAGGTCCAAGATGACGGAGTTAACTTTTTCTAGACCTGGAGCCTCCTTATATATACCCATTGTGACATATCAGCAAGCTAAGTGATACACCCATCAGCATTGACTAAATCTGACTGAATGTTCTAAACCCTTTTGATTGATTTTTTTGACAAAACTTCCTAAATCAAATTCTGTTGAAGTTCTTTTGATCTCTAGCTAACTTTGGGTTGCTTTAGAGGGCACCTAAAACATCCCAAAGAGAACTATTAAACTAATTGTGCTTATTTGGTTGGTTAAATTACATGGGAAATATTATCAAATGAGTAATAAGTCCTCTCAGGTTATAATGTATGGTAAACATTACTAATATAGATACCCTAGAAATTATGTAGGGTTTCTAACATTCTGATATGTCCTGGTATTCTAATGGGAAACCTGATGACTTCACAAAAGTTACAAAAGGACTGAATGAACCAGCGAATATGCTTATAACTTTTATGGTTTCTATCTGAAAAAATTATAGGTTTGAATCTGTGTTTTCCAGGAGTAGGGAAAACCTTCCCCTTAAAATAATTATGACAGTAGTTTGGTAAAATTATATGTTAAAAACAAATTAAAACAATTATATTTTCTCTCTATCTGACTCCTTCAGAGACTAGAAAATCTTAGGTTTTCAGTAACTTTATCAGATGAGTTAGGAAGGTTTTCTCACTAACAGGTACAGAACTCTGAAGGAATTTTTGAGACTTTGAAAAGGGAAGAATTCACCTAGATTTGTTAGGTGAAACCTGTGATAAGCCTTTGGCATGACTTTTCCCAGCCCTGTTTTATTTTAAAAGTTCAATCTGAGAATCTATGAAAGTTTCAACAAAACAAAAAGTCTGTAATCAATTATGGTTATATAAATCATCAGGCCAAATTTATTGAAAGCAGACCTATTTTGCAAACAAATTAGCCTTAATTTGATTATTTTTGATAAAAATGAGAGTAATATTAGGGAGGAAAAGATATTTCAATAAATGTTAAAACCCAAGTTGGTTAATGGAGGTCTGAATCTAGTAAGATTCATCTCCTGGATAGTTCTTTGCTGTTATGTGATATTAATGTAAAATTTAACTGAATTCCTAAAGAACACCCTAAGTTTGTTTCTGAAGCTTATCTCAGTAATCTGTCTTTGCATAAAGATCAGATGCCTCATGAGCTGCAACCAGGACTGGAAAAAGACATAATTTAGGGGCTGTCTCCAACCTGGATGGAAGGACCTTTTTATCAGGTACTCTTAACTAGCTCATGCACAATGAAACTGAAGGGAAATTGACTCTTAGATTAATTCCGACTTCCAAAGGCCCCTACACTGGACTGATCTATAGAGAGGACAACTGACCTGATCTCACCTTAAAATGATGCTCAAACAGAGGAGAAACTGCACTACACCAGGACAAGAAGAAGACAGTTTGCCCAAGATGTGGATCTGATTCGTATGATCATTTATAATGTTTTCTTGACTTCTTAGGCCTTTGCACATAAATGAAATGCTTTTCTATCATAGCCCTGATCCTAGGCTAGTTTTAGAAGTCAATCCAATTGTTGGGTTTGTGGCCAATTACCTGTATCTAGTTCTGGGTTACCTTGGTGAATTTCTCTACTCCAAGTCTCTAACTGGTTGACCCTGAGAAAATTTACTTAAAAAGAAAAATTGTAGTCATATTCAGAGATCAAACTGCCAACATCCGCTGGATCATAGAAAAAGCAAGAGAGTTCCAGAAAAACATCTATTTCTGCTTTATTGACTATGCCAAAGCCTTTGACTGTGTGGATCACAATAAACTGTGGAAAATTCTGAAAGAGATGGGAATACCAGACCACCTGATCTGCCTCTTGAGAAATTTGTATGCAGGTCAGGAAGCAACAGTTAGAACTGGACATGGAACAACAGACTGGTTCCAAATAGGAAAAGGAGTACGTCAAGGCTGTATATTGTCACTCTGCTTATTTAACTTATATGCAGAGTACATCATGAGATAAACGCTGGACTGGAGGAAACACAAACTGGAATCAAGATTGCCAGGAGAAATATCAATAACCTCAGATATGCAGATGACACCACCCTTATAGCAGAAAGTGAAGAAGAACTCAAAGGCCTCTTGATGAAAGTGAAAGTGGAGAGTGAAAAAGTTGGCTTAAAGCTCAACATTCAGAAAACGAAGATCATGGCATCCGGTCCCACCACTTCATGGGAAATAGATGGGGAAACAGTGGAAACAGTGTCAGACTTTATTTTTCTGGGCTCCAAAATTACTACAGATGGTGACTGCAGCCATGAAGTTAAAAGACGCTTACTCCTTTGAAGGAAGGTTATGACCAACCTAGATAGCATATTCAAAAGCAGAGACATTACTTTGCCAAGAAAGGTTCATCTAGTCAAGGCTATGGTTTTTCCTGTGGTCATGTATGGATGTGAGAGTTGGACTGTGAAGAAGGCTGAGTGCTGAAGAATTGATGCTTTTGAACTGTGGTGTTGGAGAAGACTCTTGAGAGTCCCTTGGACTCCAAGGAGATCCAACCAGTCCATTCTGAAGGAGATCAGCCCTGGGATTTCTTTGGAAGGAATGATGCTGAAGCTGAAACTCCAGTACTTTGGCCACCTCATGTGAAGAGTTGACTCATTGGAAAAGACTCTGATGCTGGGAGGGATTAGGGGCAGGAGGAGAAGGGGACGACAGAGGATGAGATGGCTGGATGGCATCACTGACTCGATGGACGTGAGTCTCAGTGAACTCCGGGAGTTGGTGATGGACAGTGAGGCCTGGCGTGCTGCGATTCATGGGGTCGCAGAGTCAGACATGACTGAGCAACTGATCTGATCTGATCTGATAGTCATATTCATGTCACTATTGATATTACTAGATGGAATCCCCTTACCTGACCAATTAATAATGCCTGCTCTGACCCTGGCCATAAATTTGAATTTTCTTCTATTACTCAGTCTCAATCAGAGCAGCAAGCAAAGTTTCCGCAAAGGAAAAAAATCTCCCACCATTATGGGATGGATTTATATAGATAACACCAGGTTATGGTAATTTAGGTTTAAAGTGTCCTCTATGTTGGAAACAATTAAATCATACTAAGAATAATCAGTCTAGTAACACTAGGAAACTGGGTTATGTGCCTTATAGACAGTGCCAATATATAATTTCCCTGGAAGGTAAAGATTCGTACAGAATAGACTAAGTCAGATGACCTGGGATATACTGGGCTACATCTAATGGAAGTTTTTAGCTTATGATACTGCTGTCTATGTTACTTGTCTTTCACCAGTTTTACAAAATTGCTGTTTCTTATACTGCCAAATGTGTGACTGAGGCCTCTGATAAAATGATATATAGTTCTATATGAGATCAATGATGGTAACGGTGTAACTCTAGATATGGGGAGAAGCAACATGAAGGAATGTTTTCCTGGACCAAGAGGCTAGCAAGACAGGTGGTCCAGAGAATTTTGGATACTGTTTTATGGCCTAGTCCTGTAACAGCACATTGAGTGGCCTGTTAACAAAATCTTTGCCAGACCTGAGAATGGACATTCTCAGCATCCTAGCATGAAATGGTCATGAAATGCTCTCCCTTAAAATCATGGCCAAGTTTATGACCAAGAAGGGGCTCTGCCAACTAAAAACCGACACTTGCCATCTACCTCTACAAAGATTAAATCATGACCACTGGCAGCTGCTGATTTTCAACACCCTTGAAAGGAGTTCAGGGTGGAAATCGGGAATGAGACACCCTGTGCTCTGGGAAAAACTGGCAAAACAGGCCTTCAGATAGTTAGATCTTTTCAGGAGAAGATTTAATGAGTTCCAATTCTTACATCTTCTCATACCTGAGAAACAATGACGTTGTTAATGGTGACATCTGCTTTGGCTATTAAGGAGAATTTTACAATTAAAAGTCAAAATAGGCCGGGCTCTCCTATGGATCCAATCTGAGGCTTTTGCAGGATGCTGAGGTCTCTGGCTATCACCCTGGATGGCAAGACGGCCCAGCTGTAGTGAGTGCTGGACAGAGAGGAAAGCAACTCTGAAGATTGTCCAATGAGAGTTTTACATGACCTTCACTCAGAAGTACAGACTCTAAAGGATGATGTCAATATTCTTGATAAAGCAAAGCTTGGAAAGTCGAGAAAGCATTGGTTTCATAAAGGCAACAAAAATACTGATGAAAAAGAATTCAATGGATATCATGAAAATAAAAGAGTTTTTCCAGAAGTATGGATATACTCCATGTGCCAAGAAAAACTCAGTGGATGAGCAAGAGGTCACTGACTCTAAACCAGCGTCCAGTGAATGTGAACGTCCTGAGAAGCCTGACGTGGAAGATGATTTGTTGGATTTTGCTGTTCCAAGCACTTCTGTTTCTGAGAAGTCACCACATAGTCCACAACTTTCTGATTTTGGACTTGAGCAGTACATCGTATCCCAAGTTCTGCCAAACCCTCCCCAAGCAGTAAACAATGAGAAGGAAGAGCCAAAAATTTTAACTCCATTTTCCAAACAGTCACTAGTAAAAACTTCAAAATGTGCACTAAAGATGGACCATTTTGAGTTGGTATCTCTGAATACACTATGTGTTTAAATGACAATTACACAATTGGACTTAAAAATGTGAAGACTAACAGTGAGACCATAGAAACAGAACCAGTGCCCAATAATGATAATGTCTTTGCCACTCCTGGACTCATAATCCAGCTGTTGGGAAAAAGATGGTGCAGAGCACACAGATTCTCCCTTGGCACCTACATTCAGCACTCCTGGTTTGAAAGTTCCTTCTACAAAGATCAGCACAGCTCTGGTATCCACAAATTATCCATTATCAAAAGCAAGCAGTTCATTGAATGATTTGGCGAGGGAAGAAAGTACAAATTCAGATGAGTGCTTTGAGAACTTTGCAGATCCCTCTTCTCCTACTATTTCTTCTTATGAGATTCTACTCAAAACACCTACACCTCCAGAAGTCACTACGATTCCAGAAGATATTTGCCAGATTTTATCAATATACAACTCAAACCCAGTGTCTCTGGTAGCAGTTAGAGCAGTGCCACCCAGCAAAGTGTTCCTTCCTCGGCATGGAGGACTGAAGGTATGAGATGCCAATAACAAAGAAAACCAGTGAAGATAGTGGATCCATCCTCCCATTATGGAAACTGAACAGAATGAGATGAAAGCAAATCTGGTCTCGCTTGGTTTTTGACATCCCCTACATCGTCCCCCTTTTGAAAAACCAACTCATGTTAAAGATGAACATGGATACTAGTCTCATAAAGTGCTTTTTATTAAGTTTGATTTAATCTGGCCTGTCTTGTTGATATGTAGTTCAGCTGCTCAGTTTTGAAAGATCATTACTATTTCATTGATTTCAAGTTTACCCTGCCTCATGGAACGGTATGGTTTAAGTAATATTAGGAAGCAGGATAAATAATTTTTGAAATTTCAACCTTACTGTTTGCCACTCAAATGAGGCCACCTTCAGTCTTCTCGGGGCTGGACAGTTGTTGCTAGAGCTAGGCTTCTTCCTTGGGGCTAGCTCTGCCCACTGTCCCAAGTCTCATGACTGTCCCAAGTCTTCTACACCTTTTATTTCAACAATGCTCTTTCAGACACTGTTGTTTACAAAAGACAGCCTAAACTGATATAGGAAAAGAGGAATTTACAGGCCTAGGTAGCTATACTGAAGTGGGTGTCTCAAACATTTGGACTTAAACACTTGCCTGCTGTCATGTCAGGATGGGCATTTTCCTTTAACTTGTCAGTTTCATCCTCTCAAATCACCTCTTCCCAGCACATGACTGTGACCTCCCAAGACCCCCATCTAGCTCGGCACCCAACAGAGCCCAAGCCTCACCCTCTGGAAAATCCTAGGCATCCTCCTGCATGGGTGCTGCTCTCTGGACTGTCAGCTGTGCCTGTGGACCTGTCTCTGAGAGCGCCAGGCTGCCCTGTCCATGGAGCCCAAGAGCCTTATGATCTAAGCCAAGCTGCATCAGCGGTTATCCTCTTTTATGGCTGTGCCTTGAAAGTCAAACGGGAAGACGCATCACTTTGTGTCTCTTCATTTTGTCAGAAAATTGTCCCCATAGAACAACTTTTTCTCTGTTCTAGGAACTCCTGTGTAGTTATAATTTAAGTTTGGCTAAATAAAATGTTAAATTAAAACAAAAAAAGTCAAAACAGAGTAGCTATGCTTCAGACACCCAAGATACTATGGGTGTGATTTCAGACTAGACCTTGCATTGCTATACGCTTGAGTTTTCTGAGTTGTGTCAGGCCTGGATGCCACCAGACATGCTCAAAACAATGTCTGCTGGAAGCTAGTAACTGCAAACTCACTTTTTATAGAGCTAGGCAACTGGCTACCTGGCTACAAAGTCTCCCACAAGTGCCAGGTCCAGACTGGGTTTCAGGCCTATTCTTCTGAAAAGAAATGAGATTTATTTTGTCTATTAAAATTCCAGTTGTCACTCCTCCAACTACTTCTAATTGGGTCTGTTACACCAAAATGGCAGACCAACAGATTGAGGTTTTAATCATACAAGACTCAGATCTAGGACTTGGAACTCAGGAATGCTTCCAATTCAGCGTCTATTCTCCAAGCTGAGGCAGTCCTATGCCCCATTTAGACAGGAAGTTATCACAGTCATAGTTGCCTAGTTCCCTGAATTAAAACTGAGCAGGACTCACTGGGGCTCTGGAGTACGGATCTGTTCAGTGTTCTCCATTTCTTGTCTGTAGGATATGGGCTTCATTCAGTCTTCTTGACCTTTCCTGAGTCCCAGAGGATTCAAAACAGATTCAAACAGTTACTAATCAGAGAAGGGAGGGGATACAGAAACAGAAGGAGCAATCAAATGGTGGTACAACCTTGAGGCAGGGTCCTGCTTCCTACTCAAGAAGCATGCACAGCAATGTCCTTGAGTTCTTCTGCAGAACTGGGGCCCTCACCGAGGTGAAGGATGGTAACTTCAGGCTGAGCACAAGATTCCGGGAGCACCACTCTGTTGCCTTACCACCAACCAGTCAGAAGAAAGTCACACACACTGCAGCCCTCACCCGCAAATGTTGCCTTCTGTTTCTGGGGCCCAGTGATGACCATCCTTTTAGGCCTCCTATTTGCCCCTGTCTATTTCATATCTGACAGGGGCCAATAGTTTCAAGCTAAATTGCTGTTCTTACAAGGGCAAATGCTGGTTTCAGGCACAAAATATCTTGGCTTAGATCCTGAGAAATCTGTATGCAGGTTAAAAAGCAACAGTCAGACCAGGACATGGAACAACAGACTGGTTCCAAATAGGAAAAGGGGTACGTCAAGGCTGTATATTGTCACTCTGCTTATCTAACTTATATGCAGAGTACATCATGAGAAACGCTGGGCTGGAGGAAGCACAAGCTGGAATCAAGATTGCCGGGAGAAATATCAATAACCTCAGACATGCAGATGACACCACCCTTACGGCAGAAAGTGAAGAGGAACTAAAAAGCCTCTTGATGAAAGTGAAAGAGGAGAGTGAAAAAGTTGGCTTAAAGCTCAACATGCAGAAAACTAAGATCCTGGCACCTGGTCCCATCACTTCATGGCAAATCGATGGGGAAACAGTGGAAACAGTGTCAGACTTTATTTTTGGGGGCTCCAAAATCACTGCAGATTGTGACTGCTGCATGAAATTAAAAGACGCTTGCTCCTTGGAAGGAAAGTTATGACCAACCTAGATAGCATATTAAAAAGCAGAGACATTACTTTGCCAAGAAAGGTTCGTCTAGTCAAGGCTATGGTTTTTCCAGTAGTCATGTATGGATGTGAGAATTGGACCATAAAGAAGGCTGAGCACTGAAGAATTGATGCTTTTAAACTGTGATGTTGGAGAAGACTCTTGAGAGTCCTTTGGACGGCAAGGAGATCAAACCAGTCAATCCTAAAGGAAACCAACCCTGAATATTCATTGGAAGGACTGATGTTGAAGCTGAAGCTCCACTACTTTGGCCACCTGAAGTGAAGAGTTGACATTGGAAAAGACCCTGATGCTGAGAAAGATTGACAGAGGATGAGTTGGTTGGATGGCATCACCGACTCGATGGACATGAGTTTGAGCAAGCTCTGGGAGTTGGTGATGGACAGGGAAGCCCAGAGTGCTGCTGTCCATGGGGTCACAAAGAGTTGGACATGATTGAGCTAGTAAATTGACTGACTAGATCAGGTAGAGAGAGACTTCTGCTCTCCTAGGCAAGCCTACACCCATGCACAACAGGAAGAAATTACAGAAGAAAGAGACCTCTGTCCCAAATCCCAAGAAGTACCTTGAGTATGAAGTCTCTCAGAGGGAAGTTGTTAGGGGAAGCACACTCACTGAAACCATCCACCCAGCCAGGCACCATAGTTGTTTTTGCACCACCATTTGCACGAGTTGTTTTACAACAGGAGGTCCTGGTAAGGAACGTGAAACTAATAAGCCACCACCAACGGGAAGAGTTCAGGAAAGGTCAAAAAGGTGACATCACATGTCCAACCGCCTTCTAGAATCCTTCTTGCTGGCATCCATCTTGGCTGAGCAATGTGTGCACCACCAGGAAGGACTCTGAATCAGAGTGATTTGCCAAAGACAACCCAGGAGCTAATCCCACCACCATAAAACTGGAGACTGCTAACCAGTGGCAGAACAGTTCTCCTGGGTTCCCTTACCCTACTGCTCTCTGCCTGGGTGCCCCTTCCCAATAAAATCTCTTGTTTGGTCAGCATGTGTGTCTCCTCAGACATTCATTTCCCAGTGTTAGACAAGAGACCACTTTCTCGTCCTGAAAGCAGTTCCCTTTCCTGCAACACACCCATTTTGTTTTTCTCTTTCTCTCTCCCTTTTTCTTCTTCTCTCTGTTTCCCCCACCCTCCCTCCCTTTTTTTTTTTTTTAACATTTTGGTAGAAAATATATGAGTTCTAGAGTCACAGAAGCACAGGTTTTAATTTTTATTTGCACTCTAAGCACCATATTTACTGTTTTTCTTTTGGTGCATTAACTACCCCTGTGAAGTTAAGTGTCTTCTGGTATAAAATAGAAACAGTGAAAAAAAGAAAAGAAAGGGAAAAAAAGTCATCATTTTGTTAGGTAGGTAGAATAGGGAAAAGGAGTCCAAAATGGCAGTGGCTAAAAGACAAGGAAGGTCAAAGGATGGTTCGAGGACCAGAGTGAAGACTTCAGGCAGAACAAACAGCACTCCTGGCTAAGCCCAATTTTCATAGGGCAGGCCTAGGTTGAGGAAAAAAACATATAAAAGGAGGAGCCAAAGCGCTTTCTCTAGGGCTCTCTTTCTCTCCCGCATGTGTGTGCTCTTTCTCTCTCTCTCCCTCTCTCCCTCTCTCCCTCTCTCTCTCTCCCTCCCCCGCACGCTCCTCCACTCTCTTCTCTTCGAGTCTTTGGGTTGGCATGCTCTCACACTTCAAGGATGGATTCTCCTGCTATCTTCTAAATAAAATAGAGCTGTAACACTGATTTGCCTAAGAGCTATAACACGGTTTGTCCAAGACCCGAGAGCTGTGACGCGCCGAGGGCTTTAATGTCTGTCGCTCCAAATCTTTATTGTGATGAGACAAAGAACCGAGGAACATACACTCGCGTGACAATTTTCTTTGCAAGAGAGAGACAGAGAGATGAAGAGAGACAGAAAATGTGTGTGAGAGAGAAAGAGAGATGCCAGAGCTGACCTGCGGGCCTTCTGTTTCAGAACTGCCCGGCCTGTTCTGCTCTTCCAGGCTGGCAGGAGTACACAGGAGTGGAGGTGTGCAGGTGTCAATGACCAGTGACAAAGGGCTGAATCGCCCCAGACCTAGGGGATTTCCATTTCTACTCTGGTCTAGTCTGTGAACACAGTGGTATTTTAGCCTTATGTGGAGACAAGGAGTGTAAAGCCTTCCCACCTCAATGGTCAGGACAATGTGGGGTCGGATAATGAGCTCCCTCTGTACTCCAGTATCCCACCTCAAATGCCAGCCAATTATAAACTTGAGCTTCTTCCTGAAAATGTGGTGTCACATGAACGTCTCAGACAAGACAACTCCATAAATGCCAACCTCTGTAGCACCACTTCAAGGTATCCTCAGGATTTAGAAACTTATTCCCAAGTCTGAGAGATTACAATTTAGAAAAGGTGGTCCTAAATATCTCTATGGTAACAGAAGAAATGTTCAATATCAGTATCAGAACACTGAAAAAATTCCAATTATACTTAATTGTTTAGTTTCTGTACTGCAAAGTCATAGTCCACAGATACACTGCCTGCCCAGTAAGGACAATCTTGTGTAACTGCTGATATATTAGTCAGGCGTCTCCAGAGAAGTAGAACCAATGTAGCTAGATAAATAAATACATGCATGTATACACACACAGCTACAAATATACAGCTGTTACATACACACATACATAGGTAGATACAAAATGGGTAGATGCATCCAGAGAGATGACAGATACTTACATGCATCATATCAGTTCATTTCAGTCACTCAGTTGTGTCCGACTCTTTGTGACCCCATGGACTGCAACACGCCAGGCATATATATAGATGGTAGATATATGCATACAGAAATATATATTAGTGTATATATGTATATATACTTACATAGATGGCAAATACATACATATATATATATATATATAGGACTTCCTTGGTGGCTCAGTGGTAAAGAATCCACCTGCCAACATAGGAAACACGGGTACAATCCCTGGGTCAGGAAGATCTCATGGAGAAGAAAGTGGCCTGCCACCATTTTGTTAGAACTTGATTTTCTTTCCCTGTGCCTTGAGACCAGGGCTCTCAGGAACACTTATCTGGACCATCTCTAACTCCTGAGACTGAGGAAAAATGGGGAAAAGCCTTTAGAAATTTTATTTATTCCAACTATTATTTATAAACTAGCCATTTTTATATTGTAGTATCTAATTCATGACTAAGCTCAGAAAATGAAGCTAGATCTTGCTTTGTGTCTGTCTAAATATATCTCTATATGTCTCTGTCTCTGGTTAATATTTTTGAGATTAATTTGTAAATGAGCTTCATTTAAGTGGCTTAAAGAAAAGTGTAAGGCAAGTGCAGAGAAAAAGAGAGCAAGCTGGGAAGTCAGGCAAGAAAAGGAAATTTATTAGAGGGAAAAGAGAGGGTGACTGGCTGTTAAGGAAAACCAGCATACTCCCTTTCTGACAGAGTCCTTCTTATACCCCACCAATGAAAAATTCCCTGAAGGGATGGTCATGTAGCCGTCTGGAATCTGGTGGTGTTGCAGCTTTGACAAGCTCCAGAGAGATACCAGGATACCATTTGGGCAATTTGGTCAGTCTCAAAGATCACTGTGATTTTATTCTTCATCTGCAAGGTTGACATAACGAGCCATCTTATCAGTGAGACCCCATGTGGGCCCTATCAAAAAGTAAGGAGAATTTTATAATGAAAAATCAAAATAGGTTCGTCTAGTCAAGGCTATGGTTTTTCCTGTGGTCATGTATGGATGTGAGATTTGGACTGTGAAGAAGGCTGAGCGCTGAAGAATTGATGCTTTTGAACTGTGGTGTTGGAGAAGACTCTTGAGAGTCCCTTGGACTGCAAGGAGATCCAACCAGTCCATTCTGAAGGAGATCAGCCCTGGGATTTCTTTGGAAGGAATGATGCTGAAGCTGAAGCTCCAGTACTTTGACCACCTCATGTGAAGAGTTGACTCATTGGAAAAGACTCTGATGCTGGGAGGGATTAGGGGCAGGAGGAGAAGGGGATGACAGAGGCTGAGATGGCTGGATGGCATCACTGATTCGATGGACATGAGTCTCAGTGAACTCCGGGAGTTGGTGATGGACTGGGAGGCCTGACGTGCTGCAATTCATGGGGTCGAAAAGAGTTGGACTTGGCTGAGCAACTGATCTGATCTGATCTGATGCTTCAGACATTCAAGGAAATAACTAGGTGATTCTATGGGTATAATTTCAGACTAGACCTTGTATTGCTAAACACTTGAGTTTTCTGAGTCGTGTCAGGCTTGGATGCCACCATTCTCAAAACAATGTCTGCTAGAAGCTAGTAACTACAACCTCACTTTTTATAGAGCTAGGCAACTGCCTACAAGTCTCCCTGAAGGTCTAGACTGGATTTCAGGGCTATTTTTCTAAAAAAAAAAAAAAGAGATTTATTTTGTCTATTAAAATTCCAGTTGTCACTCCTCCAACTACTTCTAATTGGGATGTTACACCAAAATGGCAGACCAAGGGATTGAGATTTTAATCCTACAAGACTTAGATCTAGACTTGAAACTCGAATGCTTCCAATTCAGTGTCTATTCTCCAAGCTGAGGCAGTCCTGCGCCCCACTTAGACAGGAAGTTATCACAGCCATAGTTGCCCAGGCTTCATCCAGCCTCCTTGACCTTCCCTGAGTTCCAAAGGGTAGACTCCAACAGTTGCTAATCAGGGAAGGGAGGGGATACAGAAACAGAGGAGGAGCAAATGGTGGTACAGCCTTGAGGCAGGGTCCTGGTTCCTACTCAAAAAGGTATGCATAACAATGTTTTTGAGTTCTTCTACAGAACTGGGGCCCCCACCCGGTGGAGGATGGTAGCTTCAGGCTGAGCACAAGATTCTGAGAGCACCACTCTGGTGGTGGTTGCCTTACCCCCAACCAATCAGAAAAAAATCACACACTCTCAAGCCCTGTCCCCAAATGTTTCCTTCTGTCTCTGGGAACCAGTGATGCCCATCCTGTTAGCTCTCCTGCTTGACCCCTGTCTATTTCATCTCTAAGAGGAGCCAAGTTTCAAGCTAAATTGCTGTCATTACAAGGGTGAATGCTGGTTGCAGATGAAGAGTACCTCAACTTAGATCAGGTAGAGAAAGAGTTCTGCTCTGCTAGGCAGGCCTACACCCATGCACAGCAGGAAAAAGTCACAAAGGAAAGAGACCTCCGCCCCAATTCCCAAGAGGTACCTTGAGTTTGAGGTCTTTCAGTGGGGAGTTGTTAGGGGAAGCACACTGACTGAAACCGCCCACCCTGGCCAGGCACCATAGTAACCATTTGCATGAGCTGTTTTATGACAGGTGGTCCTGGTAAGGAACATGAGACTAATAAGCCACCACCAATGGGAAGAGTTCAGAAAAGATCAAAAGGAGACACCACATGTCCGACCACCTCCCAGAATCCTCGCTGGCATCCATCTTGGCTGAGCAAGGCCACCAGGAAGGACTCTGAGTCAGAATGATTGGCTAAAGACAACCCAGAAACTAATCCCATCACCGTAAAACTTGAGAGTGCTAGCCACGTGGCAGAGCAGTTCTCCTGGGTTCCCTTACCCTACTGCTCTCCACCCGGGTGCCCTTTCCAATAAAATCTCTTGCTTTATCAGCACGTGTGTCTCCTCAGAAAATTCATTTCCCAGTGTTAGACAAGAGTCCATTTTCAGGCCCTGGAAGGGGTCCCCTTTCCTGAAACACCCCCGCTCCATCAATGGGACCAAAGATTGCTCAGCCTCCAGGGATGGGATAGCATCCCATGTCAGGGAGGTCAGACATACTAGAGTAGGAGCTGCTTTTTGTTCCTTTAACATCTTGCTGATGCTACAGCTCATTATGTTCAATATGCAATGTTGTGATTGTTGTCAGCGTACAGTCGCCTGATTCAGGTATTACATATCTATGGAATACCTCTATTGTTTTTTGGATTTTGCCACAGAAGAATGAGTAGTTTGCTGAGCCACAGGTCCTTGTGAATTGTCTATCTCAGATATGCTTTTCTGTGTATACAAAGAAGGAAGATAGGAGATAATTATTGTGGATTATCTCTTAGAGATGCAGATTTCTGTGTATCTGTGGAAGTATGGAAGGCAGAAAGAGGGGAAGGAATGAAGGAAAAGGAAAAGGAGATTCCTTCTGGATAGTCAAGTGATGGGGATTCCACATGGTCATCTCAACAGACACAGCAACATTTGACAAAATTCCACGTCCACTCATAGTAAACTCTCTTTTCAAAATGGGTACAGAGAGGGAGTTCCATGGTAGCCTAGTGGGTAGGACTCCCGGCTTTCACTGCTGGGGCCTGGGTTTAGGAAAGTAGATCCCACAAGCTGTGCAGCCAGGCCCCCTACCCTGGCACCCCAAATAAGGTACTGAGGGAGTATTTTGCAACATAACCAAGGTACATTTGATAAACTAAAAGGTAATATCATACCCCTCAGCGTATAATATTAGATTTGGAGACCTGCAGTGAAGTCGGACTCCACATCGTGGTGTGTGGGTGGACAGAATGAGTGTGGCCCCCTGAAGGGGGGGACCAGTGCACGTCTGCAGTACTGAACCTTTGACACTGGGCCTTCAAAAGCGTTTCATGCCGATCAAAGTACTTCAGTGGAAGAGAAAGTATGAAAACACGAGTCAGAGTCCATTGTCAGCTGACAGGCAGCAAAGGAGACTGTGAGACATAATTTTAGAGTAAAGAGAAAACAGGCCCAGAGAGAAGATGGAGAAGAAGGAAACGAGAAGCGAACCAGTAAAAGCCATGTGTGTAGGCATGATTAAATGCTGAGTGGAGGGAGAAGAGTACATCGTCTTGTAATGGGTATAAATTAAAAGTGTAGAATTAACATTTGAAAGGTCAACAGGAATTCTCATGAGAGAGCAAAACGGTGGGCACTTAAACATGAAAGCCTGGAAGAGCACAGAACAAAGGGGAAAGGGAAACATTAGATTTCTATGGCTCAGTTATCTTCTGTGCTTTGTGAAAACCCTAACATGGAAGTTAAAGAGCATCCAAGTCTTGGGCTATCAGAGGGGAAAATTAGCCAATGGGTTAGATCCACCGGGGAAGAGCAGGCCCAGGTAGGATGGGGGTGGGGGGAGGTGGGGGTGGGGGGGTGGAGGTAGGAATACGGAGTCCTGCCGGACCAAGGCCAGGAGTAAATGTCCCACCTTGGAAGTTCATCCCCCAACACGGTCAGTTTAAATGGCTGGAGTATGTTCAAAAATTCAAAGGGAAATATTCATTGTCTGGAGAACCATGACATTTTTTCTCCCGGTCATGATCTGGTACTAGATTTTTTTCCTCCCCTAAAAACAAGTACAGAATTTTCAGGAGTGAAATATTTGTTGTCTCCCATTGGGCACCAAGAGACACTCCCCTGTGTCTTCAGCTGAGGCGGGTGTGGGGGTAGGGGGAGGAATGTACCACCGTCCAGGAGAGAAACTCAAACAGGGACTAGAGGGAATGCCCTCGGGGGCTCCCCAGGGTCAGGGGCAGCCTCTCTCCTGGCCGTGGGGAAAGGAACACAGTCTGGTAATTAAGCGGATGGGAACATCAGATGGAGGACTCTGAAAGGTTTCGGGGCGCACTAGGGAAATATTGATCCTACTCTAAATGCTGACCCAGTAAGCCCTCAGTTCCCTGGTAGCACTCTCAGACACAGCCCTCCCAGTCTCTCACCTCAGCCCTGGCTGAGTTCACAACCAGACCCACCCTCTGCCTGGCCCTGCGACTGTTACCTAATCCCATTAGGATACCCACCCAGTGACCCCTTTTTGTCTGTCAATATCTCCTTGGTAGGAAGTAGCCGCAGAAGATGGTATAGACTTGGCTACTCTGGGACCCTGCTTTGAACTATTCTCATTGGCAGATGTCCCTGAGCCAGGCCGCCAGGCTGACAGAGGGCCAGGTCACCTTGCGGGCAGCCCCTCTTGCTGCTCGGGCTCTGGGCAGTGCTGGCTCCTGTCCAGTGTTCTCCAGGACGTCCCTCATGGCGCTACAGCTCTTCGGAGGTGGTGACTCCCAGGAAGGAGCTGCACCGAGACAAGAGCGTCCAGGTGCTGGGCTGGCTCTGCTACAGCCTGCGTGTTGCAGAGCAGAGGCATGTTATCCACATGTGGCACAAGAAATTATTTTCACCCAGACACCTGCCGCTGATGACTCAGGATGACCAAGGAGCCCTCCAGATAGACTACCCCATCGGCCCTTCAGACTGTTACTACCTCGGCTACCTGGAGGAGATTCCTCTGTCCATGGTCACCTTGGACACTTGCTATGGGGGTCTCGAAGGTATCATGAATTTGGATGACCTTACCTATGAAATCAAGACTCTCATGTGTTCTGAAAGGCTTGAACACATAGTTTATCAGATTGTGGCAGATGCCAGTGGAACAGGACCTGCATTTAGACCAGATCACAAGGAGGATAGGCAGCCATTGCCCCCTGAAGTGGATGTCAGTGTAGCCCCCAGAGTTATTTCCAGAATGCTTGCAACCTATCCTTCAGTTATGTCAGCATTGGATCAGTTTTCTAATTCAATGTATTGTGTATACAACAATGTCACTATGTGTATAAAATTCTTGTTACAGATCAGTAATATGGTGGATTCCTTTTATAAGGGTCTTGTGTTGAATTTCTGGCTCATTGCAGTGCTAATATATGATGTACAAGATCCTACCAGAATGAATGATTATAATGTACTATATGGTCCATATACTCGTTACCGTGCAGCAACCTTTCTGCCATATGGAGATCCCAGTACATCCTTCATATTTAATCGTGATGGACCCAATTTAACTCAATTTGAATCAGAACTTTATGTATTGTGTAACAGTCCTTTTAGTCTGCTCTAAATGGACCAGACTCCCTAGTTGGTCGTCTAGGGAGACGTGTAATCTTGTTAGGCGTTTTAACAGCCCGACTCACTGGGAGACAAATTGGTCTGTACTATGATGAGGATACCTGCTTTTGCCTGAGGAGGAGCAGCTGCATTATGGGAACATTCCCATCCTTGACAGATTCCTTCAGTAACTGTTCCGCTCTTCACTGGCGGAGCATAGCAGGATTTTGGGGCAGTTGTACGTTCGTGAAACCTCAATGCTTTTTTAATGAAAGCCTGATAAAAGAACGTTGTGGAAATTCTGAGGT
Organism: Bos indicus x Bos taurus; assembly: GCF_003369695.1. Taxonomy (NCBI): domain Eukaryota; kingdom Metazoa; phylum Chordata; class Mammalia; order Artiodactyla; family Bovidae; genus Bos; species Bos indicus x Bos taurus. The sequence goes on along the minus strand of NC_040094.1, from coordinate 36,479,191 downwards.
AGAGGATTGGGAGGACTGTGACTGTGGCTCCTTCAAGCAGTGTTATAACAACCCATGCTGTAAATTTAACTGTATGTTCGAGGTAGGGGCTGAGTATCATATAGGAGACTGCTGTACAAACTGTACCTGGTCTAAGAGAGGAACACTCTGCAGACCAATCCAGAGTATATGTGATCTTCTGGAATACTGTCGTGGAACAGTCTCTATATGCCTCTGGATGATCTTTATATGCAGGATGGAACACCCTGTTCTGAAGAGGGTTGCTGCTGTAATGGGACCTTCACTGACCGCAGTGTGCACTGCAGAGAAATATTTGGAAGAGACTCTTTTCAGGGTCGTGATGACTGTATGAAATCAATAGAGGAACCAATCGATTTGGACACTGTACTGCTATGCACAGGGTCTTGAAATTTAATGGTTGTAAAAAGGAAGATGTAAAGTGTGGAAGGCTCCAGGGTAGCAATGTCATTCAACTTCCCCCGTTGCAGGAAGAGGTTTCATTCCATCAGTCAAAGATCTCAGGGGTCTGGTGTTGGGGACTATCCAATTACCATAGACTTGATGTAATAATTGATGTTGGTCAGGTGAGAAATGGTACCCTGTGCGCTCCTGAGAAGATCTGTATTAACAACTGCAGCAATACTAGTCTCAAATGGCTGTCCCCCCAGTAAATGCAATTTTAGAAGACTTTGCAACAACTACGGAGAGTGCTTTTGCCACATAGGCTGGAAACCTCCAATGTGCAGAAGCAGAGGTCCTGGAGGGAGCATTCCGGACAGACCTGCTTCATCTGGTTTCGGACAAACTGGCTCCATAAAAACAAGTCAAAAACCACTCCAGTACTTGCGGCTGATCTTTGGTTGCATTTATGTGTTCATAGCTGCACTCCTCGGAGAAGGCAATGGCAACCCACTCCAGTACTCTTGCCTGGAAAAATCCCATGGACGGAGGAGCCTGGTAGGCTGCAGTCCATGGGGTCGCTAGGAGTCGGACACGACTGAGCGACTTCACTTTCACTTTTCACTTTCATGCATTGGAGAAGGAAATGGCAACCCACTCCAGTGTTCTTGCCTGGAGAATCCCAGGGAACGGGGGAGCCTGGTGGGCTGCCATCTCTGGGGTGGCACAGAGTCGGACACAACTGAAGCGACTCAGCAGCAGCAGCAGCTGCACTCCTCCTTGGTGTAGCCACCAGTGTTAGAAGTATCCAGACCTCCACAGTTAAGGAAGTGACAGTAAAGTTTGCTTAAATTATGAACCAGCCTCCTGATCTCCATACAACCAAGGGAAATATAGGAGTCATATCAGTACATGTGATGAGAGCAGCAATAAATCAACAAAGGTGTGGATTTCATGTTCTAGAAGTCTGCAGGCAATAACGGGGCAGTTCCAAAATCTGGGGCCATCAGGAGGCATTGACATTTTCACATCAGGTCTCTTGGAACAGCACTCGCAAATAAATCTTGAAAACCACTTATTGGTGTCCTGTAATATTTGTAAACTCTAAGAGGGCAAACAGCTGGACAGTTTGGCTAGGATTGAGACCTAAATCAGCAGCTGGGTCTTGACCTGTGTTCACTGGTCCCAGTACTAACAAAAGTTTTTATGGGCTTCTTCAGGGGCAGATTCATGACATTTCTCCAGCCGTGGGGTTTTTCTCTCCTTCTCTTTAATCTCTCCTTATCTAAACCCAAAGTGGGTTCAGGGTAACAGAGGGCTCCTCCCAGCCAGTGCCATGTATGTCCTTCTGGGATGGCTGAGGTCTGTGGGGTGAGAGCAGTGTGGGCTCAGTTTCCAGCCAGCATAAACTATGACTCTCTGGACAGTGTATCCCCAAGTGGACACCAAGACAGAAGGCTGAACATAGTAGCATTTATGGAAATCCCATCTGAACATGAGGCTGCAGTGCCCATGTGACCGCGGCCATCACAGGGAGTCTGTGGGTGTGAATCCCTGCCTTCCTTCCTTTTAAAACAACTTTAAATTTATTTATTTACTTTTGGCTGTGCTGGGTCTTGGTTGCTAGGCAAGGGCTTTCTGCATTTGCGGTGAGCGGGGCTAACTCTCTAGTAGTGTTGCGCAGGTGGTTTCCCTTTTGGTGAAGGACGAGCTCTAGAGCATAGGCTCAGTAGCTGTGGTGTATGGGTTTAGTTGTTCCGTGACATGTGGGATCTTCCCAATCACAGATAGAAGTGTCTCCCGCACTGGCAGGTGGATGCTTTACCACTGAGCCACCAGGGAAGCCCCTTCTCTTCCTTCTTGCATCTACACTTCAGTGCACTCTCAGGGAATGTAAGCCGAGTAATGTCTGGTGAATAACAGACACGAGTGTATAGAACACCCCTGTGGGAGAGGAGAACCAGTCCTATATCTGAACAATGTTCAAGGAACTAAATATTATTTAAAACATGATGTAAAATTAATAAAATATAGTGTGTAAGTGAAATGAAGCATTTTATTTTAAATCAACACTTCAAATTATGTTGACTTTTCCCTTGCAATACAGGTACACTGCATAGAATTAAAAAGACACAATCTCCCATGAGCCTAGGGAGTTACACTTCCTACATAGACCACAAAAAGCTGCTTGTAGTAGAAATCTTGTGTCCATGTTGGGTTTTTCCTCAATGCACAGTTACAGCTGTCTTGCTTCTACACACACTATCCTCTCATCTCCAAATGCATCTTGACGGCCTGTCTTTGAAGCTCCATCCAATTTCCAACATTCAGTCTGCACTGGAGTCTTCCAATGCTTTGCCCCTCTCAGTGTATTCCATTCTTTTATTGGTGAACATTAAGGAGAATTGAGAGGTGAGATGAATTCAATACTCACCTGTTTCCACACCCTACATGTAAAAGGTGTAGTTGATGCTGGACCACCCTCTGCCCGCCTTTTGACCCTCTTCTTTCTGAAGCTCAAGGAGCAAACCTCCCCCACGTGGCTTGTCAGGGGGGCTCCCTACCAGGGATCATCTCCCCTCTCCCTGAGGCTCACTTGCATTTCAAGGACTCAGGACACCAAGTCCTGATTGCCTTTGAATTCTTGCCATTGTCCCCTTTTCTTCTCTTTCTGACTATTGGTCTTCACATCACATCTCATGATTTGGCTACTGCATTCTGATCGAAGTCCAGAGACGTGCCTGAAAATTGATGGGGCTTCTGAGTCATGTGACTTTCCCCCAAAAAGAACCTCCACCACCCATCCCCCACAGAATTCAGTGCACACACAGATCACCTTGTTCCAATTAGGGACTGAGCTATTAATACTTCAGGTTGGGTTCCAGGTTTGTGAGGGCTGCTCTGTTCATGGTTTTCTCTGATTTACAGAACAGTCTTCTAGGGACTGCAATGAGAATCTGGGCTGTTGGTCCTCAGGAAGCAGGACAATTCAGTGTTTGACCTAATCTCTAAGCAGACTTGGGCTTCCTTGATAGTGAAAAGTTGATGAGCCACAAAAGATGCTGGGATTTTCGGCCTCCAGAGGAGAAGAATTCAATCCAGGGCCAGTGACGAGGCTTGATCACTCAGAGCTTTTGTGTAATAAAGTTTTATTAAAGTATAAAAATGGAGAAGGAAATGGCAACCCACTCCAGTATTCTTGCCTGGAGAATCCCATGGACAGAGGAGCCTGACAGGCTACAGTCCACGGGATCGCAAGTGTTGGACACGACTTAGCGACTAAACCACCATCAAAGTATAAAAGAGACAGAGAAAGCTTCTGACATAGACATAAGAAGGGGGCAGAAAGAGTGCCACCCTCACCCCCACTAGTCTTTAGCCGGATGTTATATAGCTACTAGCAAGCTGTTAATTATAGAAAGGAGAGTCTCAAAATTCAGAGTGGCACCAGGCCCCTCACCCTCAACATGCGTTTTGAGATAACATTGGCACCGGATGAGTCATCCTGGGCCATAAAATGATTGACATGAATCCTGAAGAAAGGCAAGCATCCAAGTAAATATATAGTTTCATTAACATATTAGGAGAACGATATATGAGTAAAACATACAGGTTTGTTGAGACCTTAATCAGTTCTGAGTCTTAAGTGGAACCAACTTGAAGAAAGACAGAATCTAGGGTAAATACATAGTTCATTAACATCAGTTCAGTTTAGTCGCTCAGTCGTGTCTGACTCTTTGAGACCCCATGAATCGCAGCATACCAGGCCTCCCTGTCCATCACCAACTCCCGGAGTTTACCTAAACTCAGTCCATTGAGTCAGTGATGCCACCCAGCCATCTCATCCTCTGTCGTCCCCTTCTCCTCCTGCCCCCAATCCCTCCCAGCATCAGGGTCTTTTCCAATGAGTCAACTCTTCACATGAGGTGGCCAAAGTACTGGAGTTTCAGCTTCAGCATCAGTCCTTCCAATGAACACCCAGGACTGATCTCCTTTAGGATGGACTGGTTGGATCTCCTTATAGTCCAAGGGACTCTCAAGAGTGTTTTCCAACACCACAGTTCAAAAGCATCAATTCTTCGGCGCTCAGCTTTCTTCACAGTCCAGCTCTCACATCCATACATGACCACTGGAAAAACCATAGCCTTGACTAGATGGACCTTTGTTAGCAAAGTAACATCCCTGCTTTTCAATATGCTATCTAGGTTGGTCATAACTTTCCTTCCAAGAAGTAAGCGTCTTTTAATTTCGTGGCTGCAGTCATCATCTGCAGTGATTTTGGAGCCCCCCAAAATTAAGTCTGACACTGTTTCCACTGATTCCCCATCTATTTCCCATGAAGTGATGGGACCGGATGCCAGGATCTTAGTTTTCTAAATGTTGAGCTTTAAGCCAACTTTTTCACTCTCCTCTTTCACTTTCATCAAGAGGCTTTTGAGTTCCTCTTCACTTTCTGCCATAAGGGTGGTGTCATCTGCATATCTGAGGTTATTGATATTTCTCCCAGCGATCTTGATTCCAGCTTGTGCTTCTTCCAGCCCAGTGTTTCTCATGATGTACCCTGCATATAAGTTAAATAAGCAGGGTGACAATATACAGCCTTGATGTACTCCTTTTCCTATTTGGAACCAGTCTGTTGTTCCACGTCCAGTTCTAACTGTTCTAGCCTGAAAACATTTCCATAGGAAAAACTCATCGGTTAGCTCAAGGTTTGAGAAAAGTTAAGTTCAGGTGGAGCCAGGTGTCATCACAGCAACAACATTTTAAGAATTTTGTGTTGTTAAATGTTAAGAGAAACCTCCTTTTAAATTAATATAGAGAAGGGGGAAATCTAACACTTGTTTGTTGCCTCCTACCGCTTAAGAGAAAGATAAAAAATGTCTGACACTTGCAGCCTATTTCCTCTGTTTGGAGACCCCTAGCCTTCTTGCCTGTTACCTTCTTATTAACTCAGTTGGTAAAGAATCTGCCTGCAATGCGGGAGACCTGGGTTCAATCTCCTAGAGAAGGGAAAGGCTACCCACTCCAATATTCTGGCCTGGTGAATTCCATGGACTACACAGCCGCAAAGAGTCACAAAAATTCACCAAGAGTTGGACATGACTGAGCGACTTCCACTAAGCAGACTACAGAACACTACGCTTGGACTGGTGTTTTTTTCTTCCCTGGAACCTCTTTTTATTTAAAATTTATTAAATCTAAATATTATTGAGATAAAATTAATATATAATATTATGTAAGTGTTGGTATACAAAGGGGTGATTGTCTGCATACCTACATTGTAACATGACCATAGCTTTAAAATTTTTTTTAAAAATTTTAATGTTTATTTATTTATTTATTGGCTGTGCTGGGTCTTGGTTGCTGTGTGCAGGCTTTCTCTGTAGTTGTGCCAGGCAGGGGCTACTCCTTACGGCAGTGTGGAAGTTTCTCATTGCAGGGGCTTCTCTTGTTTTGGAGCGCGAGCTCTAGAGCAAGGCTCGGTAGTTGTGGCACATGGGCTTTGTCGCCCCGCAGCATGTGAGATCTTCCCAGACCAGGAATTGAGCCCCTGTCCCCTACGTTAGCCGACATTACCACTGGGCCACCAAGGAAGTCCAAAAGCATGGTTTTCTTGTGCTCACTTCAGCAGCACATATATTAAAGCAAGGCTTTCTTAATTTCTAGTTGTAAAAATTTGTTGTCAATGTATGGAAGTACAATTAGTATTTGCGTATTAAATTTGTATTCTGTAAGTTCCTTGAAATCGTTCAATAGTTTTCACAATTTTTTAATGGAGACAGTCTTTTTTCTTCCTTTTTTGAAAAAAGTGTATGTATTTATTCAAGCTGTGCCAGGTTGTACTTGCAGCTCTGGGATCTTTAGTTGTGGCCTGTGGGATCTAGTTCCCTGACAGGACTAGAACCCAGGCCCCCTGCATTGGGAGCATGGAGTCTCAGCCCCTGGACCACCCACGAAGTCCCTCTTCTTCCTTTCTGATTTGGATATACTTTGTTTATTTTCCTTGCCTAATTGCTCTGGCTAAAACACCAGTTGCCATGTTGCATAACATCCTTGCATTGCTCCTCATCTTAGAAGACACGCTTTTAGCTTTTCACTGTGGAGTATGATATTACCTTTCAGCTTATAAAATGTGCCTTGACTGTGTTGTGAAATATTCCCTCAGTGCCTTTTTTTTTTTTTTTTTTTTTGTGGCAGGGCTGAAGGGGGGATGCTGGACAGCTTGTAGGATCTCAATTCCCTAAACCTAGGCCCCAGCAGTGAAAGCCAGGAATCCTAACCACTAGGCTACCAGGGAACTCCCTCTCTGTACTCATTTTGAAAACAGTTTACCATGACTGTACGTGGAATTTTGTCAAATGCTGTTGCTGAATCTGTTGAGATGATCAGGTGGAATCCCCATCGCTTGATCGTGGTAGATGGTCCATGCAATTGAAAAGGAAAAGTTAAAATTTTACCTTTCTCCTTCTGCCTCTGTAACTCAGCTTGCTCCTTGCAAAATCTGGATCACGTAGGTCACATAGTCTCAGAAAGTGGAGACTTACAGTACTAGGAATTGGAGCTTATCTCACTCACCCTTGTCCTGCTCTTTGCAATTGCCCGGTCCCTGCAAACCTACTTAATCATGCCTGTCCGTGTAAGGGTCAGGCATCCCCCTCCTCATCTTGATCAATGCTCCCACACATGCAAAACCCCTTAGTTTAAACCAGCCTGTTAGCAGCTAGTGTGGCCCACTGTAGTCTTTCTATAAAAACTCTGTAACACCTTTGTTTGGGGCTCAGAGCTTGGAGTGAACTCCTCTGGGCCTGCAGGCATAATAAACCTGAGTTCTCCAGCTCTCTGAGCGTGGTGCTTGGTTTCTCAAGTACTAGTTTCTGCAATATTTCTGGGGGCCCCAGCAAGATTCCAACCACGCTGGCCCTTGAGCCGCCAGACTGGTGGCTTGGCCGGGTCGGAGTGGAGGAACCCCAAGACGAACGAGGAGGTGTGCCACCTGACAGTATTCCGGGTTCTCTTTTGGACCAGCTTTCCGACTGTCCGGACGGCCGAGCCCCAACAAGACTCATTGGACAGATGGACCAACTCACCAGGAAGGACCACAGGATAAGGTAAGGCCCTGGGGCCAGTCCCCAGTCAGGACCTGCCCCAATTGGTAGAAGAGGAGACTGATCACCTCCTTGGGCTCCCAGGAAGGGAACATCAGATAGGGAGACCTGGGGACTCGGGGAAAAAAGGAGATATTGTGATAACCTCTGAGTGATTGATTGTGTATGCGTGATTAGCTGACTGAAGGAAGTGAAAGTGAGCTCCACAGTCCTCAGACTACAGAGCCTGAGAGGGTCCAAACCCTGCGGTTCTGTGACGGCCTCATAAGACTAAAAGGTGGCACCAGTCTCTGGGGGATTTGATCCCTCCCTGCAAGGCTGGTCCGGGTCAGGGGTTTATACTGACCTGCCAATGCTAAGAGGTGTCTTAAATCTCCCTCGGGAGAGTGGCCAGGTGGACAAAAAATGAATGTGAACGTGTGCAGCCTGATTCCCTTGCACTTTAGCCTTGATTGTGTGGCTTCATGGCCTTTTTGCAGCTATGGAGTCCTAGAGGGCCCTAACTTGTGGTTCCATGGTGACGTCATATGGCTCAAAAAGGTGTCTGCCTCTGGGGGACCCAGTCCCTCTGTGCAAGACAGATCCATATCAGGGGTTTATACTGATCTGCCAATGCTAAGAGGCACCTCAGCTCCCCCCAGGGACATGGCCAAGCAGGCACCTGAATGGTCTCCTCTTTTGAGGGAGCACCCACCCTTGTTTGTCTTTGTGCCACCAACTCAGGGCAGGATACACAGGGAGGGAGAAATTATTGATTAGTGGTTATTCTGTCGACTGATGCCTTGAGCTGAAATCTAAGAGATTAGGTTTTCCTCAAAACCCTGCCAGGTAGATTACATTTGTCAACATGGGGGGAAGTTCCTCTAAGCCAACAGTTTTAGATCGCATGATAAAAACTTTAAGAAGGGATTTGTAGGAGATTACGGAGTCAAGATGACCCCCAGGAAGCTTCGTAACTTCTGTGAGCTCGATTGGCCATCCTTTGATGTTGGATGGCTGCCAGAGGGCACGCTCGACCTGCCTGCTGTCCAAGCAGTACACCAGGTAGTCACTGGGACTCCAGGACATCCAGGTCAGTTTCCACACATAGACTCCTGTCTTCTAATAGCACAGACCCTGCCCCCATGGGCAAGATTTTGCATGGACAGAGACAGAGTAGGGTATTTGTGGCCCAACCACTCAGAAAAAAGAAAGAAGGAAAAAAACCTATATCCCAGGGAGATCCAGTAGAGGACCCACTACTGCCCCTGCCATACGTTCCCCTGACTCCACAAGCCCCAGCACAGTCAGCGCTGGACCCATTGCAAGACAGTCCACCCCTCTCCTTGTCCCCCGCACCAACTCATGAGCAAGACTCCAGCCTCAAGCCAGTAGGTAAGCCTCTCCGCTCAGCCAAACAATCTAGCCATCAGGCCGCAGCCCTGATGCCAGTCAGATGCCACTTCGAGAAACTCAAGGTCCTCAACAAGTGAACGAGGACGGCTCAGTCCAGCCTGGTCGCTCCATCTCTATTACCAGCCCTTCAGCACTACTGGTCTCCTAAACTGGAAACACCATAACCCAGCGTACTCTGGCTATGATTGACCTCCTAGAGTCCATTTTCCACACCCATCAGCCTACATGGGCTGGCTGTCGCCAGTTCCTAATCTCTCTCTTCACCACTGAGGATAAACAATGCATCTCGACAGAAGCCCAAAAATGGCTCTGAGGACAAGCCCCCACAGAGGTCTTGGATGCGGAAGGATGGGCACGAGAAGCAATGTCAGAGATGAGACCTAATTGGGATTTCAATACCAGAGAAGGACAAGAAACCCTGGGTTGATACCATGATGCCCTTCAACATGGTCTTCGAGTGGGAGCCAAAAAGCCCACCAATATGTCCAAAATTATAACGATAATCCAAACAGCAGAGTAAACCCCCACTGATTTCTATGAAAGATTGTTTGAAGCATTTCGGACATACACCCTATCCAACCCTGAGATAGCCGAGAATCCATGGATGATTAACGCTGCCTTTGTGGCTCAGACATCCAACGAAAACTCCAAAAGCTGGAAGACTTCGCTGGGATGAATGCCACACAGCTCCTGGAGGTAGCAAATAAAATCTTTGTGAACTGAGACTGTGAGGCCCAACAAGAAGCAGATACAAAAATGAAACAGAAAGCAGCCCTGCTAGCAGCAACATTGAGGAGCTCAGGTCCAGGGAAACAGACTATTCCCTCATGGAAAGGGGACACTAAGACAAGACCACCCACTACGCTACGACCAGTGCCCCCATTGAAAAGAAACTGAACATTGGAGGAATGAACGCACCCATTGCAGAGGGACATCTACAGGATCAAAGTTCAGTCAACCCAACAAAGAAATGTACCAGCCTGAGCCAGCTGTCCAAAACCTTATTGGCCTGGCCGGAGCAGAAGCAGACTAGGGAAGACTGGGCTCCCTGATCCTGGGCCCCTGGGAGCCCACAGTCATGATAAAAGTAGGGGGCCAATCAATGACTTTTATGGTGGATACCGGAGCTGAACACTCTGTTAACCACACCTGTGGCTGCCTTCACAGGCCGAATAGCAACTGTTGTTGGGGCCACAGGGGACATGGCAGCCCGCTCATTTTGCAAGGCCCATTCATGTCAGCTAGGGGGCCATCTGGTGACTCATGAATTTCTGTACTTACCAGAATGCCCCATTCCCCTGCTGGGTAGAGACCTACTGACAAAACTGGGGGCACAAATCACCTTTGCCCCTGGAAAGCCTGTGAGCCTCACCTTGGGGAGCCAATTGGCTCTGATGATGGGCCATGACCGTGCCAAGGGAAGATGAATGGTGTCTCTATTCCTCAGGGAGGGAATAAATAAATCTCCCCAATCTGCTAAAAGAATTCCCTGATGTCTGGGCAGAGAAGGGGCCCCCAGATTTGGCCAAAAAACATGCCCTCATTATAGTGGACCTGAGGCCAGGAGCCACTCCTGTTAGAAACAATATCCAGTACCACTGGAGGCATGCCTGGGAATTTGGGACCATATCCAGCACCTATGAGATGCCGAGATCCTAATTAAATGTCAGTTTCCCTGGAACGCTCCGCTCTTACCAGTCAAAAAGTCTGGAGGGAACAACTACCGCCCCGTCCAGGACCTCCGTGCCATCAACAGTGCAGTGATCACCATCCATCCAGTGGTCCCAAATCCCTATACTCTCCTGAGTCTCTTACCCACTCAGGCAAGCTGGTTCACCTGTCTCCATCTCAAGGATGCATTCTTCTGCCTCCGGCTATCACCAGCCAGCCAGTCCTTGTTTGCCTTTGAATGGGAAGACCCACACACCGAGAGAAAGACACAGCTGACTTGGACTCGACTGCCACAAGGCTTCAAAAACTCACCTACCCTGTTTAGTGAATCCCTGGCTGCAGACCTTGCTGCCTTTCCCGGAGAAACTTTAAACTGCACCCTGCTCCAGTATGTGGATGACTTGTTGCTAGCCAGTCCCACCCAAGGGGACTGCTGGAGAGGCACCAAAGCCCTGTTGGCTCTACTCTCCACCACAGGGTACAAGGTGTCATGGAAAAAGGCTCAGATCTGCAGACAGGAGGTCAAGAATCTGGGGTTTGTCATCTCAAAAGTGCATCGAGTGCTTGGACATGAGAGGAAGCAAGCCATCTGTTCACTACCTCTTTCTTGGCTGAACACCAAGAAAGAAGTCCGTGAGTTCCTCGGAGCTGCCGGATTCTACTGGATCTGGATACCAGGTTTCTCTGAAATTGCCAAGCCTTTGTTTAAAGCCATAGCAGGATCTGGTAAGGACTCCCTAGAGTGGGGACCTGAACAGGAAAAGGCCTTCGAGGAGATAAATAGACTCTTGACCAGCTCTCCAGCATTAGGGCTGCCTAATGTGACACGGGACTTTAATTTCTTTGAACATGAGAAAAATCACACTGCACTGGGAGTCCTCACACAAAGCTGGGCCATGGCAGGGCCTGGTCGCATACCTGCCCAAACGACTGGATCCGGTGGCCGTGGGATGGCCGCCATGCCTCCAGGCGTTAGCTGCACTTTGGTTTTGGTCAGAGAAGCAGATAAGCTTACTCTAAGACAAAATATAAATGTAAAGGTTCTGCATGCTGTTACTGCCCTGATGAACAGCCTGGGGCATAAGTGGCTGACCAGCTCCAGGATGACTCACCATCAAGGACTGCTTTGCGAAAACCCACAGGTTCAACTCGAGACTGTGCAGACGCTGAACCCCGCCACCTTTTTACACAGAAGTGGGAACCCCCAAACATAACTGTGAGGAGGTCATAGATGAAATTTACTCGAGCAGGCCAGACTTGACGGACATTCCCCTCAGGAACCCAGAATTGGAACTGTTCACTAACAGAAGCAGTTTCATCCAAGACAGGCAGCACAGAGCAGGCGATGCCATAATAACAACTGACAAGATAGTGAAGGCTGAGGCCTTGCCACTAGGGTGGTCAGCACAACGAGCTGAGCTATGGGCACTCGCCCAGGTGCTAAGGCACACCAAAGGGAAACAAGTCAACATCTATACTGATTCAAGCTATGCCTTTGCTACTTTACATGTACATGGAGCCATTTATAAAGAAAGGGGACTATTGACAGGGAGGGAGAAAGGAGATTAAAAACAAAAAAGGAATCTTCCAGCTGTTAGAAGCAGTCTGGAAGCCTTCCCAAGTGGCAGTCATCCATTGTAAAGGCCATCAGCAAGGAACTGATCCAATAAGCAAAGGAAATCGGTTGGCTGACCAGGCAACCAAGGAGGCGATGACAAAAACAAGCCCCACAGTGGACCCGAGTCCATCTTTAAGGTCCTGTTAGCACCAGAATTGCCTCTGTCCCTGAGATACACCAAGGAAGAAGATCAGCGGGCTCTAAATGAGGGAGGAATAAAATAAAAGAAGGGCTGGTGGAAGCTCCCAGACCAAAGACTCTTTGTCCCCAGCAATATAACAATCCAGCTTATGAAACAACATCACGAGATAACTCATTTAGGAACAACTGTGCTGGAGAGTTTATTGAGGCACTACTATTTAATTCCTAAGCTCCCAAACCTGTGTGCCCAGATCAGTGCTAGATGTGTGACTTGTGTGCAAAACAACGCCAGCCAAGGACCAAGACCCAACCCAGGGGTGCAGACAGTTGGGACACTGCCCTTTGAAGATCTAGAAGTGGGCTTTACTGAAGTCAAGCCCTATAGGGGCTGTAAGTATTTACTTGTGGTAGTCTGCTCCTACTCGGGATGGGCTGAAGCCTACCCCACACACACTGAACGGGCATAAGAAGTAGCCAAGCCCTTGCTAAGAGACATAATCCCGAGATATGGGCTGCCTTTCTCCATAGGGTCTGGCAATAGGACACCTTTTGTGTCTGAAATAATCCAAACTTTATCCAGGACACGGGAATCAAATGGAAGCTTCATGCAGCTTACAGGCCACAGAGCTCAGGGAAAGTTGAATGCATGAATCAGACCCTCAAGACTACATTAGCTAAACTCTGTCAGGAGACCCAGTTATTGTGGGTCGACAAGTTACCCATAGCCTTACTCCGAGCCTGATGCACCCCGAGGTCCTCACGCTATTCTCCCTTTGAGATCTTATATGGGAAAACACCCCCAGTGACAGGAAAACTCAGGGGACACCCCCAACAACTAGCTGACCTGGAGATGTCCTGACACCTCCAGGCCCTGGGAAAAGTCTTCCACCATATCATCTGAGAAACCTTAGAAAGGACACCCATTCCTTTGGGCAATTGGGTTCATCCCTATTAGCCAGGAGATGAGGTATGGGTTAAGGACTGGAAAAAGGAACCACTTTAGCCAGTTTGGACAGGCCCTCACACAGTTGTCCTGGTAACCCCTACTGCTGTTAAAGTTACAGGCATCATCATCCTTTGAATCTACCACACCAGAGTCAAAAAGGCAGAGGTTTCCTGTAATGAGGACACCCGGAAAACAGTTTGGGACCCCAAAAATCCTCTCGAGGTCTGGTTCCAATCAACAACCTTCACCCATGAAGGATGCTGAGCGCTGCTCTAGTCTCTCCGGGAGCTGACTAGTCAATGCACGGCAGAAGTTTGAGGATTCTTCAGCCTTGCTCCAGCCACACTCCGGCAGCTGGCTGGTCAACACACAGTGGAATCTTAAGGATCTAGCAATCAAAATATCAATGGATATTCATTGTCCTGGACTCTATGCCTGATTGGTATTATCACTGTGCTCTTCGCTATAGCACTAGCTTCAGTCACACCCTAGGACTGGGATTTGGGTCAGAAGCTGCAGTTAGCTGTCTGTTATCTCACTGTAGTGGGAAGCCTCATTCTTATTAGACATCTCTTATGATCAATTCTCCCTACTAACTAAATTGCTCCACAGTATATCTGACCCCCTTCATGATGGGCTCAGTTGCTATAGCTGTGACAACCCAAAGGTGGGGAGAAAACCTTTTGCTAGTGTTCCGTCATCTGTTATGTGCAGGGTGCTTTGCAGCCTTTTTGTGTCCCTTGCTGTAACAGATGGTGCCATTCCTTATCCATCATGCACCTGTCAACATTACAGTCAACCCTTGGAAAATCGCTTACTTAACCATCAACAAGAGCAATGTATAGATAGTCAATCCTATAGGCCAATCACCTACTGCCTTCATAACCATGCGATGTATATCCAGGGGACTGGGTGCCAAAAATGTTTTCCAAAAATGTATGCCCCCTGCTGCCGCTATATTTCCCCCACCAGAGGATCCGAACCCCGGGTGGTATCTCGACACCATGGCGTTGCCATCATGGCCCTGTGCCTCCGTCCACCCCCAAATGCCACGCAGATGCTACAACCCAGAACAGGTGTCTGTCTGTCAAATAAATGGAAAAACCTATTGGACAGGGACAATAATGCAGACAAACGAAATCACAGACCAACTTTGCCCTAAAAAAATCAGGCTCTGCCATTTTTTTGGCTCTGCCAAATCATATACTGCCATATATGGCAGTATAACCCAGGTTACAGAGTTTACTCCCCCTTAGACCCTCGTCTGTACCAAGTTCTCAATGCAACTCATCGCCTACTTAATGACACCAACCCCCAGCTGGCCAGGGACTTCCGGCTTTGCTTATCCTTAGGAGCTCCATGGTATTTAGCTACACCAGTACCATTAAATAATGCAACAGCCATGGAAACTCCTATAGATCCACCTTTACAAGGACCAGTCTTAAGGCCAATTGAGTTAACTCAAAAGGCTCCAGAATGCTTTACAAATGATGGAGAACTGAACCTGTTGGCAATTTAGCCAGGGACCAATGTAATCAAACCTTAAAAGGTGAGTGGCCCACTCATCCTCCCACAAACACAACATGGTGCTGCCCCATCCAGGCCTTTTCTTTGTGGGACAGATGCTTACCTATGTCTACCAGTCAATTGGTACCAGTCAATGGGTATCTGCACCTTAGCTTTCCTCACTCCCTGGATGAATATTGTCCCTAACAACCAGACTCTTACCGGGCCTCTGGCAGCACATCCATGTTCAAAAACAGCCATCCAGTTTATACCCTTACTAGTTGGTCTAGGATAGGGATCCCACGGCTGGGATAGGTATGGGAATAGGAGGAATTGCTTCATCAGCCACCTTTTACCATACACTATCCAAAGACTTCACAGATGACATTGAGAGAGAGGCCAAATCTTTAGTGGCCTTACAGGACCAACTAGACTCCCTGGTTGAGGTGGTTTTACAGAATAGGAGAGGGTTAGACCTATTGACAGCTAAAAAGGGAGGACTCTGCCTCTTCTTAAAAGAGGAATGTTGCTTTTATGTAAACCAACCAGGAATAGTCAGTGACATGGCCCAACAGCCAAAGGAATGAATCTTAAAAAGGAGAGAGGAACGAGCAAATCCCTGGGGTAACTGGAACAATATCCGGAGCTGGGCATCATGGCTTCTCCCTTTAACTGGTCCTCTCTTCACGTTCTTTGTGGCGCTCTTGTTAGGCCCTTGTATTCTCAATGTAATTACACAGTTCATAACCTCTCAGATTGAATCCATAAAGTTACAAATGGTAAGAGCTCAGTATAGCTCCCTAAACGGTAGGGAACTCTGAATGTCCTACCAAAACATGAGATAATGCTTTCTAGAACGAGTGAGAGAAGCATCAAGAGGGGGGAATGAAGAGGAAAGTTAAAATTTTACCTCCTCCTTCTGCCTCTGTAACTCAGCTTGCTCCTTGCAAGGTCTGGATCACGTAGGTCACGTAGTCTCAGAAAATGGAGACTTACAGTACTAGGAACTGGAGCTTATCTCACTCACCCTTGTCCTGCTCTTTGCAATCGCCCAGTCCCTGCAAATATGCATAATCATGCCTGTCTGTGTAAAGGTCAGGCATCCCCCTCCCCATCTTGACCAACGCTCCCACGCACACGAAACCCCTTAGTTTAAACCAGCCTATTAGCAGCTAGTGTTGCTCACTATAGTCTGTCTATAAAAACTCTGTAACTCCTTTGTTTGGGGCTCAGAGCTTGGAGTGCACTCCTCTGAGCCCTCATAATAAACCCGAGTTCTCCAACTCTCTGAGTGTGGTGTTTGAGTACTGATTTCTGCAACAGCCTTGGTGAATTTGGTTTGCTGAGGATTCAAGCATCCATATTCATCCACTTTATTGGTCTGTACTCTTTTTTTTTTTCTCAAGTAGTGTCCTTGTGTTTTTGTTATCAGAATAATGCTGGTCTCATAAAACCATTGAAAATCATTCCCTCTCCTAGTTTTTGGTAGAGTTGGTGAAAGACTGGTATTAATTCTTTTTAAACGAATGGGTAGAATTCATTAATGAAGTCATCTAGTCATAAAACTTTATTTGTTTTAAGGTTTTTGATCACTGATTCAATGTCCTCACTCATTATTGGTCTTTTCAGACTTTTTATTTCACTATGAATCAATTTTAGTTGGCCTAAGAGTCAAGGAGTTTGTCCATTTTTTTCTTCTAGGCCATCCATGCTGTTCGTGAGTTATTTTGATAGTAGTCTCTTATGATCTTTTTTATATGTGTGGTATCAGGTATAGTGTCTCCTCTTTTCTATTTTATTTATTTTGAGTCCTCTGTCTTGATGAGTCTACCTAAAGTTTTGCCTACTTTTATTATCTTTTCCAAAAATGTAGCTTTTAATTTTGTTTTCTTTTTAGTTTCTATTTCATTTATTTTCATTCACATGTTTGTTATTTTCTTTGTTGTAGTCATTCTGAGTTTAATTTGCTCTTCTCTCTGTAGTCCTTCTCCTCCGTGGATCACAGCCTTGTCATGGTGAAGGGCCTTGCGTAAGTCAATGAAGCTACAAGCCAATCCATGCAGGGCCACGCAAGACAGATAGGTTATAGTGGAGAGTTCTTACAAAACGTGGTCCACTGGTGGAGGGAATGGCAAACTACTCCAATACTCTTGCCCGAGAAACCCATGAACTGTATGAGAAGGCAAAAAGATATGACATCAGAAGATGAGCCCACCAGATCAGAAGGTGTCCAATGTGCTACTGGAAAAGAGCAGAGAAACAGCTGCAAAAAGAATGAAAAGGCTGGGTCAAGGTGGAAATACCACTCAGTTGTGGCTATGTCTTTCGGCAAAAGTCAAGTCCGATGCTATAAAGAACAATATTGCATAGGAACCTGGAAAGTTAGGTCCATGAATCAAGATAAATTGGATGTGATCAAGCAGGAGATGGCTAGAGTGAACATCGACATCTTAGGAATCAGTGAACTAAAATGGACAGGACTGAGCAAATTTAATTCAGATGACCATTATATTGACTAGTGTGGGCCAGAATTCCCTGAGAAGAAATGCAGTAGCCCCCACAGTCAACAAGAGAGTCTGAAATGCAGCACTTGGGTACAATCTCAAAAATGACAGAATGATTTTAGTTCATTTCCAAGGCAAACCATTCAACATCACAGCAATCCAAGTCTATATCCCAACCACTAATGCTGAAGAAGCTGAAATTGAATGGTTCTGTAAAGACCTAAAAGACCTTCTGGACCTATCACTAAAAACAGATGTCCTTTTCATTGTGGGGATTGGAATGCAAAAGTAGGAAGTCAAGAAATATCTAGAGTAACAGGCAAGTGTGGCCTTGGAGTGAAAAATGAAGCAGGGCAAAGGCTAACAGAGTTTTGTCAAGAGAACACACTGGACATAGCTTCCAACAGCACAAGAGACAGTTCTACACATGGACATCACCAGATGGTCGATACCAAGATCAGATTGAGTACATTCTTTGCAGCCGAAGATGGAGAAGTGCTATAGAGTCAACAAAAACAAGACCTGGATCTGACTGTGGCTCAGATCGTGAGCTCTTTATTGCAAAATTCAGGTTTAAATTGAAGAAAGCAGGGAAAACCACTAGGCCATTCAAGTAGGACCTAAATCAAATCCCTTATGATTATACAGTGGAGGTGATGGATAGATTCAAAGGATTAGATATGGTGGACAGAGTGCCTGAAGAACTATGGACAGAGAGGCTCGGAACATAGTACAGGATGTGGTGACCAAAACCATCTGAAAGAAAAAGAAATGCAAGACAGCAAAGTGGTTGTCTCAGGAGGCTTTACAAATAGCTGAGACAAGAAGAGAAGGGAAAGGCAAGGGAGAAAGGAAAGATACACCCAGCTGAATGCAGAGTTCCAGAGAATATCAAGGAGAGATTAAAAAAAAAAAAAGCATTCTTAGTTAAGAATGCCAAGAAAAAGGGGAAAACAATAGAATGAGTTGGAGAAGGCAATGGCACCCCACTCCAGTACTCTTGCCTGGAAAATCCCATGGGTGGAGGAGCCTGGTAGGCTGCAGTCCATGGGGTCGCTAAGAGTCAGACACTACTGGGTGACTTCACTTTCACTTTTCAGTTTCATGCATTGGAGGAGGAAATGGCAACCCACTCCAGTGTTCTTGCCTGGAGAATCCCAGGGACGGGGGAGCCTGGTGGGCTGCTGTCTATGGGGTCGCACAGAGTCGGACACGACTGAAGTGACTTAGCAGCAGCAGCAGCAACAGAGACCACTTCAAGAAAATTGGAGATATCAAGGAAAGATTTCATTCCAGGATGGGCATGATAAAGGACAGAAATGGTAAGGACCTAACAGAAGCAGAAGAGATTAAAAAGAGATGGCAAGAATACACAGAAGAACTATACTAAAAAGGTCTTAATGACCTAGATAACCACAATGGTGTGATCACTCACCTAGAGCCAGACATCTTGGAGTGCGAAGTCAAGTGGGCCTTAGGAAGCATCACTATGAACAAAGCTAGTGGAGGTGATGGAATTCCAGCTGAACTATTTCAAATACTAGAGGATGGTGCTGTTAAAGTGCTGCACTCATCATGTCAGGAAATTTGGTAAACTCAGCAGTGGCCACAGGACTGGAAGAGGTCAGTTTTTCATTTCAACCTTAAAAGAAGAACAATGACAAAAAATGTTCAAACTACTGCACGATGGCACTCATTTCACATGCTGCTGCTGCTCCTGCTAAGTCGCTTCAGTCATGTCTGACTCTGTGCGACCCCATAGATGGCAGCCCACCAGCTTCCTCTGTCCCTGGGATTCTCCAGGCAAGAATACTAGAATACATTTCCTTCTCCATTTCACATGCTAGCAAGGTAATATTCAAAACCCTTCACACTAGGTTTCAACAGTACATGAACTGAGAACTTCCAGACATAGAAGCTGGATTTAGAAAAGGCAGAGGAACCAGAGATCAAACGGCCAACATTCAGTGGATCATAGAGAAAGCAAGGGAATAAAAAAAAAAATCTACTTGTTTCATTGACTACGCTAAAGCCACTGACAATGTGGATTGCAACAAACTGTGGAAAATTCTTAAAGAGATGGAAATACCAGACCATCTTCCCTGCCTCCTGAGAAACCTGTATGTAGGACAAGAAGCAACAGTTAGGACTGGACCTCTAACAATGGGCTGGTTTAAAATTGGGAAAGGAGTACGTCAAGGCCGTATACTGTCACCCTACTTATTTAACGTATATGCAGAGTACATCAGGCGAAACTCTGGGCTGGATGACTCACAAGCTGGAATCAAGATTGCCGGGAGAAATACGAGATGCCTCGGCTATGCAGATGACATCACCCTCATGAGAGAAAGCACAGAGGAACTAAAGAGCCTCTTGATGAGGGTGAAAGAGGAAAGTGAGAAAGCACCCCTTGCTGGCAGACCTGCTGAACCCATTTAACTTTGGGCATTCACTGAAATGGAGATTATATCCCATAATTTCTCCAAAAATAGTTAAGCAACAATTAATTGGAAATAATATGATATGAAATGAATGTAGACATGAAGGTTACAACCTACACCAACTCATTCAAAATTATGCTTAGGCACATTTAAAATACACAGTTATTCAAAATTATACAAAAAGACATAAAAGACTGGGAAGGAGTACATCAAGGCTGTGTACTGTCACCCTGCTTATTTAACTTATATGTAGAGTACATCATGAGAAATGCTGGGCTGGAGGAAGCACACGCTGGAATCAAGATTGCCAGGAGAAATATCAATAACCTCAGATATGCAGATGACACCACTCTTATGGCAGAAAGTGAATAACTAAAGAGCCTCATGATGAAAGTGAAAGAGGAGAATGAATAAGCTGACTTAAAACTCAACATTCAAAAAACTAAGATCATGGCATCTGATCCCATCATTTCATGGCAAATAGATGGGGAAATAATGGAAACAGTGACAGACTTTATTTTGGGGGGCTCCAAAATCACTCCAGATGGTAACTGCAGCCATGAAATTTTAAAAGATGCTTGCCCCTTGGAAGAAAAGTTATGACCAACCTAGAGAGCATAATGAAAAGCAGAGACATTACTTTGCCAACAAAGGTCCGTCTAGTCAAGGCTATGGTTTCGCCAGTGGTCATGTATGGATGTAAGAGTTGGATTATAAAGAAAACTGAGCGCTGAAGAATTGATGCTTTTGAACTATGGTGTTGGAGAAGACTCTTGAGAGTCCCTTGGACTACAAGAAGATCCAACCAGTCCATCCTAAAGGAAATCAGTCCTGAATACTCATTGGAAGGACTGATGCTAAAGCTAAAACTCCAATACTTTGGCCACCTGATGTGAAGAACTGACTCATTTGAAAAGACCCTGATGCTGGGAAAGATTGAAGGTAGGAGAAGGGGATGACAGAGAATGAGATGCTTGGATGGCATCACCAACTCAGTGAACATGAGTTTGAGTAAACTCCGGGAGTTGGTGATGAACAGGGAGGCCTGGCGTGCTGCAGTCCATGGGGTCACAAAGAGTTGGACACGACTGAGCAACTGAACTGAACTGAACCAATCTACATGACCTTGTGTTTTGTTTCATAGATCATGAGCTTTGAACTTTAACAGACAACAGAAAAAGGAAATCCACAGAAAAGGAGCAAGTAATATCATGGACTTTAAGCAGCTAAAGATTTCTACCCTATTAAAGACCTCCTTCAGAAAAATCAAGAGATAAGACAGAAGCGGGGAGAAAAGTACTTGCAAACACATATCTAATAAAGGATTTGTCTCAAATACACAAACACCTCAAACACAAACCACCCCACTCAAAATAGGTAAAAGATATGGACAGACACCTGGCCAATGAAGATATACAGAGTATACAAAAATATGCTCAGTGTCATACACCATTAGGGAATTACAAATCAGTACAACAATGGGATATCACTGCACACCTGTGAGAACTGCTGAGCTCCCAGAAAATGACAAAACCAGTTCTTGGAGGGTGAGGAACAACAGGAAGTCTCTGCCTACTGGTGGAATGAATGTGCAGCCACTTTTTAAGATAGCTTGGCAATATCTCCCCAAAACTAAGCAAGTCTCACCTTGGGATCCAAAAAGTGTGTGCTTCCAGTATTTAGGCAACTGCTTGGAAAAACTATACCCAAACCAAGGATGGAATTATGCATAACAGCTCTACTCATAATGGCTAAAAACTGGGAGAGATCAGAAAGTTCTTCAACAGATACATGCATAAACAAACTGGGGTACAGTCAAGGTTCCCTGTCAAGGGGAACAGAATATGCCATCCCCAAACATTCTTTGGCATAAGGATTATTTTGACCTGATTAGTTTTTTGAAAACACACTGAAGAATTTCAGAAAACTGAGTAGAGTTTGCCCTTTTTGAGGGACATTTACGTCTAGTTAGGGAAATCTCCATTCCAATGGTGTCTCCCTGTCTGTACCAGGAATACAAAGATGATTAAATTGCGAGAAACTCTCATCAGTGAAGAAGTCCTGAGTCAAGCTGCATAACAACCATACCCTTGTCTACTGTGCTTTGCATGATAACCTGTCATAACTGGCCTCCCCCATTCCCCAAAGTCTTTTTTGTTTGTTTTTAGCTGAAGATGTATTTTAAGTGATGACTTGGGCCATTTCAGGGAGTTAACTCCGTTTTCCTGGTTATCGCCCATGTATGAATGATGTATGAATGTACTCAAATTCTCTTTGCTTTTCTCCTATTAATCTGTCTTTTATGACCTACAGAGTCTAAACCAAGAGCCTAGAAGGGGAGAGGGAAAATTGTTTTTCCTGCCATGGACGTGCAATGGAGCACGACTCAGCAATAGAGGGAAATGAACCATCAACCCATGGAAAGACACAGGTGAGTCTTATGTGCATATTGCTAAGTGAGAGAATCCAGCCTGAAGGTGCCACGTGGAGTATGACCCCACTACGGCATCTAGGAAAGACAAAGTTACGCAGATGCTAGCCGACCAGGGCAGGGGGTCTGAAGGATTACACGTGATACTTCGGGGCAGAGACTTGTCGCTATGCGGTTGTCCAAACCCAAAGATTTGTAAAGCCCAGGGGGTCAATCATAAACTATTCAGGTTTAGTTATGTTGGATGTAGGAATGTCACAGGATGGAATACTGCGACGTAGAATCTAACTATTTTAGAAATGTATGGGAAAAACTGTCAGGGTGGGGGCAAAAGGTGCTGACCTGAGTTAACTTTAGAAATAAATGGAATCTGTAGACTAAAGGCAAAACGGACTGTACATAAACAGGGGGCTTTATTTGGGGGGTTCTTTCCAGGGTGTAGTAGCTAACAATGCTGAAACCTCTGCACGTGTAATCTGGAAAGGAGCAATACACAGATAAAGGGCAGATGGTGGGAGCCAGGCTCCTCAGTGTGGGAGTTACAGTGTCCGAGTTACGATAAACAATAGGAGAGCTTCTACTCTCGTAATCCTGGATCTGAGTTTCCTGGGAGGGTGGTGTAGGGGACGGACTGGCTGGGAAAACACACAGATCTTTACCCTGGGAAGGCCCTGCAGGTGTAGGAACATCACACCCCATGTTTCCACCTATCTGGACAAAAAACAATCAGACCTCCAAAATCAAACAAAGGCAGCTTTTAGGACCTTCTTGTCCCCAAATAAAGGAGCATGACAGCCTTGAATTACCCCTAAGGTG